>NW_017263588.1:41670-150041 GCF_001500285.1 Mollisia scopiformis
TTCCTCAGGAATGGATCAATGGGCTTATTGAGCAGCAGGACTTCTGGGTACACGACTTAATTAAGCGATGTGGCTGGTCTACAGCTAATTAATTAATAAAATTCATGATTCTGATGCCCTGAACGCACGGACTTTTGTCCCCATGTTCGTTAGGATCTAGCTCACAAGCTACAGGCTCTGGCTCAGGAAACTCGGGATCAGAGACCACAGTGAGTGATAAAGGCAACAGTGGAGGCTCCCAGACTACAGGCGGCAGCGGAGGAGGGTCGAATAGCGCATCTGCTGGGAATGGAAATGGGGGTGGATCTGAAAGCACGGCTGCTGGTGCGGGATCAAAAAGTTCCCAAACCACAGGTGTGGGGGTGGGGTCCGGAGGGAACGGAATTACCATCACATCTCAACCATCGTCAACAATAGCCCCCATCTTCACAGCTAAAGGAGTGACATTCACGGGAGACTCAGCCACTGGCTTCCTCATTGGAAGCTTAACTCTTACACCAGGTGGCACCGTTGTTGTCTCTGGCTCGGGGACAGCCTCACTCATAACATACGTCCTTCCCACGTCTGGCTCTGCAGTAATTGTCAACGGAGTTACAGAAGCCTTGTCGAGCAAGACCGTAGCAGCAGCTACTACGACCCCATTCATTGTAATTGGTTCCTCGACCTACATCGCCAATTCAGCTTATGAGTATGTGATTGAAAGCCAGACATTGACGGCTGGGGGTGTTGTGACAGCAAGTGGAGAAACGTTAAGTCTGGCTTCGGGAGGGCAGACAGTGGTGGTTGTCAGTGGTACAAGCACCAAGACGGAAAGTCTGGGTGGCATCATCGCAAGTGTGGGAGGATTCAAGACTGGGACTGCGACACCAAGCTATATCACCGCTTCTAAAGGAGGTCTATCGAAAATTCTGGATTTCTGGGTGTTGACCGCTGCAATAGGCACGGGCTTGGCGGCTGCCTGGCCACTGTAATGATTATGTTTACGATTAACACGCACATAGGCGAAGATGCTTTTGTATATAGAGATTGGAGATAGATAATGTTTGATGCACCAATGAATACGATCTAAGATTAGCCCTCCGCTGAGTGGTATGCCTTGTGCATTTTGGCGATAGTCGCTTTAGAGCTCAGGAATAATGCATTGGCATGATTTCAAGGCAGACTTGAGCTTCAAATACTGGTAATCTCGATCATAAGCGAACGACTTCTTGAAGCAAAGGGAAGTACGATCTGAAGCTTTCTTGGGACTCGGAAAGCGCGAACTTCATTGCATTCTGTCAAGCATAGTGTTTCGATAAGGCCATTCCAGTCAATGACCGATGAAATTCACTGAGAAAAACAAGTGTGCCGAAAAGGGGAAGACTTATTGCCGGCTAATCACCTATCTCTCTCTCTGTTCTCCCTTGGTCCTCACTCATTTACTCCGTCCTTTGCCCTTTCGTTTCGCTTTCATAAATTCAAGATGTATAAACTCAAGCGAGCTGTGGACTTCTCCCGTTTTAGCCATATCCCTAATCTTAGTACGAGACGATGTGTTCTTCAGGATCTGCCTTTCCCAAGCCTCGTCCAGTGGAGTTTCTTCCTCCAAATAATCCTCCCGGAACTGTAGATCCCAAGGGAAGACCCCGTTCTTCCCCTTCCACTTCTTGTCACGTGATGGCTGTGCATCAGCGTCGAAGTCAGAGCAAGTTTTGCGCAGCTCTGCCAAACTATCCTTCTGCGTCTTGGTGCCTTCTCGGTGTGGTTGTAAGCAGTTCACGAGATCGGCTGCAAGCTTGCGGAGCTTCGAGTCCTTCTTCGTAACTCTGTATACGGATTTGAGACTGGCAGCGGTCATCCAGTTCCTTTTTTCGTCTCTGTAGTCTGATATGATAGAAGTCTTCATACAGAAATTTTGGAAGGATGGCGCTTGAAGAAATTGACCCATTGTCCATATATGTTCTGCGGACGTATTCGGGTCGATTTTTGGAGCCTGCAGAAAGTCGCCAGAATACATCCATGAAATGAAGTCCGCAAAAAGTGCGGGCTTTATTTCTGGCAACTCCAACTCTTCTTCGTCCGGTTCTGCTGCGTCTTGAATTCGTGTGCCAGCCTCACCTGAAAGGAGGGTAAGCACATCCCGATGGACTTCAAAGACCTGCATTTGTTCGCCCTCGCCAACGGCGACATTGATAGTCTTGCTACCGACCATAACTCTTCACGAGATTAGCATTGGAAAGTTCTGACAGGTTGCTTAAAACATACTTCGCAATGATGGTGATGTGATCAATAATGTCGGCTATTTGCAGGAATTCCTCACATTGCTTGGGTTCTGTATGATCTGCAGTGTCGCAGTCGCAGTCGATTTTCTTCCCTGGCGCAACCATCGTTTTCGAATCTAAAAACGCTCTCAGCATGAAGCCTCAACGGAAGTCTGGAATAATATGTAGGAACTTACTGATCCTACAATGGCTCTCTCAAAGTATCGATGGACTTGAGGAATTGATAGTTGTCGAGGAAGAAAGTAGAATTACTATATACCACTGAAAAACAAAAGATAGAGTCTCGCACAAGGCGGCCATCTCTGCCTCGGCGCTATTGGCTGTAGCCCTGGCTCACACGTTATGGGTGATGCAGTGTATGATTCTCGCGAAATCGCTGATATTCGACCTTTCATCGTCCTTGAAAGGCAACTGCTTTCGAGTCTCTCCTTTCAGACTAACAGACAAAGCTTTACTCGTCACAAATTCTCATCACGATACTAGCTTCATCATTCGACCATTTGCTTTCAAACGATTGATCCTTCCTTTTCGAGTCCTATAAATGCAGTTCAGTTCCACTCGTATATTTCCGGCGCCTCATTGTCCGGCAAGCTATACCGTCAGCCTTGTTTTCCACTTTCGAAGCCTCTTTGATTCTCGAACGATCAGTCAAAGGCAAGAGTCGCTTAGGTCGCTCTGCCAAATGCCATACACAGAAGCAAATGGATCGTTCACCAACTTTGCATGTAGGTAAAAGTGTATCCTAGCTGGAATCCATTGTGCTCGAGACTTGAGATCCAAGCGAGGCGATTCCATGCAATCGTTGCATCATCCTATTGAGCTTTGATCAACTCACCGGCATTATTTTGGCTCCTCCGTATGGTTCTATACAAAAGTCGAATCGGACACAGGCCGGATGCGGCGACGTGTAGTCACATTGGAAATATTTTGCGATACGCCACATTTCTATTTTCTATCTTTGGGTGGAAATATGCCAGCACATTCTGTGTAAGTCAGAAGTTGCAGATAAATGGGGGTTGTGGGTCCTAAGCGAGCGAGTGAAGCCGACCAAATATCTCGCTGTTCTTACGTGGTCCAACCACATATTATTCGTCACTTAACGACGAGGCGTGTCAACTCACTTTCATGTTCTGAACTGAATACTGGTCCGCCAATCCTCATAGTAAGGCATCAAATCGAAAGAATCATCTCACATTTCAGGAGCTGTCCGGATACGACTTACCATTTCTAGACCCAAGTGGGCACCTTCATTCTGTATATAATCCGTACAGACTTTGTCGATATCCTTCTTGCGCACTTCATCTTTGTATCAGTTTAAATTCCATACTTTGTTCACTCTCTAACCATGGCACCTCTTGACGATGCAGAACAATACTTTGGAAAACCAGGAGAGATCATCGTGTGTGGTCTTTCAGGTGCTAGAACCTATCCTCGAATGGGAAACCAAAACCAACAGACTCCAGAATCTCCTCGAACTGTAAGATCAGCATGCCGACCTTCTCTTCTCTGAGTATATGCTGACAAAGGTCCGTCTTACAGGTCGAGATGAGATACCCTCCTTCACCTCCGGTATCCCAACGAAACTCGGGATATGGCTCTGTTGCCGGAAGCTACCAGCAAAGTAGCCCCTCTCGATATGAAGCCCCGGAACAGTATCCGAGCTATACAAACCAAGCTACATATGGACAGTCATCGGCTGGTTCTTCATACTCCTCTCCTCGCCAATACCCAGCCAAGTCTCAGGGATTCTATGAATCTTCTAGCTCTTCGCGCTATTATTGATGTTAGTATTTATCAAGAATTCTCAACCATGAATAAAGGTAGTAGTGTTGTTCCATGAATGTCAGCTAACGGACATAGACTGTCGACCTTGGAGGACGCCTGGTTCTCGCTGATTCTTACTTGGGATCATAGAGAACTTTGGAATTTTGAATTATTTGAACTTTGTGGAGATTTCAATATTAGATAGACATACTTGACTACCAATTACATACGAGAAATAGAAGATTCAATGCCAAGCATTTAAATTAGCCACGTGACACAATGATGGTACCTAACTCCCTTGTAAATTGATAAGAGCTGTGACATAGGGATAGTCTGGAGGCCTTTCCATCTCAATTTGAGTCACTTTAGCTTGTATTGTTGTATCATCAGATTACCAGGTAATTTCCTTTCCAATGTATCGTTTCCAAACATGTGATTCTCTTACCCCACGCGATTGCGGCTGAGACCATCCTTCGGATCTTATCAGCATAACCCAATTCAACGAGACGTTATTCCAACTGCTCAGTACCTTCATTACCTGAGACCATTTGAAATCTTTCAGTCAATCAATCGTCGCCCTCAAGCCCGCTGAGAACCCGCCGCTCCCCGCTCCGCCACAATGTGCGAAACCACCTCAATCACCCTCGAAGTCCTAACAACAGGATCCCTGCGTTGTCGTCCCTCAATGCTTTCCCAGCCCGCCACCCGCTCCATCTTTCTTCGTCGACTTCGAGTAATAACAGATACGTCCTGGTCGCAATACATCCCCATCCACGTGTTCCTGATCTCACATCCCGAGGGGTACATTTTGTTTGATACGGGAATGAGTCCGAACTGTAACGATTGGGGATACTTCCCGCTTTGGATGCCAACTTTCAGGATGACGGCTCAGATGTTGATTGATAATGAGGAGGGAGTAGGAGAACAGTTGAGGAGTAGAGGCATTGTGATTGGTGGGGAGGAGGCGGGAGTGGGAAGTGGGAATGGGAAGAAGTTGAAAGCTGTGGTTGTCAGCCATCTGCATCACGATCATGCTGGAGGCTTGAATGACGTTGTACCTGGTGCCCCAGTCTTTGTCACGAAAGAGCATTGGGAATTTGAGAATGAAGATCGACTAAATGCTCTGATCGATGGTGCCGTCCCAGAACGCTGGCCTAAGGACTGGACTCCTAATTTTCTTGAGCCTTCCGGTCCGCCAATCGGTCCTTGGGAGAAGAGGTATCCAATTACGAGTGATGGGAGGATAGTGGCTGTCGATACACCAGGTCACAATCCTGGGCACGTTAGCTTGATTGTGTACGGGGATGAAGCGACATACTTCTTGACGGGAGATGCAACGTACAGTCTCGAATCACTTGACAAAGAGGAAACAGACGGGGTAATTAGTACCCCGTTGATAGCGGTAGAGAGTGTGAAGAAGATTAAGGAGTTTTGTCGTGGGACGAAATGCGTCGTTTTGCCGAGTCACGACAGAGAAACGATCAAGAGGGCGAAGGAGAAAGAAGTTTATGTACCGACGACATTATGACGAGGAGGCTGAAAACTGTTGTACACCCGATCTCCGAAGTCCGGAGGAGATGTTCTAGTGACAGTTGCACAACGAGGCGGATTTTCGTCCGACGAAGTTCCGAGTCAAGTTACAGTACCGTTTTCGTATCCGTTTTGGTGTATGCCGAAATTCTGTGAGGGGTAGAGTCTCGAATTGTTCCTAATTGTACCCTTAGGTCTTCTCTCTGTTGCGAGTCCTCCATAGCAGCAGTGAGCAACCCTCTGTCAAATTCGTCGTGAGGGCGTCCACCCTCGTAGAAGTGAGTGGCTAATCACAGCAAATTTTATCACTGTCTCATTTTAGACCGACTGTCTCACAAAAACCTATCTCTATTCGTAAATTCATGTCATGAAGCTATGTACCAAAGTGCTACCAGAATGTATACTTGACGCTTCACGGCTCCCGCCCCTATCTCCCAAACTGCCCCCTCCTTTCATTCCCTACGTAATCCCAAACCATTGCAAATCCACACTTTCATGAACCGGCACAGTATGCCCAACACCCACAGCACTATACGCTAAGAACTGATCACCATCCCCAAAAACCATCTGCGTATACCCCGTCTGCGGCGAATTCGTCAAATTCTTATTCCAAGAAACGCCAAAAACACCCTCCCACTCCTTGATCTCCTCTCCAAGATTCGGATAATTGACAAACGTATCCGCTGTCCCATGCCAAACCTGGAATTTGGGATACGTTCCATTATAAGTCGGATACATAGCTTTCACGACTGATTTCCATTGATCTGATGTCTTTACGACTTTACCGTCCGCGCAAGTAGGATCTGCTGTCTGGGGAGAACTGCCAGGACTTCCCGCCAGACAGCCTGCTGCAACGCCGGAGTATCCAGAGGCAGCTGCAATCATGTCGGGGTAAGTGGCTACCATGACGTTGGTCATCATTGCTCCAGAAGAAGTCCCTGTTACAAAGACTTTCTTGGGATCAGCGTTGTATTTGTCGATGGTGTACTTGAGCATGTTCGCTAATCCGTTCGAATCCCCGCCGCCGTCGTGAGTGAGCGTTTTGGTGGTTGCGACGTCCCAACAATTGTTATCGTGCCCCGCGGAGGGAAAGATGACTATGAAGCCGTTTGTGTCTGCGAGTGAAGCATATTTGGTTTGCTGGTAGTAGCCAGTGCCTGTTCCTCCGCAGGGGTGAAGTGCGAGAATTACGGCTGGCGAAGTCGCGAGTTTAGTGGGAACATAGATGGACATCTGAAGTTTGGTGGGGTTGGATCCAAAATCCGGGACAGAGACAAGGACATTTTGTGCTCCATTTGTCTTGTCGAAGCAGAATAGGAGAATAGTGAAAAGGAAGGCGACGGAGAGCATAGCTGCGACTGGAACGCAAAGGTTGCGACGTCTAGTCGTGTGAATCATTTTCGGGGATGACTGAGTGAAATATATGAAAAGGATGAAGTATGGAAACAGCCGTCATATTTCGAGGACTACATGGGAATTTATGCAGACCACATGGTTGTTGGTGCTACTCTGTGGGACAATAGATAAGTACTTCGTCATCTGATGTATGGCAAAAACAATTCCTGAAATAGCACTGCTGGAGTACGAACAAATGATTGGAGCTCTAGCATAAGTAAAAATTGTTGAACCACGACTGCCAGAAAATCGGTTGCAAGCTATAAATTGTTGTGTAGACATTTGAATTTGATCCTGACCATCCTAGGAAATAGAATTGCATAGTGCGTTCAGCCTCAGGGGATGTGGATAAATGTAAAATCGATGTGGGGTACATGTGGCCGGGAATGCTTTCGGCAGCTAGATCAGTAGGGTCCCTAGTTGTAAAGTGTCCCAGTATGATTTGAAGAAACACATGATATGATGATTGATCTCCCTTCGCTTTTCGTCCTTTGTTTAGCAACGCCCCGCTTACTTCCGCAAGGTAAATTGTAACATCAGATCCCCCAAGCCAACCGTGAAGTAGTCCTCAGTCTTGTCCAAGAGAGTTGATCCATCTTCGCCTGGGGCGAATGAGACATTGAACTGTGTAATGAGGAGAGCTGTAACGGTCCGAAGTTCTATCAGAGCGAGATTCTTGCCTATGCATCCGTACCGACCTGCGAAGTTGTCAATAATGAGAACAAGAAGAAGTCAATTCACATACCAACTGAGAAAGGAGCAAATGCAGTTTTGTTGTAGATCAACTCGGGCTTGCTGTACCAGCGTTCGGGTATGAACTCATTTGGACGTGCCCACGCTTTCGGTGCTGCTCAAGTGTCAGTCTCAGACCCATCGGCGAAAGAGATTGACGCCGATCCGAAATTACACTTACATCTCCCCATAGTCCATAAAGGTACTGCAACAATTGTGTCTCCTGGTATTCTTGTCTCGCCAATCGTTATACCTTCTGGAGGTGTCAACCTCGAAAGCCCAGAGGGTACCGGAGGATGAAGTCTTAAAGCCTCGTTGATCATGCCATTGAGATACTCGGCGTTGCCAAGATCCTTGGTATCGAAGCTTCCATCTGGTTGTATGAGGGGCTCCAGTTCTTCTCGAAGCTTGTCGGCATGCGCAGGTTCTCTAGCTATGTGGTAAAACAGATGGGTTAGGGTCGCAGCAGTAGTGTCACTTCCGGCCACAATGACCAGTCTTGAGTCTCCGACAAGCCACATGTGGTCTCTGACTGGATCCGGATCCATGGGTTCTGCTTCTAACAGCCAAGACATGATATCGCGATCCTTAACTTCCATCTTGCGGGTGGTTAGCCGAGAACATTTCACTCAACGACATTACCAACCTGTTTTCTCTTCTCGGCTTGCTCTTCGCACCAACTAACCCATCTCTGATATGCGGAACCGAGACCAGGTATTCTCGTGAAAAGCATTATGAGCCACGGCATTGGTGAAAAGATACCAATTGGTCTTTGGCCTTCAGCCAGCAGTTTGATAGCAAAATGCTTCTCGCCCGTCTTTAGCATGTCGAAAGGACGTCCGAAAGCAAGCTGACCCATGACATCGAAGGAGTAGTAATTGAACCACAAGCTTGCATTCAAGGGCTTTCCACCGAAAGATTTGATTCGGTCGATAAGGAGTTTGGCGAACTCTTTGACTTTTGGTTCATATGCATCGAGAGCTGCCTTGAAGTTAGTAATTTCTCTGGACATTTTATCAGATATGTTACCTTTCATGCTGAAACCTCGATCCCACACACGTCGTCTTTTATCATGCTGTGCTCGGTCCCTACACTGATGCATACTGACAAGTGGATCACCGCCATCATACCATGGCGCTTTAGTGCAGGCGGACCTCGCTCCCATGATTGCTTCCACCGCATCAGGGTCCACAACAGACAGCTCGCCAGGGCCGATTCGAACAAAGTCCCCATACTCATTATGCCATCTGTCTAGCCTCTTGTAGTTGTCGTAGTTCCCAAGCTGGGCAACGTGCCAGAATTTGCTGAGCTTCGCAAGTGGTGGACCTGGAATTGAGCCTAGACGGTGGAAAAAGGCTCGATATATGAGCATGCTGGCCCATAATGAGAAGAGGTACGAAGCTGCGAGGGTGAGTGTGGTGAGTGATGCTTCGGCAATATTAAACTTCCCAAACCGAATAAGGGCCACGAAAAGGATGGTCGGTATAAGGAAAGTGAGTTGTGCCAGCCTGACAACTTGTTTATGATGCTCGCCACGGATGAAGTAGAGCAAATGAGAAAGGACACCAGAGCCAGCTGATAATGCCGCCCAGCGAGGGAGATCTGGTACGACGTCCATGTTGAACGTTCTTTCCCCAACCAGACAATGCTCTGTGAAAATATGTTCTGTAGCAAATTATATAGAGGTGGAAAAGGAAGTTGCAGAATGCACTGAATATGTAGCAACAAAGAAGAGATGAGAAAGTAGGAAAGAGATGTCTCTATCAATGTAACTAGTTGTACCAAGCTGAAGGAGAGACTAAGTCCACACTTGCGTGCTTAGCTATGGATAGTTCAGGTCTCGATGCGGGGGAAGTATGCGGGGTGCCGCTCTCCTCGGCTGCCCGAAAGTTTAAATTAGGCGATCCTGTCCAGCCCCTTTCCGAGGAAAGGACAGCCGGAATAGCCAAGGTTTAGCGGCCCAGACACTTTTGGCGTCGATCGGGTACGATAGTATATCTGCATTTGTACATGATGCCTGCTAGGAGTACGCATCAGAGTTCGAGGGGTATGCAAGGTTTATATCGGGGAGCCGGTTACTGCAAAAGAGTAACTGGGCTGGGGAACAAAACTATTTGACCTTATGTCTCAAGAGCCTCGGTGCTTCTGGATATCGTTGGAGAGTGTCTTGGACTTTAAGGAAACCTATATGAAATACTGGCTTTGGGATCCCAAGATCTATGACTCTCGCCATCGTCTCTATGATAGGTACAATGATAGCCTCAATGAATTGCAGCCATTGCTTCAGCTGGTGACCTGGAAACCGGATAATTTCAAGGTAGTCACGTGACATGAGCATCAAGAAGTCTTCCAACGTTGTTGTGTTGTTTGCAGGCACCAACGAGGAGAGCTTCTCGATCCAACGGAGCATAGCGAATGCGAAGGTCTGAAAGGTCTTGCTCTAACGTCTCGCTCGTCTCCTTCGCAGTGTCGTATGTATCATGTGACGAGACTCAGTTCCTGAGCATTTGAGCAATGAAGAATGCCTCGCATCTTGCTCCCCATACAACTATATCTGCCAGGTGTGCTTGTCGGACTCTCGTGTTGGATAATCTTGTTGGAAGGAGATGCGATGTTGGTGCCACAAGATGGATGGATGGTGCTTGGTCATTCGGTCTCAGGGCCTATCGTTTCAATTCTCGCAGCTCATCCTGCTCATGCTGTCATGATGATATGCCAAGGAGGTTGAAACAATCTAAAGGTCCCAAGCACCGTCTCAAGCAGTCGGACGTAAGGTTGAAGTAAATATATATCTCAGTCAGGTTCGGCGGGTTTCTCAGGCCGGTTGAGCTTGTGCCTCGCTCAGTCCCGCATGTGTTCCACTATTTATTGACAACTTTCTTTCTTGTCGTGCGATGATCATCATGCTGCGCCCGAACTTGCCAAGCGGTGTGTCTGCCGGTGTTGGTTGTCCTCAAATATGTTGGATGTGGTTGGTGTTTGGGTGGGGCTGGAGGAATAATGCCCCGGATGTCTGAAGTGCAGCAGCTAATTCGGCCGTACGAAGGAACACTAAGGTTGGATATACTGGGGCAAGCCTATGCACCCAATGATTTCTTTGGTGTTTGCACACGCATAACTAACGATGCGGGAGGAATTCGTACCATGCAAACGCATCATAAGTTTCTTAGTGGGTGAAGGTAGGCCAACTTACGTCCGCACTCTTCAACCCCTGGTCTCTGGGTTTGTGTGCCCCCAAACGCGATGGTGCCGTGAAGGAGTATATCAGCCGCACTGCCCCGCGCAGAGGATTCACCATCAGCCTGGAAGCATAATACTTCGAACAACTCCTTCTCCCTTAAAGAAATTCAAAGTTCGCTTCACAACAATAAGTTCTTTGAACCAAAATCACCACAACCCAGACAACCCAAGATGGCGGCCACAATGGATATCAAGCCCATCCTCCCACCTACGGCGTCGAAAGTATCGGATATTAGAATATTCTCTCCCGAATTCAACAAGACCGTAAGTAGATCAGATGCTTCACTCGTTCTCGATCTGACCTGTGAAGGCTCTACGCAATAATATGAGCATGGGCACGATTCTCCTCATCGGTGCCAGTTTCCAAGCTATTCTCGCTCTGCTCCCCATTCCACGCATCTACAGTGGCTTGCCAGCGGTTTTCATGCTCGTCCTCAAGATCACGGATACAGTTCTTATCACGTACAACATCAAGGCAAATCCATATCTGAAGAATATGCTGCCCAAGAAGACCACTGCCCAACCTCTGGATCTTAATGGAAACTTTTCCGGAGCAGGAAAACAGAAGATCGCCGTTCTCCTCTTGGGTGCAAAGAGCAACCACCCATTGGGGTTCTTTGCACCAGATTTCGGCAAAGTTGGGGGCTATCTGAAGAAAATGAGTGATCTGCTTGAGGACGACCACACTCAAGAATCCGGCTGTAAGTTCCCGCCTGGACCAAGCTATGTCACATGAATTAATATAAATGCAGTCCTTGGTCAATCATGTCTGAACAAGACTGACAAGAACGGTGCTAATGAGTTTGTTTTCATCTCATATTGGCGCAGTCTTGAAGATGTTCACCGATTCGCTCACGGTAGCCTTCACCGCGAAGCATGGACATGGTGGGAGTCTACGCTCAAGAGACACAACTACATCGGATTCATGCATGAGGTCTATGAGGCTCCAGCTGGTTCGTATGAGGGCGTCTACATTAATTTCCAGCCAAGTTTGCTGGGAGCTACGACTTATCTGAAGAAAGACGGAAAGATGGTTGCAGGAGAAGTCAGGCCAGAGTATATCAACCCTCTGGTTGATGCGAACAAAGGCCCGATGAGAACAAGCAACAACCGAAGAGGCTTGAAGGACAGAAAGGATATTGCCGATGAGATGTTCAACGAGAACAATGCCTATGAAACGGTTGGCACCCTCGGTGGAACGAAAGAGGCGTAAGGTGGAGAGCAAGGGTCATCTTGGAGGCGTTGGGCGAAGTCGTTTTTCACCAGGGACGGATTAGGGATTCCATAGCATCTCCTGCATAATCTGAGCGAGCGTTTGTGTTGCACACCATGAATTTGATGAGACTTCTTCAGTATCCCACTCGCATAGCACCTCGCATGCACGTGTTTCACTGCACGTAAGAACAAAATCACTCCTCACGACCTGTCGAAGACGTTGAGCTTTTCTTGGGACCTTGGAGGAGCACAACAGTATCTCGAGCTTTATGTGTAGGAGAGACACCACCAGTCTTGGCATTTCAGCCCCTTTTTCATCGCGATCGAAGATTAAGCATAAGGGTCTGGTGGGGAAGCAAAGCCTCATTCAAGGTGAGTTAGCGTATCTCGGCTACGCTGTGGCTTGCACTCGACCAGACGTTGTGATGCGTCTGCAACCGGAAACTGGCGAAACTGGCATCTTCAATTGACAAACCGTCACTTCATGGCCAGCTCAGTCATGATCAACAACAATCGAGGATCCTGTTGATGTCGAGAACCGTAGAGGCATTGGGCCTCAAGCTCGCATCCCGAATACCGTCCGCTCGTTATAGCCCCCGATGTCTTGGGACCTGCTAAAGAGGTTCATCGAATCCGATGTCTTCAACCAAGATCCCTTCCTTTCTGTCGCATACCTCTCGTAAGGAATTTGTTGCTCCACTGGATTCACGGAACTAATGCTATAGCACAGGAGATACGCCGATCATGTCGGAATTCATTATGTCCTCTGTTCGAAGTTACGACAATTCAGCTACGAAGAAATTGAGTTTTTCCTCCCACAACTCTGCCATCTTATTATCAGTGTCGACAACGAGTCGATGGCGCTGGAGGAGTTCATTCTAGATTTATGCGAAGAGTCGGTGAATGCTGCACTGCTTGTGGGTTCCGTGAATGTCCGAGGGGAAGCATTGAAGTGCTAATACGACGAAATAGACATTCTGGTTATTCCAGACCTATCTCCACGACCTATCTGCGAACCCGCAATCCGAAGCCTTCAAAACTTGCCGGAGGATATATAACAAGGTGCAGCATATTGTGTTCGGGCTTGCGGAACCTGCCAGACATGAGAAGATTAAGGAGAATGTACTGCCTGTCACCGTGTTGGCCAGCTTTGTCCTTGCCAGTGTAGCAGTTCCATTTCTCCCAAGATGGGCGGGACCATTAGCTATAGCTCAGGCACGGAAACCTCAGCCTCAAGGAGATGTTATTTCGGATGCAAGCCAGACGCAACAGAAGATTGTGCGTAGCCATACAACCACACCTGGATCCACACGGACGAAGAGAGCAAAGGAGGCAAGCAGAGTATCAAGTGTACCTACAAATGGAAGCATACCAACGGAAGCTCGACCGAAATCTGTTCGAACAGCTTCCCTTACCAGACCACAGTCTTCTGGTACCGATTCTGTCCGAACGCAGCCAATACATCCGAAGCCCCGTCCAGCACACCTTGAATTGAGTACTTCTGATCCTAGACTCAGTTCATCATCTTTACCTCTACCCGAATCGAGATCACCTAAAATGACAGCTACAAGGCCAACGACTCCTGCTACAGCTAGTTTGACAATGTCACAGCGTCCTATCGAGAATACACACAGGAAACATTCACATCAAACCCGACCACTTACACCATCTGCATTATCCGACGCTCAGAAAGTCAAACTATTAAGACAGAATTATTTTCGATGCGAGACACAGTTCATTACAGCTTTAGAGGATATTTCCAATCGTCTAGTAATGGTCCCCAAACCAGCCCGGCTCAGTGCTCTACGTGCTGAGCTTGCTCTTATTGCCCAAGATCTACCAGCTGAGGTTGACATCCCCGTTATCTGTCCAGCGACATTAGTCGATGGTGTTCCGAGCAAGAGCCGTCACCATCGCATCGTTCGACTCAATCCCGCGGAGGCTACAGTGTTGAACAGTGCAGAGAAAGTGCCTTATCTACTTCTGGTTGAGATACTTCGTGATGATTTCTCGTTCGATCCTGCAGCAGCTGACAATGAGACTCTACTGGGAAAGCTTCTCTCTGAACAGGGCTCTAGCCGGAAAAGAATTTTTGATTTGTCAGAATCAGCACAACTCCAACACGAGACCAAATCGAGCGAAGCTATCCCTGACAGCGTTTTTGAGCCTACCTCAGGAGACCTCGGAAGTTCTCCTCTGATCAAAGCCGTTGATGAAACTCCCAAGCCGAAGGAGAATGTTCCACCTTCTCATCCTCCTCGACTGTCAAGTGGCGCAACGACTCTCTCGACAGTATCTGGACTTGCAACACCCAGGACATCGGGAGCTTCAACTTCTAGATCCAGTAGTCCAGGCCGGAAAATGACTCTGCCCAGTCATGGAAGATCTGGCGCTGCAGATCAACCGGATTTTGGTGCATTGGCGACACATATGAGGACCGCGTCACAGATGTTAGCCCAATTAGAGTCTACAGGCGGAAAGAGACCTAAGCATGAAGTCGCAGCGATCCGTGCGAAGATTATAGCTAGCATGCAAAGCTTGGAAGAACAGAGTTTCGACTTGGACGATACAAATCGCGCCCCCACATTTGACACGATCATGGCCAATGCAAACTTAGCCGCTGCAAACATTAGCGCCGAGGACATAGAAGAAGAGGTATCGACTGACTCACCGCTAAATTCTGGAGCTGGAGTTGCTCGGATGGAAAACGATCAAAAAACCGGTGGTGTGCAAAGGAAAGGAGACAGGGATGATCCAAGTGCTGCAACATTTGGAGAGGCTTGGAACATGAAGAAGGAACGTATTCGAAAATCCTCACCGTATGGATGGATGAAGAATTGGGATGTTGTAAGCGTTATTGTGAAAACTGGCGCCGATTTGAGACAGGAAGCATTCGCATGTCAACTGATCCAGGTTTGTCACAAGATATGGCAGGATGCTCAGACTCCGGTGTGGGTGAAGCGTATGCGAATTTTGGTTACAGGAGAGTCTTCAGGATTGATCGAGACGATCACAAATGGAGTCTCCCTACACTCGCTCAAGCGCAGTCTAACTCTCGCCACCATCGAATCTGGTCAGAATCCACGGAGAAGAATTGCAACTTTGAAGGACCATTTTGTGAAGACATTTGGTCCACCAGAAAGCGATGCGTATAAGACCGCATGCGATGCTTTCAAGAGATCACTGGCAGCGTACAGCATAATTTCGTATGTGCTGCAGCTCAAGGATCGACACAATGGTAATGTTCTCATCGACAACGAGGGACACATTATTCATATCGACTTTGGATTTATGCTTTCGAACTCACCTGGGTCTGTTGGTTTCGAAGCTGCACCTTTCAAGTTGACCCAAGACTATGTTGATGTATTGGGAGGTGTTGGGTCGCCAGATTATGAGCACTACAAAAAGCTATGCAAGCAGGCTTTCCAAGGTAAGTTGCTAGAGTACGGGTCTCGACCGTTGGCTAACATGAGGATAGCCCTGCGACGATCCGCGGATAATCTTATCGATCTGGTCAGTATGATGGGCCGAGAATCAAAGATGCCTTGCTTTTCATACGGCGTTCAACAAGCCGTAACGAGTCTCAGGCAGAGGTTCCAATTGCAGCTCAGTGCAGATGAGGCTGAGCAGTTCGTGGAGACTGACCTCATTGGAAAGTCTTTGGGGAGCTACTACACACGATTGTAAGACTACTTCTTCACTTCCCAGTCTCGAGCTAACATGCTAGATACGATACATTCCAGTATCGTACTCAAGGTATATACTAGGTGCTTGAACGTTTGTGAATAGCTGGGATGCATCTAGATGGCGTTGGATATAGGCATTTACACGGTCCTTAGTGACCCGGTGGCTTTGTGCAAAACATTTATGTGATGGCTTCTGGAGCGATCTCATGTTGCGGCGTATCAAGGGACCTAATGGTGAGTAACAGCACTGTATGTTGCTAGATGGTCATGAATTATTTGAGATTCCCATGACTGTCATTGCTTCTTCTATTAAGCCACTTCAAATATGCTGCTTTTTGTTGTGGGCATTCAGCATGAAGCAGTATCTTCGTGCTAACAGAGCTCTTACAAGAAGATAAAGACCCATAACGTGTGCTTGGCGTTTGATCTGATTTCAAAGAGAAAGATGAATATCGAGCGCAGTAAGAAGTGATGCTCCTCGCTCTTTCCGCCTTGGTTTTGCTCTCCGGCTCGCCACTGCTTCTAAATTCCCTCGACCACAAGCAACGGCAACTCGCTCTTCCCACTCTTGAGCATGAGTATCATCTACCCTTTTGCCAGATATCTGCATACTCTTTAGTCTTGGAGCCGCTGTCATAAACCAAGATGTGCTGACTTGTCTGCAGAGGTCTTCTTTGGTCCCATATTGCTTCCAAACGACCGTAGCGAGATCTTGCCTGGACTGATCCAATTCCGCCAAGAAGGAAAGAGCAGATGGAATTGGCCTTTCCTCGCTAGTCAATGAGCTCCTACTTGCTCTTGCTTCAAAGCGTGTTAAATCGTACGAGGCTCGCGTAGCTCGACCCTTTTTGCACATACGCGCGCCATTTCAAGACTAGGCCTACTGAAGATCCCTCTGCTACTTTTGAGACGATTGTCCCGGACTAAAGGTCTACTTCGTTGCTCAGACGTCAATTTCTGAAGATCGATTTCTTTGATAGATGTCGCCGCGACGACAATCAGGCACTAGATCTATCTTCCAGACATAGATAATCTTGCACGCCCAAAAGCACCGACAGCAGAACACCTTTATATTAATCTGTGCATTTCGCTCGGTGTCCGCCTTCCTCATTGAGGCGCAAATCTCCTAGCTACGGACAGAAAGAAAATCAACAACCTGCGCTAGCAAGATATTAACAAGACATTGTTTCTTTCCAGGAAGGCGCAGGACAGCAAGCTTCGTACCATCACCTTCTTCTGGCTGATTGTCTACCAACTGGGACTGCCTTTGGATATCTGCGTCAAATACTTGACCTGCTTTTCGCGCAACGACAAAGCCGCGACGAAAGTGAGAGACCTACTTTTACTTGGCTTGCTTTTCGCACAACAGCAAGGCCGCGACGATAGTAAAAGACCTGCTTTTACATGACTTGCTTTTCGCACAACAACAAAGCCGCGACGAACGTGAGAGATCTGCTTTTCGCGCAATAGCAAGGCTGCGCCGAAAGTAAACCTGAGTCGTCCGAAAATTCACCAGCTACTCGGCTGATATCTCCAGATCTAGTAGCCTTAACTTTTCAACGTCCTACAAGACAGTCAACCATACCCACAACTTGCAAAATGCCACCAGCCAAGTCCCACAATTGGTCTCGCTTCGAGGTAAGTCAACTTATGAGATCGCTGCTTATGATCGTTGCGCTAACATATCTACCAGCTCCATACCATGCTTTGCCTCATTGCAAAGGGAGTGCACCTCGAAGAGCGAGTCAGAAGATCTGATGCCCCCGGTACTGCTCGAGTCAATGCCTACGAGAACTTCGCTACACAACTAAACGTCGCACTTCATCGCAATGACTACAAGAGTGACATCTCGAAGAGAGAGATCACCTATATGCTTGACCATCTTCTCGCCGAATATAAGCATGTTGTTGGCAAGGGTGGACTGGTTGAGCGAAATGCCGGTGGTCGTATCACTAGAGCCATGAGAATGTCGTTCGCAAGACCTGCCCGTGGTTTTAGTGGAAGCCAGACCGAGTGGGAGAATGGTCGCCGTTATGAGGTTATGACCCCGTACCTAATCAAGATGGGAAAGTTGAACCCGAAAGATCCCATGGCTGTTGAGAGGCGTGTTGTTGAGATGTCTCTTCTATCTGCTGTTAAGCTATCTCAATTTGCCACTCGCAAGCCCGCTGCTCGACGTATCCAAGCCGAAGCTGCCGCTGCTTCCCTCGAGACCGAAGCTCTGAGCTCAGGCAACATGTTCATCAACTCGACTCAAGATACCTTCGCCAACGCTTCCGCAAAGTCCCGTGTCAGCAAGAATCTCGACTGGAACGAGCCAATTCAACGTCATCTCGCTCGATCTGGTCGTTCTACTAACGCTGAAGTTTCGGATGCCAATGGCCAAGTCAATGGCGGATCGTCTCAAGCTCATGAAGCTGGTTCTATGGTTATTGATGATGACCTCGGACGTCGTCAACAAAATTACGCCGATAACATTGGCAACGAGGTTGACATGTTCCTGGATACTTTGGGTGACTCCATGCTGGTTGACAGTGTTGATCCACCCCGAGGACGTTCCCGACGCCGTCAAAACTATACCGATAACATTGGCAATGATGGCAATGATTCCGAGATGTCTGATGCACCTGCTGAGGTCTCCCCGGCTGCATTCACGGCATTCTCAACTGATCTCTTCGGAAATGGTTTGTCTCGTTAGGGGATGGATCATGGTTGAGCATATTGACCTTCTCGTTTCTGCTTGCGATTGCGCTTCTGGGCTTTGAACTAGAAGATGACTCAGCGTTCATTTGGCAAATTAGATAGATTTTGGGAAGTTGGATGACTAGCTAGGTATTTAGCTTAGTTGTCCGTAACTAATTCTATGGATTCGTCACACATTTTGATATCCTTAAGTAGTGAGTGACTTTGGAACATCTGATACTTGAGCGCGTGAACATTGAATCAAGTTCTGGCCATTGTTGGGATACTCAACTTCCTTGAAATGTCCAATGACTGTTGCACGTCTTTGAATCTTCACAATGACTGTTGTATCTTCAATAAACCAGGCTAAGACTGGACATCCTTCTACCATGTTACTCGAGGCTAATTCGAAAGCACCAAATTCCATGCCAACCCAAAGGTAGTCCAGCTCTCTTATTTCGGGACCTACATTCATTTATCCCAATATCCTTAGCAAAATCTGGACAAAATTGTCCAAAATAATTGACAACAAAAATGCCATTGACAACAGATTATATTGTTTCAATTACGGACAAATCGAGATACAAAACCTCCCACATTCTACTCTATAAAGATGAATTTTACAGACACCCGGCACCAGGCGCTAAAATGGAGTGACAGAGGTCTTGGTGTGTGTGTTTTTTTGTTTTTTTTTTGAAGTGTTGAAGAGAATTACAAAGGGAGAATCAGGTGCGTTTTATACTCACTAGGACCGTTTTATTTTCCTGTGCAGCGTGCTTGCTTTGAAAGGGTGAATGGGAAGGAGTGAATATAGTCTTCCTTTTCACAAAAAGACATATGTTCGCCTGAGAGGTTCAAATCACGACGGACATCTAAGCAGGGTCCGGCATTCAAGGTACGCGAATCTCCAAACCAGAATCTTGGAGACTCACTCACCTAAATATACAAAGCTAAGCGCTATGGATTGTTGAAAGGATGGCAGGAGGAGGACATGATCAATTTATTCGAACAGTGTGAGACCCGGGGTTCGGTCCCGATGAAGTGAATGTCCCCATGAACGACACCTAAGTCCTTTCAAGTGCGGAGAATCGATGAGTGATCGAGCCAGCCATAAGTCCAGAGGCGTCTGTAAAACAAGAATCCTACCCATTGTGAGGATTCTGCTCTCAAGAGTTGAACCAAGCTTGATTTCTATTCTTTGAGACGGATCAATTGCTTAAAATTTTTCGGGCTTACCTTAAGCTAGATTCGTGGCCTTTGTTTAGAATGATTCTTACTCGTGGTTTTGTTCTTGGCAGGTTATCTACAATTAAGATTCATTTCGTAGATAATCTGCCGACTACCTACCGAGGGAATGCAGATGAACCCCCTGAATAAGCGAGCCCCACGTTTTCCCTATTTGATCGCCCGGCTACATACGCTAGTACTATTCTACTCGGGCATTAAGTGTTTGGAATATACAAGATATGAGGAAACGAGACTCGAAAAAAGATGATGGAATGATTTGAGAAGGAAGAATTTGGATATGCCAACCTACAAACGTGGGAAAATTTCAGAACGAGACAAAGGAATCAATAAGCATCCGTGGTTGAATTTCTAATTGTTATTAAATACTCAGTAGCCACTAAGATGACTTTCTATGCAGGTGACATGAAGCAAGTCCCTGGGTATCACTATCACTGCGTAACCAAATCGCTCACTGCCCGAAAACTCCATCCCAAGCTTGCCAGCGCCTGTACAGAAGATATCGAAATGTTCCAAGTATACAGCCAGAAAGCCTCGCCATTCGTTATTTCATGGGAATATAATTGATGCGAGAACAAACTTCCACCTCTCTCATTGCCTCATAGCGGTTATCGCTTTGGCCGTTTCCCTCTTTTGGTGGAACTTCCTTCACCTCCGCTGTCTTCCTCTTCCTCCTCTTCCTCATCGTCTTCTCCCCTCGACCGAGATCCATGGGCCTTGTTGTTGCCCTTTTTGACTGAGATCAAGCATCCCTGATGCTTCAGGGTCTTCGTAAGCTCGGTACTCGCTCGCATTCCCTGAAACTCCTTTGCGTTGTATACGTGAAAGACACTGCTCCAAACAATACTTTTGACGGGCTCACGACTACCAGGCATCATTCTGGTCGGATCCAGGTTGATGAGGCTAAATTTGAGGCTGTATGTTCCTGGTGTCCTCACACTCAGGTCCGGGAAGGTAAAGAAACACCCTTCAACACCATGCTCGTCGTTCCCGACAAAAGGAGACGCCACCAAAGTGCCCATGAGGCGCCGCTGTTGCCTCTTCTCGGTGGTCCCAGGCATGGCTGTATCATCCTGGTTCGTTGCTGGGTCCCACAGCACACAATGCACCACTGAGTACGGTTGACGAATCAATGCACGAATCTCTTCTGGAGAAGAGTTTGGGTCTCCAACATCCATTTGGAGAATTGGTGGAGGATCAATAACCCGGCGGTCGCGTTCACCAAACCCACAAGCTCGAGCCGCAATGGGCTGTTGACGCATCCGAAGTCTATACGTTGGCTGTCGTCGCGGCTCACTCACAGGACTACTCAGATTAGCAAATGCACTAAAAATTACGGCGGCTCGATTCGTACCTAGGACCATCACTCAAAAGTCCAGATATAGGCATGGATCTGCTCTGAGGCATTTGGCGCGGTGACTTAGAGTCTCGGCGCGTGTATGAAGCTTCGGAGGATTCTCCGCCAGCTTGTTGACCTTGATTTTGGTAGCGAATAGATAACTCAGCCGAGCCTCTTCGTCCTTGAACGGGATCTTTGACGATGTCTCTTCTTAGGGCAATCTTTTTGGCTGTTCTGCGTTGAGGGGCAACCCCTTGGTTAGATGGATTTGCTAAATGAAGCTGTGGTTGCAGGGCAACCAACGAAGATTCTGCGATATTCTGTGGAGAGTGTGAGTTCATGGGAGGTTGAGGAGGATAATATATATGCTGTACAGGTGCATTTGGATCAAATTGTGCCAGCCATAACGGATGCTTTGTCATGTTGTATGGAGGTTGAAATTGACGAGCAACGTAGGGACTCGACTGCGCCTCCTGCTCTTCGTGGTCGTGTCTCAGAAGGGATGCCATTGGGGGCAGAGAGGTAGGAGTCATGCGGGTGGGATCATCCATTGAAGGAGGGTATGTATAAGATGGTGGGGGAGGAGGCCCAGTATAACCTTTCGGAGGTTCTGTTCTTAACGACATGATTGGACAGCCGATGCAAACAGCAATAGAGTGTGGTAACGAGACTCTTCAAAGGGGAAAGGTATGGCCCAAGGTGACATGAGTAAAGATAGAACTATTTTGGAGAAGTCAGAAAGAGTAAGGTGGGAACGTGGAGAGGTTATAGGGGGGGTCATATATACCTGTCAATTGATGCTGCAGCTCAGGGCCCTTGCTGCATGAAGAAAACGAGTTCCCGGGCAGCGATCAAAAAGATATGCCTTCGCTCTGCCTTGGCCCGGTAATTCTGCACACCCTTTCATGCGGTACCAAACTTCTCGAGCTTTGGACGAAGTTCCGGATCTACCCTCTGTCTGTCTGTCCAACGGGTGACTGGGGACGGGGCCAGCTGTGTTGCACTGCGGCACCGAGCAGCGCTTAGCTGCAGTCAATTGATGCGGACAATTGGAGGCAAGGGGATGGTGTGATGAGTGTATTCGCGGGTGGAGAGGTTCTCGAGTCGTGGTTATTATGCGGCGGAGCGGGTGACTTTCTGCAGCGGACAGGAACGAAAATATAGGGTTACGCATCAAAAGGGGATTGGGGTTTCGAGAAGGCTGGACCCGACGTGGGAGATATATAGAGGAGGAAAAAGTCGCAGTGTCTCGCACACAGTTACGGGTAGGGCGGACGACGCGGGTCAAATCATCGTCCTGAATAGCAGCGGTGGTTGAGATTGGCTACCGGGTTCGTGGAACTTCGAATTGTTGGATCTCGATGGTGCGAAGTGGTGCAGGTGTGTGGCAGCTGAGGAGTGGAGGAATGCGTTGTCTGACTGAAAGAAGGAGAGGGGGGAGAAACAATGTCTCTGTCGATGATCGAGAAGTAGCATGAACATCGGAGAATTAAAAGAAGCGCGGCGAGCAGTACAAGTACAGTACGGGTCGTCCAAGGGAGGTTCGACTGGGGATGGGGATGGGGATGGGGATGGGGATGGGGATGGATGGGAATTAGGAGATTATTGGGACGAAAGGCGCGGCGCGGCGCGTCGAAATAGTAGCGAGCGGGGTCTGGGTGCGAGTCTGGAACCGACCTGAGTGAGTGAGTGACTTCTGCGTTCTGCGTTCTGCGTTCTGATTGAGGGGGAGAAGGAAAGTCGAAGGGAAAAAAGGAAGTTAGTTAGATCAAGGAAGAGAAGAAACGCCAGAGCCAAACAAGCGCGGGCGCGGAGCAGTTCCAAACCTGGCAGGAGACCCGTCGGTTCTGGCGCTGGCGCTGGCGCTGGAGAGAGAAGAAGTTTTAGCATGTGCAGCCACTGCCACTGCCAGCCAGCAAACCTGTACCGTACGGAGCACACTGTACTGTACTGTACTGTATTACATGGCTCATGGACGCTGCTGCAAGCCCCATGGGCATGGGTACGAGTGTGCAGACCGGCAGCATCCATGAAGGAAGGGGCAAACAGTTTGGATCTGTGAGCGCGCTGCCGCTGGGGCCCAGAAACCGGGTGGTCCAGTCAAGTCGAGTCAAGCCTCCGGGAACAGAGCAAGCAAGCAAGCCTGCCTGACCTTGATGCTGCTGCTGCCATCCATCGCGTCCAGCATTGGGTGGAGGAGTACGGTCAGCACTGTCTGGAGTCTCAGGAGCAGATGGGCATGATGCGCGCTGAATGGTGCCGCGGCGGCAGAGGCCCGTGGAATGCGTGGCTTGGGAGATGCGCAGGGATTGTTCCGTCCTGAGTGAGTGAGTGATTGTGCCGAATGCTGGATCGATGTCTGGATGTGCGATACAGTACATTGTTCAGAGCTGCTGAGCGGGAGCGGGAGCGGCTGGACGTGGGTTGGAGAAGAGAGTGAAGCCTGTCTTGCCTTCTTGCTTGTTCGGAGCAGGTGCCTCCTTCAGTCGTGGGCAGTCGTGGCGGCCTATTAATTATGGGACATTAAATTTCATTCATGGTGGAGTATTGCTCGCGAGGTCGACATCTTGGCAACGGGAAAAGGAACAAAAAGAACACATACAGTACAACAAGTTTAGTATTCGAACTAGATGGAACGGGGACTAGATTGATGTAACTTTACTTCGTTTCTGAGTACTGTACATTTATTTAGTTACTCATCCTTTTAGCTTCGCTACGCTGGAACCGAAAGTTTATTCGACATCGCTTACAGCCCTCGCTCACTAAGAAAGTAGTGTAGTGTAGTGTCTGTCTGGTTTGACTTTCGACTTCAAGCAAGTAATTTGCAGCAACATCCGCCATCCTCCACTCTATTCGCCATCCCGTCTCAACTGGCCAGCCAATTGTTTTGCCCATCCGCATTTCGTCCGCTTGGAGCTGCAATTGAGTTTTGTACAAGGAGAGCTCCCAATCCTCTGGTTGACGTATGTCAAATGGCATGCTTGCACCAAGGCTACCACCACCTACCGAACAACCCCCTCGGCATCAAGTCTCCCTCCTATCGATTCTCGAGAAGCGCATGAAGATGAAGCAGCCACAATACTCTACTACACTACACAGCCTACTGCGAATCCGTGCTCCTCTTCCCATGCGAAATAACCATACGAGTCCGATGACCCATTTGGAAAACGCTCCCACATATTTCCCACGACAAGCCTCCATACATGAAGCGATTGAGGGGCTGCTCCCGCTGCAGACCGCTAAGATGTCTCAGGCCCTGCCCAATATCACGAACCTCTGAACATCTGATGAGAACATCCCGCGCACATCAACCACTATTTTCCTTCCTTCCCGCCGTTGCACAGACTTTTCTTATTCCAACAACACGATCGTCAACCAGGTCATCTGGCGATAACACGGCAACAATTTCAAATCCATGCCTGGGAAGCTTTGGAACGTCTGTGTTTATCCCGCTGTGGGTTGCTTCTTTCGTGCACCACAACCGTCGTGACCCTGCTCGTGGAGGACAATCAAACCCGAATCATCGACTGCCTCCGTTACGTAGTCAGAAGGTCGAGGATTCATGGCAACGTCCCTGGTCGGACACACCCATCTGCCGGTGAACTGCGGGTCTTGAAGGACAACATAGGACGAGATCCACTATTGCAGGAGAGGTTGTACGCAATTGATGCACTGAATTGATAGTACAAGCCTCGTCTTGCCAGCGGGTGTTTCAATTGGAGGCCAGAGAATGTCATAGCATACTGCTTTACATCTTCAACTCAGACAGGTAACATCGGGAAGCACCCCCACGACGTCAAAGGTGGCCCCACCGTCAATGCTGGAACGCTGACGGCTGTATTCAGAAGTTGGCAGTTGACAGGTCACAAAGGTGTCGCCGCGGTGCGGATGTTGCACTGCGGACGATGACCGTCACAGGAAAGAATATGGGGCCCAAGAATATCCCTACAAATCCCTCCTGGGCAGAGCTTGCGGCCCACAGCGTAGCATGGCGGTGTACTTGACTGCTGGTCCTCCGAAATCATGGGTAGCCAGATATTTGTTTGATAGTGCAACTTTCCTGCAGAGAGACCAAGAGGTGGGGTTCAACCCGAATTCCTGGAGTCTGACTTCCAGGGGCAGCGGTGTCCTGCATTGAGCCTCGCCGTTCTCATCCAATCAACCAGCACAATCAATTAGCCATTTCTCGACAGCAGTCTGTTCGGCCGGATAGTCGGGATTGAAAGGCGGCTTCTGGAGACCTTGGGTCGCACCAACCGTACGGGCGCGTATTCTTGTGTACGGGATGTATTTCTCAAACATCAACCACGACCCCGTGTGAAATCTCAAGTACGACCTAGACTACGAAGTGGGTTACTGTACCGCGGCACAAGAGATCAGGCCATCGTGGCGAAGTGGGAAAGCCCTAAAATCAGATCGAGATCAAAGCCTGCTCAAAGGAAGAATGATCCCGGCTCTCTGAGCCATCGCTGATGACAACACTGCGACTTTTATGGACCAGCGTCGCATTGCCGGGAGGAGCAAGCCACCCCGCTCGGATTATCATTCTAGAAAAGCAATCATTTCGGCGGATTAGGGCTTCTGAATGGAATCCTTTCCGAGGTTGCATCGCCGATGCATTTCGAGGAAACGCTCTGAAGCCACGAGCCCGCCATCAATGCTGTCGCGGAGCATGAACCATCTGAGGGGTTGCACTTGCACAACCTCATTTCTATCCCTTGCTGCTGCTGCACGAGACGAGTTCTTTTCGACTTTATCAAACCTCTTGAACTTCTTTTTTCGCTTATGCTAAACTTCGAGCGCCATGGCATGAATCGTTGATCTTCAACAAGTGCCGGGCAGCTCCGCTGTCAAACCTTCCTTAGTGGGCCCACCATTATTCGCAAATATCCGATCGAAGATCAACGTCTGAAACATGCACCAACGACGCAGAGACAAACCGTCAACGGAATGCTTGTACCACATTCCATCGAGATCTATTGAATGAAGTTTTGTGAACCACCTGCCTTTTAGGAGTAGATCCAAGCTGCTATGGCTGCTTTCGGATGAGACCGTCTCGCTCTACCATAGGCTCCAGGCGCAAGACCGTCTCGCAATTTGGCAGCATGCATCACGACCGTTCTGAGAACCGGGCTCCTGGCAATGCGAAATCAGCCGCGATCTAACCAAACTCGTCTTCCCATGGTTTGATACCGCAGCTGACCTTCCCCCACGAGTCCAGCGGGACGATATTCGGCCCTTTCCAGCTCCTTCGTGGACGGAATATTGATATCAATCTACATCCCATCTAAGCAGTTGGCGAGTCAAACCGGGATCCAACATCCAGCGTCTCCAAAGAATGAGAGAAGCAAAGCAACGTTTGCTCGATTCGTAAATCACGACATCAATTCCATTCTCCGTGTAACCATGCTCCGCGTCTCAGCGAGGATCGTCGATTAGATAGTCGCGTCGTGTTCCTGGGTTGCACAAACATGCCAATCTCAGCGGTATGCAAATGTTTCTACAAGCGAGGTCATACAAGTGACAAGCTCGCGCTCTACCATTGGTGGACGGAACGATGCTGTCCTGTCGAGCTTGTCACGATCTCTCCCCAATATTCGGATCTACATGGGTCCAGTCTCACGGTAAGTTGTTTGCTTCCCTTCCTACCGCCGTAACCTCGCATTTTCCCTCGCTTCCGAGTCATAGGTTCCGAGGACTCGGCCGGCTACGAGTCGCTGACCGAATAACCGGGAATGCTGCCTTTGCCCGAGCATTCTGCCCAGGAGCATCACGATGTGACGATTTCGGGCACCGAACATACCTCAGAGTATTCACCTCGAAAATAAGCACCTTGACACAACTTAACGTTACCTTGGGTTGTTCAGCCTTCAAGTTAGCCAATATCTGCATGAGTGATGGCTTGGCATACGGTCTTTACGCTGCTGTGACCAGCAAACTTTGCACATTTGAAATCAGAACGGTCTTTGACCTCCGAAGTGTCGGTGAGATGATCAGCATCGTTCGACGTGCAAGAGTTACACTACATCGTTGAGGTCGGAAAGAAGATGACCTCGTGAACTGGGCGTGAGAGACGGATTTAGGTAACACATCGTGGTTCGGGCCTTTTCACTTCATGCGAGTTGCTACTTTTTTTTGCAAGTTGTCACTGCATAATCTTCCGAATGATCTCCCGTTGGGAGTACAGAGCGTGTGCGAAAAGGTTTTTGAGCGTTCTAGACTTTACGCCTCATGGCTAGCCTGTACAGGTGCCCGCGGGATGCTCAGGGAAGAGAGTTCACAATGGGCTCAAAGAGCGAGTTCTGTCACACATAAATGTTCTAGACATAGTTTTGGAATCATGAGGGCTAGAAGCTTGTTCTTTGAGATCAGGAGATGTTGTGCCAGCTTTTTCACTGTCAACAAGCATGAATGCAACATCTCGTGGCGGCGAGCGGCAGAGAAACGCTCACACGAATCTAACCTCCATGCTTTGACTCTGTATTGTGACTTCCTCTAGTACCTCCTTCCGTGGAATTAGTGGTTGCCTCTCAGAGTACTGGGTGAAGTTTGGCCTCTCATCTCGTCCACTTCAGCTTTCCAAAAGGATACCTCTCTAAAAGCATCTGGTGCATATCGCATCAGTCAGCTCAAGTCTTTTTCTGTATCTTCCTGCTCTTCATGCGTCTTGATCCTCGTTTGGATCTTCCTACCCCTCTTATCCCAAAAGTATGCACCTGGGACGGCACCTGGTCTCAGAGACTGAAGTCCAAAGAACTCGAGATTATGGAAACCCGTCGTCGTTGAGACCATTCATGGCGCAAAGGGCAGTTGGTGCGTACTGAGCAGAGAAATTAGATGGGTGGCGTTTCTTTCTCTGTCTTTATGCTCTAGTATTAAATACTGGACGTTACATAAAGCTACGAAGTTTTGTGGCGATCAGGAGGTGATGGAGGGACCTCTCCAATTCTCCAAGGTCTGTATGAGAGATCAACCATTCAGGAAGTGCGCATTATTCGTCGTTCTGTTCAGGCACCGCAAGTGTCCATCGAGTGACGTTGGACGAAAGAAGACCAGAGCAGTCATCTCGAGGAGACACTTATGGGAATTATGATCACAGTTGCACATCTCCAACTCATTCTTTCGAATGTGCTGAAAGTTAGATGCATCCATGTTTCCATTTCCTATTTCTAATCCATCTAGCATTACAATCAAAGTCATTTATTCCTCTAAATGCTCCCCACTTCCTCTTTGATTCGTTGAGCCTTATCTCTTCCTTACCTGACCCTCAACTCACAACTTCGCCCTCCCAACCTCAATACCCTTCCAAGCCAGCGCATCAAGCGGCTTGTAAACAGTGCCATCTAACCAGAAAAGCTTGTCTTGGTCCTTCTTTTGTCCCGCGTCCCAGGAGCGTTTCATGATATCTGTTTTGGACTTTTTGAATGTTGCTGTTGTTTCAATTCTGGGGTTAAGTGTTAGTGGTGACTGATAGGGGAAAATAAGGGCATCGGGGACGTACTCTTTGGTTATGCGTACGAGACGAGGTATGGCGTAGCCAGGGAGACCGGTTTTCTTGAGTCCGGTGTAGAGGCCGGACATGAACAGTGCGTCCCCGGCGTCGGTGGTGGAGTCGAGGGTTAACATTGCAGCGCCAGCTTGGCCGTCGTAGCTGGATACTGTTAGTTCCATACTTAATATTCGGGGATGGGCTTCAAGTGAAGCCATATTAATTGGCAAAACAACGTACCTTGCCAACTTAACCCCAAACACAACAGCATCCTGAACCCCATCTAACTTCGCAATATGATCCCTCACCTCCCCAGCACTCACATTCTCTCCCTTCCATCTAAACGTATCCCCCATCCTATCATGAAACCTCACCCACCCCTCCTTCTCATAAATCAGCAAATCCCCCATCTTCTGCCAAATATCCCCCTTCTTAAACACATCCCTCACAATCTTCTCCTCGGTCGCCTTCTCATTCCCCAAATACTCCGTCAACAACGCCCTATTTTTCACCCTCCCAATCACCTCCCCAGGCTCCCCAATCGAGGCCTTAGTACAGAACCCCGTCTTCGGATCCCGGATCAACTCCGCCGTATCAGGATCAACGCGAATCAGCAGCGTATCATCATCGAAGAAATTCCTCCGATAGAAACCCGTGAAGCCCACCTTCCCCGCGCCCCACGCTCCGCGGTTAAAGTTGTCGAACTTCGCGACTCCCTCCGTACTCCGATAAAACTCCCTCACCTCATCGATCCCGAAGCGTTCCTTGAATTTCTCCCAGATCTCGAAACGGAGGCCGTTCCCTGCTGCTACAGTGCAGGCGTGTTTCCGGTCGTACTCGCCCGGAGGAGAGGAGAGCAGGTATCGGCATAGTTCGCCGACGTACAGGATGCGGGTGGCGCGGGAGTCGTGGACATCTTTAAAGAATCTACTGGAGGAGAATTTGCGGGCCAAGCATAAGGTGCCGCTGTTGCCGATGGAGTAGGCGACGCCGGTGAAGAAGGCTGTTCCGTGGAACAATGGCAGGGGCGAGTACGTTCGTAAGGGGAAGTACTTGGTGGGGTTGAAGTAATCGGGGGAGCTGGGGATGGCGGTTAGGACGCATTGGTGGTTGCGGATTGCACAGGCTTTGGGCTTGCCGGTGGTGCCGGAGGTGAAGATTAGGCAGGAGAGCTCGGCTGGGGAGGATTTCGTGGCGGGGGTGATGGTGCTGGGTGTTGGGAGGAGGGAGGAGGTTAGGAGGGTGATGGGCGATTCGGGTGGTGGGGGAGGGATGGAGGGGAAGGCGTAGAGGGAGAGGGTGAAGTGGCGGCGGGGGCCGGTGATGAAGGGGGCCAAGTCTGGGGTCGAGATGACGGTGTTGGCTTGGGAGACTTTGAGGCAGTGTTCGAGGGTTGCGTCTGTGGATGATTAGTTATGGATCACGGGACTGAAGTGGAAAGGAGAGCGGTAACTGGAGAAGAGACTCGGTTTGAGTGAGAGAGAATAATACTGAGAGCATTGAAACGAGCTCAGAGTTCATAGATGGAAGAATCCAGGGCGAGAGAAGTGAGAAGTATAAGAACAGATTTACGCAAAAGACTCGGAACATGAGGAGCTGGGTAAAACGAAAGAAAAAGTAGCTGACCTCGAAGATTGATATTGATGAAGCCACAGATTGCACTCAATTTCGATAGAGCCAGGTAGATAATAACCATCTCTGGAGAATTGGTCGTAAATACCGCAACGGCATCTCCCTTCTTGATGCCTTCTTTCTCAAGGAAAGCTGCCAAGCGGTGTACATCTACCTCGTTTAGCCATTGATCTCGTTATATTCCGAAGCAGACTCACCTCTCTTCAACTCTCCATACGTCCAATCCCGTCCTTCAAACCACAGTGCATCAATGTTCGGATCCACCTGATCAAACATCTTGTACAACGTACACGTGTCTCCCAACTCCTGGATCTTCATCCCCAACCTCTGGCCGAACGACTTCTCATACTTAAGAGTCTTCAGATCTCTCCCAATCGACAACTTTGCATTCACATAGGCCGCTGCTGCAGTCAGAGCAGCAGCTCCGACGACTGCCGCTTGCTGCGATATAGGAAGTCCCACATCCATCTTCTCTCCTATTCACACCTCGTCAGAATTACCTATTCAAGGATAGTCCCTAGGTAAAGAAGAAGGCAGGTCTCTCCTCGGTATCTGGTGCTCGGTCATAAGCCAGGAGTGGAGTGATGAGATATCATAAATACGCAGTCTCGGTCGGTAATCAGAGGAGAGAAACCGCGGTTCGCGGTTATGTGAACAGAGTTTATAGGTTTCAGCAGCACTGCCGTACAATCCATCCGACCTCGCTAGAGGGAACGTTGGTTGGGTGAGGAACCCGGTCTGGTTACACTGCTCCACTTTTTAGCTGGAGGAGGGGCCCCAAAGCCCCACACTGGCGTTGTTCGTGAGTGACCCTGACGGCTGGGTCTAGTCTAGCCTCTAGTGGGATGAATACTTATGCGATTGAGGCACTTCACTCGGAGCTTCATATTTGACCTCCCTTCGTTCCTTGTCCAAACTCTGCAGACATATTTGTATTTCACATCGGATTGTTTATCTTTTGTTTCGTTCGAAAATAACAGTCACAATGACGACCGCAGGACAGAGACTATCGAGCGTGCTTTCACACCTGAACCCACTCTCTTCGGGGAGGAGTAAATTGCTGCAGAAGAACCCGGATGATATTGTACGACCCTTCGCTTGAAATATTGGATAAAGCTGACGGACAGGTCATCACATACGCAGCTCGAACACCTCTCACGAAAGCGAAGAAAGGTGGCCTCAAGGATACCCCAATTGACGACCTGTTGATTGCCCTATTAACGGTACTACCCCATATCCTCTCTACCACCAAGCTCACTGCTGATACCTGAGCAGATTGTCCGCGAACAATCGAAGCTCGACCCAAACCTCGTCGAAGATGTCTGTCTCGGAAACGTCCTCGCCCCAGGCCAAGGTTACATGGCCCGCGCCTCAGTCCTCGCAGCGGGCTACCCCGTAACGGCAGCAGCGAGCGTAGCCAATCGATTCTGCTCGTCCGGTCTCCTTGCAGTTCAGCAGATTGCCAACCAGATCATAGCAGGTAGCATCGAAGTAGGAATCGCGGTAGGAGCCGAGAGCATGTCTACATGTCCCGACAATGGAGCCCCAGTCCTCAGCACGAAGATCACCACACATTCGATCGCGAGCCAGAATCTGCAGCCGATGGGACAAACGAGCGAGAATGTCGCAGGGGATTTTGGCATAAGTAGAGAGAAGATGGATCAATTTGCCGCGACGAGCTTTCAGAGAGCAGAGAAGTCGCAGAAGGAGGGGTGGTCGAAGGATGAGATTGTGCCGATCACGGTACAGGTCAAGGATCCTAAGACTGGTGTTGTGGAGGAGAAGGTCATTGATCGTGATGATGGTATTAGATATGGAACAACTGCTGAGTCTTTGGGCAAGATCAGAGCTGCGTTCCCGCAATGGAGCCCGAGTCAGACAACGGGAGGGAATGCCTCGCAGATCACGGATGGTGCGGCTGCTATTTTGTTGATGAAGAGAAGCAAGGCGGAAGAGATAGGTCAGCCTATCTTGGGAAAATTCTGCGGAGCTACGATTGTGGGGCTCGAACCTAGGATCATGGGAATTGGTCCCAGTTATGCTATTCCCAAGATTCTGTCAAAGACGGGATTGACAATTGCCGATGTGGATGTTATTGAGATCAATGAGGCTTTTGCCAGCATGGGAGTCTATTGTGTTGAGAAGCTTGGGCTTGATCCTGAGAAGGTGAACCCAAGAGGTGGTGCTATGTAAGTATGCCGATGCTTTGTTGTGACGATGACTGACGGGCTGTAGTGCATTTGGACATCCATTGGGTTGCACGGGTGCGAGACAGATTGTTACTGCTCTTTCTGAGTTGAGAAGACAGGACAAGAGGATAGCGGTGACTTCGATGTGTGTCGGCACTGTAAGTATTCCCATGACTTGGGTGATTCAAAGCTGACCGGACATTCAGGGAATGGGCATGGCTGGTGTCTTTGTATCTGAGCATTGAAGCGAAAGCATGTGTATATGATTTGAATAGATTTTTTTGGCCACATAATCATTTCCTATTTTCATAAACGGGTGCCGGATCTTTCGGAGCCAAGTGGCGTTTTCGAGTGCTTGTTCAAGATCCATTAATACATATCTTGTGATGCCCGGTGTGGCCCAGTTGGATATCCATAGGAAAGTCTCTCTACAACAGTTTAAAATTTCAGAGCTTCACCGGCTTTGGTAGTGCCGATCGTGGGCTTGCTATCGCTGTTGTTCCACTGATCAGCATGCGAATGTTTGTTCAACTATATAGGTGGTTTGCTGCGCGCCTGTCTTCGATGAGGCTGAATACATTTTGTTGCATATCTTCGAAATCTTCGGATTTGGAACGGACTTTCAGAGCGTATAAAATTCCTAATGTATAACAGACATTTTGAAATTTGGTGCCCATCAAGTTGTTTGAGCTTGTCGCGCTTGATTTAGTGGATTAGAACAGAAAGCTATTCCAGCAAGAACTCGACTTGAAAGCCGCCTTCTATTCAGTCCAAATCTGCAGAGCAACAAAATGAAGAACTCGTATGCCGGTACTTGGCAAACTCAAGGTCGAAGAACGGAAGTCGTCACCGCCAAGATGAAATCCCGGCATTTCCCCACACAAGCTTAATCGCAAAATCGCGAGGCCGAACATACAAATTCTTCAGACGATGATTATTCCAAGGCGTTCAGCCATTCACATCAAAGTAATTCAGAATGAAATCGAATGTTGGCGGGTTACTTACATGTGCCGATGGAGTCTAGATGTTGTTTGAAACATTCTTTAGGCTAGGATCGCCAACATATACGCGGCGCCAAGAACGGTTGTCCACCCGCACAGACTTCTCCTGTGGCTTGCTGTCCAATGACAGCGCATATGTTGGAAATATTCTGTTTGGATGGAGAAGCTGGGATCGTGAAGTGGGCGACCGAGGTGGGCAGACATGAATTATATCACATGCACGTCCATAACCTAGATGCAGTTTTGATGTTGACGAGTTCTCGCAGGCTTCAGTCTCCACTGGCTATCCTACCAAGGAAAAGATGAGATGAGGTCTATGCAAGTTCATCACAACCCACAATGGGAGTAATATAAGTATATCTTACGTCCACCTTGCAATTGTTCTCTACCGCATTAGTTGTCATCGTCTTAAGTCTTTCGTTCTTGCCAGCTTTCACCATGTATTTCTCATCTCTACTTATCAGCGCTTTACTTGCTCCACTTTCAGTGGTCGCTCACCCAGGGCATCATGAAGCTCTCTCTTACAAGGAGATCACTCGTCGTGCTGGTCTTTCAAAACGCTGCGAAGGTGCTGCTGCATCGATGAATGCCAAGCGATGGCTTCGACATCAGGAGCGTCGTTCTCTCGCTGCTCGTGCCAACACAACGGTTGTAATTACCACCGAAGCACCATACTACGACGTGATCCAAAACGACACTTGCGTTCTTACTCCCGAGGTTACTACGGGTCCTTACATCTGGCCACAATCCCAAACTCTTCGTCAAGACATGGCTGAAGACCAACCAGGTGTCCCACTTTACCTCGATATCGGAGTCCTAGACACCAATACCTGCGAGCCTCTCGAAGGAGTACTGGTCGATCTCTGGCACTGCAATGCCACTGGTTCTTACTCCTCCTTCGAAGCACTCGACCCCAACACACCATTCGCCGAACTCCTAGAATCACTCAACAAAACAATTGGTCCCGATCTCGACCTGCACACCGGCAATTCAACCTTCCTGCGAGGAATGTGGCCCACAGACGCCAACGGAATGATGGAAATGAAGACCATCTTCCCAGGATTCTACGTCCAGCGAGCCATTCATATTCATGCTCAAGTACACACCAATTGGGTTGTGGGGATCAATGGCACCATTGTTTCTGATGAAACAATTAGTACTGGACAAATTTTCTTTGCGGAGGATTTGAGTGAGCAGATTATGGCTTTGGAGCCGTATGCTAGTCACACTCAGATTAACAGGACTACGAATGCTGTTGGTAAGTTTCATATTATGAAGTATAATTTTGAGCTGGAGCTAATTGAGAGTAGATTCTATTTACTCTTCTGAGGATACAGCTGGGTTTGACCCGGTAATGGCGATTGTGCCGCTTGATGGCGAAGATGTTACGAAAGGGATGGTTGGCTACCTTACCTTGGGTGTTGCTGCTTAAGATATGCGCTGTGCAGAAGCTTAGCCTAGGGCAATTGGTACTGATTTTGACCTGTATATATCTGATTCAATGATTTATTCAAACAGTCGATCACTTCTGCAACGTGATAATTTTATGTTCACATTCTCGAGTCGCTGCAAAGTGAGAGTCGAATGTGGGGTCAAATGGCAATGCGGCTGCGGGGTAATTTTATTGTTGAGTTTCTTGTCGAGTATTAATTATTTCTGAAACAAAAGTTAGACAATCTTGAATTAATGAAACGAAGTGCCTGAAGTGCCTCCATTGTCTGTTAAAGGCGATAAGTGTATTCTTCATTGATGATTGATATCATGACTAATAACAATACATGGCCTAGATCAACGCCACCTCTCGCTTAGAACCCCTTTAAGTCTTGGTTTTACGTAGCTTGAAAGCTGACTCGACGCCGGGGGCACAGCAATGAGCTGAAGCACAGCCCTTGAAGTCACTCTAACCTTCATCTTCCTTCAATCCTTTTTTCTTGAAATCAAAATTAAAACGAGTACAAACCATGGACGTCTCAACACTCCTCCAACAATTCGAAGATCTCAATCACTCCGAACGAGTGAGACGCATGGTAGAGCTTGGCACAGAGTCCAAGAACAACGACACGGCGAGAGAAACCATCAATGTTCTTAATTATGGGTCATTGTACGAGAAAGCTTTGGCATTGGAAACATGCTATGGTAGCCGAAACATCACGATCGCTCAGCAGGCGCTGGCATCCTCCTCCAGACACCTGAGGAAACGAGCTTTGAACCTAATAGGACTTCTTGGTACTGATGAGGAATTTCTTGATGCACTTCGGAGAGTACCAAATAATCTACAGATTCATACTATACGACGCTTTCGAGACGCTCGTCGGCATCGGCAGCGACTTCGGGTGATCGAGACATTTCTGGAAGAACTGGAGAAGACGAATCGCGACCCCAATCTATTCAGGAGCCTTATTTCTCTTGGTTCCAAAGAAATCCTAGAACGGCATCTTCCTGGGTTGATTGACGGCGTTTCGTTCAGAGACTGGTCTGAGCTTGCGAAATATCATCCCGATGTTGCGCAGAAAGCACTTCAAGATTGGATTGATCAATCTTCTGAAGATGAAGATCTGCTTGTCGAAACCGTCGTTCACGTTCTTCGTCAGTGGATGGCCCACGAATACAACATTGGCCGTGCTGTTACCCTCTTTAAAGCAGCACATAAGAAGATCTCCATAGATTGGCTGCCTGTGAGGGAGCTAGCTGGGAAACGACCAAAAGAGCTTTTTCAAATTCTACTTGACAGCGACGAAGACATAGAGGAACATGTATTGGAGAGGTTGGAGTCCAGGATCCTTCGAAAGCTTCCGCTAAGCCAGTTCCTCGAGGTCTTCAAACGCTATCCATTTGTGATAGATTCGTGGAACGCCCCTGACAGTTTTGACGATCTTACCATTGAGCAGCGTAAAGCGGTGTACAAGATCGTTCATGTGGGTTGGCGGAACCAAGGTGGAATCATTACACAACTTAGTCTTGAGAAGCTACCAAGAGAAGAACGTATTCTTGAAGCTCGTAGACACCTCACGAGTAGTAAATTTGTTACCAATCCAGAAAGGAAAATCAAATACGTTGCTTTGCTCCCCTGGGACGAGGCAGTGGAGCTACAAGCACCTTTCCTGCGCTCAAGTGATGCGGACACTCGTGCGTCCGCACTCAAATGTCAAATTTCAGCTACCAAGTTCGACGATTCACATCTCAATGATGCACTGCAGCTTGCATTGGCACGGAAGAACGAGCAAGATCCAGTCAAAAAGGAGATGATTGCAGGATTGGTAGAGATACCGGCTTCTCGATGGAAAGAAAGTCACTTGAATGACCTGGGAAATATATTGCGCAACCTTCTGGACACTTCAGATACCTCTACCTGGACACTGTACAGTATGACGGATCTGGTTACGGGGATCATTTCGTACCACCCTCGTTGGGCGGCGAAACAGCTAGCCACTATTATTCGGGAGCGCAAACCCCCGTTGAATCGATTTTGGCTTTCGGGATATATTCCAGTCAAGAACGTGATGGAGGTGTTGGCGGAAGAAATGTCTCCAGTACTCGCAAATCTGCTGAAGAAAAAGGATGGAGCCACTCTGGAGAACATAGCTACAGCTTTCGACAAGATGACCAAGCACTGGCCTGAACTTCTGGATACTTGTGAGAAAGTTTTGAATGATTCAGAGATGAAGCAACACCATACGGCAATGTTGAATATCCTGAAGGAGCACCAACCTCGCTCTTGGAATCGTGTCATCCCGTCACTTCTTGCAGGGAATAGAGAGGTAGCATGTGAGGCTGTTGTTTTGAAGTATATCCATACAAGAGAGCAGAAGTTTCTTTGGAGCTATCTCAAATCTGGAGACGAAACCAAAAGAGACAGAAGAAAAGCACTCGGACATTTGAGCAACAGTAGAGTCGGCTTCTGGCGATGGACACAAACTCAACAAGAAGCACTCACAACGATCTTGCTTGACGAATGCAACGACCAAGAGCTGGAGTCGGATAAGAAAACTAGTAACATCAAACAGCTCAGTGCTTTAGCCTTTGTGGACCCCTCTCATCTCATCAACTTCGCAAATGATGATGAAAGTCCCATTGTTCAAGAAGTTGCTCTAAGATCATTGGGAAAGTTGGGTGGAGGCCAAGGAGTCCCCGTTCTTATCGAGGCTCTGTCTGATAAACGTGCTCGAATCGCAATATATGCTCTGCGTACTGTGCTCAAAAGCATGCCAAAAGCCGAAGTATTCTCCATCTTGAAATCAGTTCCTCAGACAAAAGTCACCGTTGCAAAAGAGACTTTGCGCTTGATTGGAGAACTTGAAACTGACGAAGCATTCACGTGGCTTCTGGAGAAAGGCAAAGAGAGTCTCCATCTTGACGTTCGTCTTGCTCTTTTCAAGGCACTACTGTCTTTTACAGATCGCGATGAAACGTGGGAGTTCTTTGAAGGTGTGGCAAACGATCCAGAACCAGACATGGTCAAGATCGTAGCGACAATTCCAGAAGACGGTCTTTTGTCAAAAGCCAAAGAGCGCTTGTTGGCGCTTCTACTTCAGCTCCTTGCTCATTCGGATCCTGTTGTCAGAATAGCAGCTCTCAGGCGTTGTCATTCAAATCCTATTCACGACCCGGACAATCTTCTCGCACCTCGACTCTTTGAGCTTGTTCATTCAGATATCAAGAACGAGGGTGAGGCGGCATCAGAAGCTATCTTCAAGACATATGCTACCTCCAATATCGAACTTATACGAGATACTTATCGCAAGCTTATTCATAACAGAGAAAGGCTTGGATTCTTCCATGATCAGTATTGGTCCGTGGCATATGGCAGGAAGAAGATGTTCAATCCTGTTACTCACATGATCCTCGATGTTCTGAAGGAAGATCGATTTTCAGTCAAACGTCGAGTCAAACTCATGTTTGATGCCTTGTATTGGCCAGAAATCAAACCTCACATCTTTGAAATTGTGCCCGAGCTGCACGCAGATGCGCTGGTCGAGGCTGAGAAGGTCATTGAAGAAAATTCGACAAGATGGAAGACGGAAAAGGATGACTTGTTGGAAGCTGAGTTGGAGATGGCTAAAAGTGGAGACGAGAGAGCGAGAAGATTAGCATTGTCATTCTTGATTGGCGGTGTAGACGAGAACAAGGGATGGAAAAGAGCGGAGTCTGACCGACTTGAGATATATAAGCAGGACTCTTCGCCATTGGTGGCTGAAAGGGCTTGGGAGGTTGAGATTGACGAGGAGGCCAATGACTTGGATGATAAGGAGAGCACATGATTTATCAAAGAGCTCTGAAATCTAAAAATCTTTCGGGCTTGCTCATATGAAATGGGTTCTATAAAGTACAAGGGGACAATTGCATGAATGACAAAAAACGCCCACGATACCCAACTCATAGTTCTGTACCTCTGATATTCTGCACAATTTGAAACTCGCCCAACATCATGTTAGGCTGCATGGCCTTCCCTGCTTCGTTTCGTAGAACCATAGTCGTATTGACACCAAGCTTAATCAACTCATCCATGACATCTCTAACCCTTGTAATGGGAGTGAGGTCCTTGAGTTGATACGTGATTTGATGTCCACCCATCATGCCGTAAAGCTTGGACCTCCTAAGCATGATGACAGTCAAGGGATTTGGAACGGGCCAGAGAGGACCGCCAGGGCCAGGATTCGGCCCCGGATTGTTGCCGATTGGGACGAAGGGCGCTGGGTTGATAGACTGGATGACAGGAGCGGGAGCAACCATAGGAGTGAAGGCGGGTGCAACCGCGTTCAAACGTCGTCCAGGAACGAATTGTGCTGCAGCCGGGTTGAAAGCTGGAGCTGCAGGATTGATCTGAGCAAAGGCGGGCCGAGGAGCAGGTGGTGCTTGGCCAGGAAATACGGGCGTGAAGGACCAACCAGCTTGCTGATCTTGAGGAGCTGCAGCAGGTGGTTGAGGAAATAGAGGCGCGAGAGGAAAGCCACCTGGCTGATTTTGAGGAGCATTCGCGGGGTTTCCATTTACTTTATTAGAATACCACTGTTGAGACAATTGAGGTTCTTGATATGGCGCGTGAGTCCCGATATTCGTTCCGTTGGCTATCCGTATTGCATCAATGTGGTTGGCTGACCGAACGACCAATTCTCCTACTGGTACTCTCTTGGAAGGATTTATGAGCAGGCATTCTGCAATGAGAGACCGAAGTCCTTTGCTATACATGGATCTTTGAGGATTTTTTTCTGCCTCCAAGTCTTGCGATGCACCAATAGTGTTACCGCCTGTTTGAAGACGTGTCGTCATGTTCGAAGTGTAGCATTGGAGCTATAGACAAATTAGTATGCACTTTTGACAGAAATCTGGGAGCTGAGGAGTTGGAAAACATATTTTTCGATGAGCAGCTTTCGAGAATAATCTCGAAGACCTCGGCCGGAATACGAAACAAGGACAAGATTGACGTACCTTGTCTGGGTCGTTCTCTCTTAAGCCTCCCCAGTTCGGGGAACGATTGTGTGGTTGGCGCATAAGAACGTGCATGATCAATCCCACTTGCCAAATATTACTTGGAGTTCCAAACTGTCGACCTGGAACCGATCTGCTAAATGCCTGTGAACTATCAGTCGGATTACGGACAAAATGGGCAAGATAGCTTACCGAAAGCCACGGTCGTTCGTTGGGAAAGTATCGAGAAAGTGCGGCATGATTCATCGCTGAAACTTGCTCCTGTTCGTCAACAGTTAGCAGATGGCATAGTGATAGGTGATCAAAATAGTGTCTTACTGGTAAGTACCACGGAACAGTGCCCGTGTTACTGACACTATCCATCCAAAATGGACTTTGAATTCGTGGTACCGCTGTTGCAAGGCCGAAATCAGACATCTAGCAAATGATTTTAGCACTCTGTCTTGTTTGTTAAGTCATACGGACCTTGTAGGAGGGGGTATTCCTATGTTCGGTGTCATCCAGTGTTGCGCCGACCAGGACTGAGAAGGTTAGTCATGTAAAATCTCCCCGGAAAATATGCATTACCATTTTCAAGTTTCAGGTCAAAGTGAACGATCTCTGTTCCAACCCATGCTTGCCGCGCGAGATCCTCGCTTCCACGATCTAGGACCATACATGCCCTCGCCAGACACTGGAAAACACACCAGAGTTCGTACTCAGGAATAGGCTTGTTTCTACAGTATGACTTAGTCTCAATTGCGATTCTTAGTGTGGAAATACATACTGGTTCATCCATTTTCCTAGCCAATCGTGAAGATCTCCCCCTGGGCAATACTCTAGGAATATTCGATGGACTATTCCATGATCAAATTCGTCTGTTTGCTGACCTACTTCTTCATAAAGTTGACGATACATTCGCACAATATGAGGCGTATTCGCTTTTTGCAAAAGATGAAGCAACTGTGATTCTTTCTCAAGTCCATCACCCCACCTGTAGGTCGGACCCGCTTTAACGGCTTGTTTGACAGCGACATCTTTTAATGTTTTCTTGTCACGATCCGGACCCTCGTAAGTCCAATAACCGACCACTCCCTGACCTCCCCTCCCGAGGACTCTGACTGGCTTCCAGCCCTTGCCGACTCGGTTTTTCCATTTACTTTCAGAAGCCATCCATGCTTTGCCAGTATATGCTTCAGACTTTGCAGCCTGCGCCTTTTTGAATGCTTCGATGGTCGCGAAGTCCCATTTCCAAGCGTCAACAGGATTAGAGTCTGGTAGTGGTGGAATTTGATTTGGGAACTTGGGGGTTTGACCAGGTTGTGGGTCTGGGGGCAGGGGCGGATACTTGAGAAAGGGGACTGCGTTTGTTGCTTTATTCAAGGCATCTGCAAGATCCTGCATCCTAACTGGAGCTGAATTTGCCATTTCATATGCAAAATCCTGCAGCCTAACTGGAGTTGACTGTGCCATTTCGGTGGCGACGCACAGAATACTGCGACACTCAAACTAGGAGTTGCAATAGCGAGAAGTATTTGCCTGCAAAGCCCAAACAAAATCCCTCGAAGGTAATAGGAAAAGAAGACTGGACATTGGTCTTTCTAAAATAAAGCGCCATTGTAAGATGATTGCATTCATACATTGCATTGTTTCTACTTGTGCTCATTGTTGCATGCGGTCAGACATGATATTCTTTGTTCCTTTTCTCCAAAACGGCATTAAATATATGAACCTTGTTTGCCCTTAGAATTGGACAAAGAGAATATTGAATAACTGGACAAGAATGCGCATAATGGAATTGATCGTCAAATTGAGCACAAAATTCTACCAACTATCGTCCACATCCCACAACGTTTTATCGGTCACGTGACCATAACTTTAATGGATAATGGACAGACGGAGCCCGAGCAATGAGACAGAAAAGATACATTGGAACAGAATTATGTACTAGACATTTCGTAAGATGTGCAGAGTGAATGTTGGAGATGGCCCCTTCCAAGGCTGTGAAAGAGCAGCTAATCACGTGAAATTCTTGTTTGCCACCTCAGAGTGCCTCGTGTTCGTGGTCTTCGAAATAACGTAGATTTGCGAACTCCACAGAAAGACTATCATCGTTTTTTACACCAGAATGTGTAGACTACTTGTCAAACGCCTGGTCATCTTCACCTGAAGTCTCAGCTGGAGATGTTGCCACCTCAACGCGCCCGTGATGGCTTTGCGCCCGCGAGCGTGAGTGCGAGATTTGCCCAAAGCCAGCCAACACACACATTGAAGATGACCGCCTTGGAGGAGGAACGCACTTGACAGCTTCTCGTCATCTTGACTCACTGCTTGCCTCAGCCTGGAAGCATATTGCGAGCGAGAGCTCCGACGGGGAAACTGATGCCCGATTTCAAAGTAGATAAGGTCACGTGTACTGGCGTTTACTTTAATTCCGAACGATGTTGACATGGCCTCCATTCGCTAGGGAATCTTTAGCGAGCTACAAGCCGAATCGGGAGGAACTTCTTCCCGAACGAAAGTTTATATCGATACCCATATCTATATACAACACCGTGTGCGTCAGATCTCAAGATGATTATATATATGTTGATCATCTCCGTGGAGAATTGGATTCAGCATTCTCGCAACAAAACTCTTGTTAATCAAGGTCTTATAGTCTTTCCGTCCTTTTATTTCGACAGATTTCAAAACCCAATAATTAACATACCACAATCTCACAGCCACGCTAAAGATTGCAATGTCTCTGGTACCACTCTTCATTCAGCCTTTCCGGACACTCCGTCTTCCTCCTCATGGCTCCTTTGAATCACAGACTGTAATTGTCACAGGTGCAAATACTGGGCTTGGTCTCGAAACGGCACGACATATTGTCTCTCTCGGGGCTGCAAAGGTTATACTTGGCGTACGTACTATCACGAAAGGCGATGCCGCAAAAGCAGATATTGAAGCAACCGTTGGACGGAAAGGAGTTATTGAAGTTTGGGAGCTGGATTTGGAGAGTTTCGATAGTGTTAAAAGCTTCGCGAGCCGTGCCGCGAAGCTTTCAAGACTCGACACTGCAATCATGAATGCAGGTCTTGCAAGTGCGCAGTGGAAGGTAAGTAAGCATGGTTGGGAAAGGACGATCCAAGTCAATGCCTTGTCTACAAGTCTATTGTCTCTTCTCCTCTTGCCCATCATGGTTAGAACCAAGAGAGCTTTGCCCGGTACTCAACCGCATTTTGTCATTCTTGGAAGCGATGTTCACGCCATGGCGAAGTTTGAAGAACGAACGGCAGCGAACAGTCTGGAAGCTCTGAACGATCACGAACTTTGGAAGAAGGCAATTGATAAGAATCCAGCTGAAAGATACTGGGTCAGCAAGCTCCTGGATTCTTACTTGACAATCGAATTAGCGCAGCTTGTCCCAACTATCAATGGAGACCCGGCTGTCATTGTTGATGTGGTTGCACCGGGATTCTGCAAATCCGAGTTGCTAAGCCGGGAGCCAGGGGTGCCTTTTATTCTGGTGGTGCTGCAAACTTTGACTGGTAGGACGCTACCAGAGGGAAGTAAAACTGTCGTGGATGCTGCAGTGAGGGGGAGGGATGCACATGGGCAATATCTCAACCACCAGAAGATCACAACGTTTGTCTCCCCAGTCCCTTCCAGTATCTCGGCAAGGCTAACTTCTGGTAGTCAGGGCACTTTGGTTACATCAGATGAAGGCGTCCGCGTCAGGAAGAAGATTTGGGGTGAGATTCTGCAGGTCCTCGAGGCTGTCGCACCAGAGATTGGTCGGATTACGAATGGCGATCTGTGAGCAGGGCGCAATTGTTGTGCGTTTTATGTTTCTTTCTCGGGCGTAATAATTGGCTTATTGAAATTCAGAGAGCTTTTCTCGTGGCCATACAATACCTTAATATTATCATAGTTTCGCCGAGGAACGAGAGCCTTGTGTTGACGCAATGAGGCTGTGGCTTTGCTTATCCATGCTGCTGCTGCTGCTGAAGTGCAGCAGACTAATGCACGAATTTTCGGCCCACACTACATTTCTCGGGCCTGAAGCAAAAAAGTGCCTATCGTATCTGCGTTGGGAAGTAACACCCGCAGCACAAGAAAGACCACCATTTCTAGCCATTCGGATCCTTTCCAAGTCAGCCCTGATTTGCGGAAGCAGTTTTCGGGCAAAGGCATCACATGGCACTTTTTTCGAATACAAAAGAGCTTGTGCTACCTCAATTTACATACATTTCCTGAAGTCTTTTGACCCTCTGAACTCTCTAACTTCATATCTTGCAATAAGGTCATCTACACCGCTTTCATGTCCTTCTAGATGCCTCGTATCCAGCCGTGTTCGCCTTGTTTTTGCCTTATGTCGGTCTCAACATGATTCGTGTGTACTCTGGCAGAGGGGGGAGGGCGTCCGCATATTTAGTTCATCATGCGACACCATTGACTCAACAAACATCCAAAACTCCCTGTGGTTTTGAAGAGGAAGAACTTCGGAGGGGTAACGTCAGGCTGTCAGATTTAACCCGATCCGCGGCCTTCTTAACGGCATTTCCCACCACCCACTATCAACGTTCCGCACCAAAGCAAAGAGAAGAAGATATTGCTTGTTATGCAATGTTTTGATGTTTCTTTTCCGATGACGGACTGTGTTGGCTTTCCCGGAAAGATGGTTCCCGGGACAGCTAACAAATACTTTCTGGCTCGGTACTCGGACGTTGAGCAGCGATGCATCAGACACACCAGGGATTGAGATGTCCAGGGGCTGTGTAACTTTTCTCGGTGAGTACTTTGGGATGTTCTACATGGCCTCAATATTAGGCTCTGGTTGCCTTGCAGTCACCATTCGCGAATACATCTTCATGATACACCCCTGGACTTTCTCGCTTGGACGTGGTTTCTTATTCAACCACAAGTTACATGAGCTGGGTCGAAGATCTAAATCGCAGCTGTAGCTAGTATCACAGCTGGGAGAACCATCGAAGAAGGAATATCTGTTCGTTGTCACACCGCCGGTCAATACCCTTGGAGACGCCCGCTCGCTGGGGCTCTACCCTCGAAGTCTACGGGCGAAGCGAACCGCTGCAGGCATGACTGACCCCTTTTCCCAGGGACCGAAGATTCTGCGTCCAGGATCGATTCCAAGGGTGATGTGTATCTGCCAGCCTTCTTTGGTCAATGAGTGGCGAGTCTAGAAGATACAAAATTCTTCCATTGCCGCTCACTATCGATTTTTAAATGGAAGGGGAACCAAACCACCCAATCGATAATCGCAGCTCAGCTTTTCCAACAGCTTGGGCATGGGAGCTGTAGCAATGGATTCCGAAGACTGTGAGGCAGAACGTCAAGTCTCAATAGCAAGGTGAATGCCCTGACGTCGTTGCCCTCATTTCCTCCGAAAGACGTGGCGACTGGCTATCATTCAAGATGATCCAAGGCAGCTGTTCCAAGCCGTTTCATGCTGAGCACTCAAGCTCCTGTGCTGAGCTCAAATATAAAGGTGATTCTGGCCGCCAGAACGGTCTCATTTCCAACAATCTCGAAACATAATCTTATGCAGACGAGATCAGCATCATGAGTCACCGCCCTCGAGTCTCTTGTCCTATTGCAGGCTGTTCCAAGACCTTTTCACGCCCAGCGGATAAGTCTCGCCATATAGATGAAGTTCATGGTGATCTCAAGCAATGTCCAGTCGAAGGTTGTGGTTGGCAAAATGCCAAACGTAAAGGTCGACTTGAAGCACATATGAAGAAGAAGCACCAGGAGCTCGTCAGTGGTAAGTCAATCCATGCAACAGTAAGCATTGAAAGTATCTAATTTTTCCTTTAGTTCCCCTTGACATTTCTGCCCTCTCGACCCAGCAACAGCAACAACAGCAGCAGCAAGCAGCATCAACTTACGCATATGGTATGTAACAAATCGCAATTACGGTCGGAATACTGATAATTCCAGCGAGTGGGCAATCGACAAGTTATCAATATCCAAACACTACTGCTATGGGCACCGCATACGACAACGGGCAATCAATGCAATCGGCAGCTACCTACACCCAACCACTACAATACTATTACCCTCCCACGACTCAGCCAGCAACGTACGGAGATGGGACCCAGATCACAGTGGATGAAGGTGTTGGAAACCAAGATTCGGGCTATATCCAGGACGAAGATGTCTCTGAAGATGCCAACGATCAACAGTACCAACAGAACTATTGGCATGCTGAAGATTAGGTTCTATACCTCCTGTACCACAACATTTGTACGAAGTTGGGCTGCGTATCTATTTCTTGGTGGTAGATTGAGTTACATTTTTGATCTAGACAATTATAATCAAAAAGTCGTGTAGTTGATAAAACCAATGCTTCTAGAACAAGTGACTACAGCCTCATCCAAGACTCTAAATCTGCCATATTACCGACAGCTTGTTACCCCTTGCATTTCGGAGTATTTCCACGTGGCATTATCATTGTGACGGCACATATGAAGTATGATGGAGGCGGGGCAAGCCTTCTTGCATATTTTGGAATTCTCTAATCTGTTTACGTCTTTGTGGAAATCACACAGTAGCTGCATCAAACTATGAGGCTGAGCTGCGAGACCGAAGAATTGGAACTACTGCATCTGAGATTGGTCTGAGACATACGCCGCGGGCCGAAAGAATGATAACGGGCTGTGTTGGCTGGGTTTATGCGTTTATTGGTGAGGCCCGTTTCGGTGCTCGCTTAGGTCAAAAAGCCCCCTATTTGGGATGAGGAGACGAATGGACCCTTGTTGTCGCACAAAAGCTCGAAATTTTTGATTTGGTGATTCCAAACGCATCATTATAGATTGCTTGATAGCCTCGTGCCACTTCGTAACAGCACATTGACATGTCTACCTTTTTCTCACTCCAGCCGCTGCGGCCGCATACTCAACGCCCGATCTATATTGCCCCTTTCATCTGATAGCACACCGTCTGTGAAGGAAGAAATGTGATTTGATCCAAATTTAAATGAGATTTGGTGTTCGCATCTCACCCGTGTGAGGCGTTTAACGCCCGTTGAACATCATTAGGGCGGCGACTGAAGTTTTGGAACAAGGCTTGAGGAGGCTCATTGTATACAGGGATTCATGCAGGGCTGAGCCCTGAGAAGTGGGTAGATCAGATACAGGGGAGAGGCAAAAAGTGATGTAAGATAGCGTTACATCAAGTCCACCAAGCGCTTAATGTGAATGAGACTTCTTCAAACAACCTATGTGAGGTAGAGTTACCCTGGTAGAACTTAAATGTGGCCCAGCAATAGCACCATGAAGTGAGCACCATGTGGAGTTCATGGATGTTCCAGCTTATCAGCGGACATATAGGAGGGGAATTCGTTTCAAGTGGCCAGACATCCGACTGCATCTAAATTATGTTGAAGTGCCTAGATGAATGTCCAAGCTTTTGAGTGGACCCTGTTGTGATCGCAAAGTAAGATATCACACAAGGATACAGAAGCCGAGGGTAGGACAGACTTTTCCAGAATACTCCACTGAAATAGTGCATACGCAACATACCAAGCATCATCGGAGTAGTGAAGTTTCAGGAAGTTGTGGCTCACCACTGTAATCTCCACTTGAGCATTAATTTAGCTTGTTCTCAAGCCGCCTCGTCATACTCTGACCCTCTCTCCGAAGTTGAATGTAGCGATCATCCACCGCCAAGCACGATGTCCGACTGAAAATTTTTGATACACTTGGAAATTTGAAGGTACCAGGCTGGTATGAGAGACCAGAAATGGTGGAGGACGACAAACCCATGGTAACTACGCAAATTATGTGAGACTTACTTGCTGAAATGGGAGCACATATCACTTGGCCAAAAAAATGCACATTCATATCTTCGGTGACTTTCATTGAAGTTAGGTACGGTTGCCGAAGCCAAGTTTCATAAGACAACACTCTCTCAGTATCCCGTTTCTTGCTTCCTGCATCCTGTATCGTCACTTGCTCCTCCCCTACTCAATCCGTCTCCAAGCTCGCACCCGTCGCCTGTCTTCAAGTAGAAATTGTAGCCATCTCCTTTCTGCTGATAGCTTCTACGCATCGAATTGAAGTTACTGTCCATCCAGACATATCCCGCACATGAAAAAAGCGACCACCTGACGCGAAATCTCCCGGAACGACTGAAACATGTTAGCACTGGTACCATCCAGTTCCAGAAGGGAGACCTCGACATACTGTTTACATTCTGTGGAAGCAGAAAGTACCTCAAGCGAGCTCTGGCTGCTTGAAAGTTCTTCATCAAGGCCAATGACTCGGCCTCCAACAAGCTCCATGAAGGATTGTCGCGACGTCTCAAAAGTTCACGAGTGAACGGCGCAAAGTTGTCTATTTCAAAAGAAAGAATCTTCTTCAGCTTCCAGTCCATATTATTTCGTGGCTCCACAAAGATAACATCGTCATCAGCAGCAGCAGCAGCCGTATACCCGAGCACTAGAGTCAACTCTCGAACTCCGATTTCCATGAGCATGTCCATAAACACACTAAATGACTGAAGTCCGTAGGTGCAGAACCACTCCCACATAGCCCATGAGATGGCAAATTTCAAAGGCGCAATCGGCTTCAGCGTGCTAGATAAAGAAACATGATTGCAAGTCCATGCTTGTCGCATCTTTCTGTCCATTCTTTCGTTAGGATAAAAGTCATCCTTCCCTCCCGAATCAGAATGTACTAAGTACCACACAGTATCAACGTCCCCATTGATGTAAATCTTCGGTAAGGAATCGGACTCTTCTTGACTTCGGTTCTCTGACGGGGCGTACAGATTGTGCTGGAGTTGCAAGGCCTCTGTTCGGGAAGCTTCACACGCACTCAGAAGTGCTGGTTGGTTCCCCACTGGTAAGAAAAGGTGTCCAACAGCTTTGTCAAACCTATGTCTGAGTACGACAACTCGAGGTTCGCTCAGAGCTGATCGAAATATCTTTCGTCGGAGTTCAAGGGGAAGTCTGGAAAATCGGCAGAACGGTACACCAGAGTTCTCTTGCGCCGCCAGAAGCTGGCGATCCATGTTCTTGACCTCCAGCTGCAAGCTCTTGTTCTGTTGTCGTACCAAAGTGACACTTTGATCAAGCTCCTGAACTTTTGCGGACAGTCCTTGATTATGCTTCTCAGCCAACGCCATGTTCAGCTTGAGAGTGTCGACCGCCGCGAGGAGAGAGTGGAAAGCCTCCATGGAGATTTGTATCGTTCCGCCGGTCGCAGAAGCCTCAAGTGCTGGTGTCTTTGGAGAAGCTGGAACCATGAGGACCATACTCTCGTTGACGTTTGTGCCCGAGTCGTCGGCGGAGGACTGGGTAGACAATTTGGAAGAGGGCATTGAGACGATTCTGATTGTCGTGTTGTTCGCGGAAGATATCAGTTTGTAGTGTTGAGGGAAGATGTAGAGTAGATGAGACTTGCGACAGGGGATAGATGTTGTGGTTACAAAGTTGAGTTCCGTCCTAATGGATCTTTAGTAATTGTCTTTTGCGTGATTGACGCGGAGCTTGTTAGTTGAATTAGTTTCCCGTACGGGGAACGCGCCAGCGCCTATACTAACATACTTAAAACGTGATTTGAGGCATAGTAACCGATTAGCAATCTGATGGGCCTCATCCCACTCGACTATTAAAACATTGTATTGTATACATCAACGACTTCTCCGAGGATGTGAGCGCCTAAGTCAAACAGTTGAAGTGGGCTACTTGAGCTCTGGAAATGGCGACGAATTGGCTCTACCGTGTTAGTTGGTTTCTATGATATGATTTTGGAAAAAGGAATATGGTCGTATAAGATACAGGGCTGCCAGCCAATCATATCTTGTTTCCGACAGCTGGGAGGAAGAACTTGGTTATGAAATCATATCTTAGAAACCAATTAATGCTGTACTTATTTAGAAAGAGATAATCCACGGGGCTATTCAATTTTACCAATGCACCCGGCTTTACAACCTTGACTTAAACTTTGGGCTATCGCCTAGTCGACCTGCCAATTTTCAAAACTTCGAACATCACCAGCAAGTGTTTGTGCTCTTCTTGACATGGACACCAACGACGAATTCTGGAGCAGTGGGAGCACTCATCTCAGTAAAGAACAATGCAGTTCAAATAAGCGGAATGAGAAGATAGAGACTGTCTATGAGCAGCAGCATAAAAATCGAATAATATCTTAAGGTTGATCCCATCATGGCTTTTGAATGCACTAGCATTTCAATTTCACCTTTTCCTCGCGCGCATGGTACTAATTGATAGTGGATACACGGCAAACTTAGTCCTAAGATCGCCCTTCTATCTCTACCTGACTTCACACATGCCGAAATCAAGCAATAACATTACTTTGAGTACTCACTCACATATCAACGTACAACGCACTCTTGCCGAACTCACCAGTACCACTCTATTCACACCCTTAATCACCTCATCTCCCCCTTCAACAACCCCCATCACAACCTCAATAACTCACCACCAACCCCACCGCCTCACACCCCTCCACAACCACCTTCCCAATCTTCAAACTGCCCCCAATCGTCCCATACCCGACACCATCCGGACAAACATACGTCTTCGTCAACCTCGTGTCCCCCTCACTCGTGACCTCGCAACTCAACTGCCCGGCATACACATGACACGTCGGTGGATTCTGGCCGTCGGCTACGACGGAGGGCGGAGAGAAGAAGATGGTTTCGTCGTAGGCGTCGTTGTTGGTGTTGGCTTCTAGGAGTGAGAGAGTGGAGGTCGTGTTTGAGAGGTGGGAGAGGATGTGTCCGCCTGGGGAAGTTAGTTGGGTGGGAGAAGGGGGAGGGAAGGAGGGAGAGTACCGGAAGAGTCGAGGGTGAAGGTTGTTGCGGGGATGGTGGGGTCGGATGTGAAGTAGAGGAGGCCGAAATAGGGGTCTGCTGGGTCGATGTAGATGTATGCTTGTTGGCCGTTTAGGGTTGTGTTTGTGCTGTTTGCGGTTAGGGTGAAGGGGGCTGAGTCGCTGGTAGAGTTTTTAGTGTGGGATTTGGAGAGGTGGGAGAAGGCCGTACGCAAGAGATAGGGTTGAGAAGGTTAGGATGAGGAAGGTGGTGATTAAGGAGGCGAGCATTTTGGGGTTTGGCTTGAGCTTGAGGATGAAAGTAGGAATATTCAAGTCGCGAAGTAACTAAATTCAGTTTAGCTATGTGAATTGATCTAGGATTCATCACTTACTCTCGATCCTCAAACTTGCCTCATGTGGTTTCCCACCAAAGAACTAGGTTAATCACTACCGCTACCAAGGTCAGGCCATACCACCAGGGAAAACTCTCGCTCCCAAAAGTCTCACACTCGATCTTTTAGCCAAGCTTTCCAGCACCTTCAAACTTATACAACCCACACCTCTCCCCTGAACCCCTTTCACCAACAATTTTACCAGGTTACCCCAAAACTTGACCCAGATAAGAGATACTCCGTCAATATCATCGCAGATTCGTATCTCACCGCACCACTTTCAAGCCACAATATCGTATATCACCAAATGCAGATAGCCCGCACAGACCATAATCTCGCATCTTTAGCCTGTACGGCCTAAATTAGCCGTCATCAATATTCCTGAATGAGCGGATGTCGGATATGTTCTGAATTCAGTCCATGTCTAGTGTTCCTTGCTATGTATACAGTATTCGATGCAATTATTAACGACGTCCTTCAACTTGTCGTCGGAACTTGGGAAAGCAGAAAACACTTTGTCACGATCCCCCGGAATACAAGCGAGCCAAACCCCTGATCTTAGCGAGCGTATTAACGGTCTTTTGGCCCGAGGAATTAGAGCATACCTATATCCTGACAAGCCGAATCTCCAATCCCATCTCAGACAACCTCGGTTTTAAAATGTCCCAATCTGTTTACGCACAATTATTGACAAGATTCGCGGTCTCGATCTAAATCCCATTTAGTTCCGCCCCATACCTTTAACCTTAGCATGTGGGGTCACGGGCCGCCCGGAACTCCACCCCTCTCCACCTCACCCCGCTACGGCCCGCTCCACTCGCCCGCCGCCCCTCAACAGAGTCCAAATCCAAGCGGACCCATGGATAGTTTCGGCTCCGCGGACAACAACATTGACCTTCTAAAAGTGATCCTGCCTGCTATATTCATTCCATTCCATTTTATATCGTTCCCTCTGTCCCCATGGTCAGTGCCGTCGACGGACAATGAACTCTCGAATGTATGTATGGCACATTGAAAAATGAATAGTCACCTTCTCTCACACCCCACTCTGTATTGTATTGCATTGCCTTGCCATATTCCTGTTCTAAATTACGCAATCTTTATAAAGCCCAGCCTTCTCTGCTCCTCTTTTCCGCGCTGCAGGCCTCGATAGTATGTAAGACGCCACGCTTCAAGAAGAGCTGTCAGTCACTAGAACGATGTGTCGCCTCTGGGATCGATCGGCGGTTGTATTGTTATCTTCAGAATCGGTATCCTTAATGGAAAAGAACTCGCGTTCAAATCCCTGCACGTGCTTCTTCTTCTCCTCTGCCGTTCAAATGTCAATTTTCTGTGTCCGACATTTTCGGGGTCCGAGGGTTTGGGTTTAAGACGGATATCTATCCTTTCTTTTCGCCTCCCCAACAATGGACATAGCGCAAAAGTCCTAGGAAAATAGGGAATTAATTCAGAAGGCACTCGAGTTCCAGCAAAAGCTAGGACTTCATAGCTGTTAACACAACAAATTTCATTTCATCTACCAAATAAACCCAAAACCAAAGAACTCCATCAATAAACAAACAAACTCTACATACAATTCCTCTTCCCTTCTCCTCCCCCCCGCTGCACCCCAATCATCTCGCCTTCCCATCCGGCAAACTCAACCAAACCAACCCCCCTACTACTGTAATAGTAACCACCGCCGTCAAGAACCCCGCCCCAACCTTCTCCCCACCCGTCGGCGGCAACAACGCCGTCGGATCCTGACTACTCCCCGTACTCGTCCCAGCACTCGGATCGCCCTGACTCGTGCCGCCCGAACTGCCCGTCAACGGCGCGGCGGCCTGCTGGATCAGATTACTCTGGATGACCTCCAGCGCGGCCATCTGCTGGCCGACGCCCGAGGTGCCGTCCCAGACGGCGCCTTTGTACCAGGAGAGGCCGCACATGCGGCCGTTGGGGTGGTCGGCTGGCGAGCCGGAACACTGCAGCGCGGCTTGGCGGGCGGAGGTTTGCAGGAGGACCATGACGCGGTCGTAAATGAAGGGGGCGACTTTGGTGGAGGCGGCGAGCCAGCGGGTGAGGTAGGCTTTCAGAGAGAGCATGTCGATGGTGCAGTGGATGAGGGTGGCTTCGCAGGTTACTTCGAAGCCGGTGTTGTTGGGGAAGAAGACGTTGATTGTTTGGTTGAGGAGGCCTTCGACGCGGGTTTGCCAGAGGGCTTGGGTGCTTCCGTTTGTCTGGGATAATGTTAGGATGGGGGTTAGGGGGGGAGGGGAGGGGAGACGTACGTAGTTGTACATTGTTGCGGCGCCGAGGAGGAAGATGCCTGCGTTGTAGGAGAATTGTTGTTTGTTGATGATGGTGCAGTTGGTGCCTGTGTCTGTGCCGTCAAAGACGTTGTAGCTATTATCGATGAGACCAACAGCTGTTAGCCAATCCCAGGTCGATGTAGCTGTGTCGGCATAGCTGTCGTTGCCCGTATATCGAGCTAATCGAGCAGCGATGTTGAAGAAGCATCCGTTTGCAATGGAGTTCTTGTAGTTGTATCCGTTGAGGAATGGATACGCTTGCCAACGTAGACCACCTCCACAGACAGTGTCGAAGCGAGCTAGTTGGGTGTTGTGCACGGCAATAGCAAGCGAGAGCCATTGTGGCTGGTCTGATGGTGGGTTTGTGAAGTTTAGTTCAGCTGCAGTCATTGCTGACAAGCCCCAGAAACCTATGGAGGTCAGCTGCTGGTTTGTCGCGTTGATGGAGTAGAGGAATTACCTTGATCATCGTTGCCCATGCCGTTTGTTTGATTTGCGGGGAGATAATCATCACCGGAGCCTACTTGGTAGAGGAGGCCTTGCTGTACAACATCGTTATATGTTGAATCGCCTGTGTAATACCAGCTAGGGGTTGGTTAGTCACGTTCATTCAAATGAGGTGATTGAGTAGTCCATCGAGATCCCCAGTTACGAGTAGAACTAATGGCAAAACAAAGCTCAAGGAGTAGGTAGACCTACTAATCGATCAAAGCACCAAACATTCCACCAGCCTCCCACCAAAAGTACCCCGCATCCGTGATGGTAGGATTCGGAGGCGGACCTGGCAACAGACCTGGCGTTTGACCCGAGTAATTTCCCCGGTAATAGGTCATCATGTCATAAGCTATTGTACTTGCGACAGACTTTATCGAATCTGGATCACGTGTCAGTATATTCTTCCGTAGAAAAGGGGCTTGAAGTGATACAGACCTTGAGAGGTGAGGTCGAGATCAATCCCCATCGCGACCCGGCTACAGACGCTCAACAGCGCCAGCACCGACAGGCGGGGCGCAAAGGACCGCATCATGTCGCGATCATCCGTGGATGGATATCAATCTGAGCAATGCTGAGCGAGTGTGTGAATATTGATTGATATCGAAAGGAGGAAGAGGAGTCGGCGGATGTGATTCTCGATTGATGCGCTGAGTCAGCTTGTAGATTATTGCGATGAACGAGTGGTTGGTTGGTTGGAGCGACCGCGAGATGGACGATTGACAATCAGCTCAATCAGGCATCAAAAGCTTAATTACGATAACCCCTCAAAACAGAACGATTTAGGGACTCTCAAAGTTTGCGCAATTATTTCATATCGCGCGCGAGCAGGAATTATATTATGGGACAGCGATCGAAGACGGAGGACGGAGCAGGGCACGTTGGCACCGAGGAGTTGGCGAGGCAAGCCTTGTTTCCGTACCCGCCACACCTGATTGAATATATGAAGGAAGACGAGGACGACCTGGCAGTCGCGACATGGGGAGGAAGAAGGCAAATGGGATTTACGTAGACAAGCTTTGGAACTTGTACAGATCAAGGAAAATACTACGATCATAATAATGTAATGCGTTTGTTTCAGTATTTCGTCTTTCATTCATAGGATTCCTTGGCCAAACCGTTTGCCTTTCTGGCTTCACTCACTCACTCACTCACTCACTCACTCACTCACCCACTGCCAGCAATATTGTAAGATTACGTGCATTGGATATCTTTCCCGGAGATAATCAGATCCTATCCTATCCTCTCTCTTCCCCTTCTCCCCAGCAGCAGGATCAGACTATCCGCGGATCACCTTACCTGGGGCGAGGCACAGCTGACGCTTTAATCTCCCTCACAGCATCTGTCCATGATCTGTCGGTCCGTGTATGATGCGCGTCTGCCAACGGTTGGCTGGGAAGGTCGCATTTTGCTGTCCCTGCAGGGCTCGCACCGGTAAATACGAGAAAATTCATAAAATTCCTCATCCTCCATACGAGGATCAGAGGGGCAAGCTGGGGTTCAGTGGTGCCGATTGGGGAAATCGGGTCGATCAGATTGGGGCTGTGTCAAGGAACCAGACAGAACCAGAACCAGAACCAGGACGGGTTTGTCTCTGTCACTCACGGTCGCGGTCATTGTTGCTGTCAGCTGCAGGAGAGGGAGAGGAGGTGCGACGAGGGATTGCGTGAAGAATAATGAATGAATGATGAATGAACGATGAATGAATGGCCTGTCCTTGACTGACATCTGCCATCTCCTGATACGACTGCATCGTACACTATTATTTCCCCCATTATTGTTCCATCCCGCCGCCGTTGCTGTGGATGTGGATGCGTGTATGCAGGATTTAGCGACGTCGGTGGCACCTGGTCCTGTTTCTCCCCTGACCGCATTTGACGATTCTCCATCGGATCGCCAAGTGCCAAACCAACTTTCTTTAACCTTAATCCATTCATTCATTCTTTTGTTAACACCCACCATCCACCTCCCACGACTGCGAATTGTGATCTCTCCATCTTCCTTCGGACAATCTTCGACCCTCGCTGAATGCAGCACGACACTCGTTTCTCCTCTCCCTCGATGCAGCATTAAATATCCCCGACGCCTTCTTCAGCCCGCACGTCCGCGACGCCGTTCGTGACACCAAACTTGGATAACCGTCACGATGCGTTTCAACCCCGCCACGACAGCGGCTCTGGCCGTTCTCTCGCTGATGGGAATGGTTTCAGCAGACCGGATCTTCGAATCGTCATCGTTGGACAGCTGTCAGAGTAATTCCAGCTTCACCGCCAGCTTGTTCACCATCGTCTTCGCTCCGGATAACAGGACGTTGGCCCTGAACGTTATTGGCGATTCTTCCGTGACGGGAAATGTCACCTTCAAGGTCCATGCGAGTGTTTATGGGTATACGTTCCTCACGGAAACATTGGATCCTTGCACGTTGGGGCTGGCCAGCATGTGTCCCATGAGCTCCATCCAAACCGACTTCGATACAATCTACACCAACGTTTCTGCGTCAGTTATTGGAAGGATACCAAACATTGCATACCAGATTCCAGACTTGGATGCAGTGGTTACTGTTTATATGTATTCGGTTGACGATCCGACCGTGAGTCTGGCTTGTTTGGAAGCTAGGATCTCGAATGGCAAAACGGTGGATCAAGTAGGGGTACGATGGGCCACGGCGGTCATCTCCATCGTGGGACTCATTGTCTCGGGAATCATCTCCAGTCTCGGATTTACGAATACTGCTGCGCATATGATGATCTACACCCTATCGCTGTTCAGCTACTTCCAAGCAGTTGCTATAATCGGTCTTTGTGCAGTTCCTCTACCTCCGATCGTTCAATCGTGGACGCAAGATATGAGTTGGTCTGTGGGAGTGATTAATGTTGGGTTTCTGCAGAGATTCGCAAGATGGTATCAGATCGCAACTGGTGGTACGCCTTCGACGATTCTCACGACTCTATCCACAAAGTCCGTCCAAGTCGCCAAGCGCAGCATGGAAACAGCCCTGTCCCGGCGAGCTACAACCGAAACAACAGCGAGTGGGGACTACATTGTCACGGGCATAGCTAGACTTGCTTATATTGAAGGTATGGAGGCAACGAACTTGTTCTTCACAGCAGCCATCTTCTACTTCATTTTCGTGGTCTTTGGCGTCATTCTTGTGCTCCTCTACAAGGCGCTCTGCGAGCTGTTGATCCGATCGAAAAAGATAGGAAGCGAATCCCATCTTTTCCATTTCATCCACAATGGGTGGCGTATCACTCTCAAGGGCACGATTTTCCGATTGATCCTGATTGGCTATCCACCTATGATGATTCTGTCTCTCTGGGAGTTTACGCAGGATGATTCTCCCGCTGAGATCTTCTTGGCTGTTGTGTTCTTCTTTGGAATGTCCACTGCTCTGGCATATGCCTCTTTCAAGGTCTTTAAAATTGCCAAACGCTCTGAGCAGATGTACAAGACAGCAGCGTACTCCTTGTACGCTGACGCCACCATCTTGAACAAGTGGGGCTTTTTGTACACTCAGTACAAAGCATCAGCATACCTTTACATCATCCCAATGTTCGTGTATGCTCTGCTGAAGGCCGCATTTGTTGGACTGGGACAAAAGAGTAGAGAAACACAAGCAATTGCTCTCGTCATGATCGAAGCCTTTGCTCTCATCGGAGCTTCCGTGGTTCGCCCATGGATGGATAAAACAACAAACGCCATCAACATTTCCATCTGCGTCATCAACTTTCTCAATGCCATCATGCTCCTAATCTTCACCAACGTCTTCGACGGCCCCGGCCTCCTTATCGGCGTCCTCGGCGTCGTATTCTTCATCGCCAACGTGGTCTTCGCCCTCGCCCTCCTCGTAATCGTCCTCTTCGTCATTGCACTATCCTTCATCCGCAAAGACCCAGACACCCAATACCTACCAGTAGCCGACAACCGCGCCTCGTTCATCAAGTCCCAAACCACACTAAACCAAGAACTCGACGCCCTCGGCGCCACTGCCCGCGGTCAAGGCATGAGTCAAGAGAAATTTGACGGCATCGACCACCGCATGAACTCCCTGAACTCGAATCACCAACGCACGTACTCCAACCTGGCGTACGATCATAGCCGCCCCATCACGCCCATCATGCAGAGTCCGGCGTTCGCGCCAGCGGCGTATAAGGATGAGGATCTGCCGAGCTCGAGGAGTGGGGACATGTATCGAAATAGTGATAGTGTGTCGGCGAGGTCGACTATCGAGCCGGGGTTTAGGGCGGGGAGTCCGGCTTCGAATCTTTCGGCTGCGAATAGGGGGCAGAATAAGTAAGATTCCCTTTTCGTTGCTCGGTGGTGCGAGGTTACTAACTGGAATACAGTATGTGGCAGCGTGGAGCAGGATACACGTGAAATGAAATTAAGGGGAGGACGTTTGTAGCAGCATAGCTCGGCGGTGTTTTCTGGAACTGGATTCTGGCGTTAGGGCATTCAATGGGTTTCTTGTCTGGAGTGGATCACGTGGAGAAGGGTGGAAGTGTATATAGATCTTCTATTCTATTCTATTCTTTTGTAATAACAGTTCTCCTGATTAGGATGGCTTTCTTCATCTTCTCTGTCTGAGATTTTGGGGTGATGGAAAGGAGAGAGGTGATGTTCCGCTCTGAGAGAGTTTCGAGCGATTATATCGGGAGTTTCGCTTTGTTTACATTACATCTTACCTTTCTATAGTGTTAACGCAAGCGGAATTCACGGTCGATTGTTTTACTTCTCATATATCCATAGCCTCCCCCAAAAATATGGGTGACCCCAATTAAATCGCTAGTCGCGAATCCATCTCTCTCAGTTCTCTACTCTTGTACCGTAGCGCGCGCACGAACTCCCTTCTCTGTCTGCACACTGCTTATTTATCTGAATTTGTCCCATCTTGGGGACAAATCTCAAGTGAACAACATTTTCCATCTCAGATGATGATTAGTATGAAATGACAATGACAGGAAAGGATAGGACTTGAATTAATTCCCTCCTAAACTCGCAATCTTCCTATCCATCTAAAGAGCCAGTATACTTCTTCATACTTTAAACGAACCTCAATGACCTCACTCAGCTCGAGGTGTGCTACTGCTACTGCCGCTTCTGTACTTGCAAGGAAAGAGGCCATCGACCTGGATGGCAAGCAAAACCTGGGAAAATGGAAGGCTAACCGGAGAAATCCACGTGATTGGAAGGAATGGTTGATGGATTTGCTTGGTAGCTCCTTTTGGTTTGTTTTTCGTGGGTTTTACTTGTTTGGCTTGAAATTCGCTTGTTTTTCTCGGGCTCGGACGCGCCGGGCTACGATTTCTCGGGTGATGGCCCTACTGCGTATCATGAGTTCGATATTGGTAGCTAGTAGCGACAAGGTACCACATGGAGCCTAGTACAAAATGTAAGAGCTGCTTGCCTAAGTACTGCAGTGATTCGGATCTTGTATTTCATCTTGTGCCTTTGGAGATTTTCGTGATTGGAAGTCCTTGATGAGCGCAAGTCTAGGTCCTGTGTCGGGGGATGATTATGATACTTTTTGCCTGCCAGCTTCAGTGTTTTGATGTTTGGCGATGGTGTTGTTAAAACAAGATCTTGGAATGCTTCTGAAGAGTCTTGTCTTGTTTTGGTACTGTAGAGATTCAGGTGATTCAAGGCGACTGGAGATGTGTTGTCTTAGAATTGCTCGGTTAGTATGGAGGTATTCAGTGATCCCTTAGAGGGAGGGTAGGACGAACGGACAGTGGCAGTGGTTGAACCGCCGCATGCGTCTCTTTGTTGGAGTACTTTCATCATGGCTTCTTCTCTGTAATGGTCTGATATCATCTTTTGGAAGTTGGCAGCAAACAGGGCTAATGATAGCTGCAATATAGCATCAGGGCATTCGAATTGTCACAAAGAAATCAGTAATGCAAAGTATGCTATGGCATTCATCCAGTTCAATACGAAATGCACCTTGTTTCCATGCTCCCTACTCCCAAACTCTCATAACCACCCATCAATCCCATCCAACCCACACCCCCCAAACCCATCTACTCATAAGTAACCGTCACGGTACTCCCCGAAATCGTAGTCGAAGTCAGAATCTTCCCACTCGAACTCTCCAACTCAATATTAATGGCCCCATCTCCACCCGGTGTCTCCGTAACCCCGTTAATAATCGCGCTCGCTCCAGTAAATGTGACGGTTCCGAAATTGGCAAAGGGGACCAGCGAGCCGTTGGATTCGAAGTCCTCGACGATCCACTCGGCGCTGGTGCCGGGCAGGCTGGAGCCTTGGTTCGTGAAGGTGTGGGTTACGGTCGTGCCGCCGCTGGTGAGTTTGGTGGTTCCGCTGTTGGTGCCGGTCTTGGTGGCTGTGACGGTCACTTTGGGAAGTTAGGACTTGCTCCTTTCATATAAAGAACAGGAGCTGGATCTTTGGGAGGGGGATGGATCTTGTTCCAGCGCTCGAATTTGTGAAAGGGGGCGAGGAGGGGGGACAAGGAAAGAGGCTGCTTACCGACTGATCCTGAAGTTACGGTGATGCCGGAGTATTCAACCACTGGAGTGTGTTAGTACCGGTTTTGCTTCAATGACAAGAACTGGGGAGGGAAGAAGTGTTCCTTGGGAACAGGGTGAGCTACTTACAAGAAGCGGGGAGGTACTCGTACCAAGCCTCGTACAAGTACTCTCCATTCTGAATACACCAGAGAACACCAGTCTGAATCAGATCATCATCACTATACCCATCAATTCCCACCCAAGCCGCTCCGCAATACTCGGTACTGGAACTCCCTCCCGACGGAACGCTGGGCTTCGGAACCGTAAAAGTCCCGGTAACCTCAGTGACGCCTGAGGTAGAGATAGCAGCACCGGCCCAGTTGGTGGACTCGACGGTAGTTGCGCTCCCGTTGACCACGGCATCAGGAGCTCCCTTGAAAGTGCCGGACTTGCGGGCTGCGGAGCGGGCACGGACGGCGTTCACGGCGGCTTGCTTGCGAGAGGCGAGGGGGCTTGCCAAGGCGGCAGTGGCTAATGCGGCTAGAGTAAGGAACTTCATGTTGGAGGAAGGATTCCGGATGAATGCAGGGAGACAAGGTGGTAGACAGAGAAGGATCTGATAGAGACTAGAGTATCGTATTGCCGGCTTCTGCTGTACACGGATCCAACGTCAACGACGGGTTGGCAATTAGGACTTTATATTAATTTGCATCTCTTCCATCTATATCTATATCTGCATCTGCATCTGCCTCTCTGCAGCTGGTGATCGTCCTCACTCACGCCCACAGCTCACGCACAATTCGGCTCTCGACCGAAATAGGAATGTATGATCCATTCAGGATCCTCTCCAGACCTCACAACCACCATGGTATGTATGGTAAAGGCTGCCCCCCCTCGGACAAACTAAGGAAACAAACTATTGAAAACGTACCGCAGCCCCCTCCCCTCTCCCCCGTCCGTGCCCACATCCTACCAACCTGCCTATTCCAGAGCGCCGCCGTGGCGATAAGGCGCGATAAGATATGGTGCCTGATGGGTGCCGAAAAGCTTATCTGCTACAGTACTGCACCGAGCACGATTGTTACTGTATGCAGAGGATGCTTAATCGGCAGGGGCGGGCGATCCCGCTTTAGCGGGGTATTGTAACGCTACCTACACCTACACCTACCTAGGTATTCTTGCAAAGGTGGGTGGGCAGGATGTGGTCCCAACGCCTTCCTTCTAGATCCTCGACTGTGGGAAGTCTGGCGCAATTGTTCCTCATGTAACATCTTACCTAAGCTGAGGTTGCAGTACCTTCCACATCGAGTGAGAGAGAGCATTCGGCTTCTTCCTTTGGGCGTTTACAAACCGGCTTGGCGCCTGCACTGCCGGACGTGGGGAACGGGAACAAAACGTGAACAGAGCAAGAAGTCCGTCTTCTCACTCTCTCTTCCTCTCCTTCCTCCTGCCGTCTTTGTCCTTCCCGCGGCAAGCTATCTCGAATCCCTCTGCTCTTGCAAGGAAACCCCCGTTTTCCCTACCTTGACAAATGCATAGCTGTCAAAATATGTCAGCCCTCGCAGCAAATCGCAATTGGGCTTCGGTTCTTCAACGAGAGCGATCTGCAAGTCCAGCCTTAAGTCGCAGCAAAAACCATCCCATATCTCCATGCACCGGGAAACGTTACTACTGACAGGGCTAGGTATAGGTAGCTGAAAGTGGGGTGCTTGGCAAGATGGGATGAACTCGGACCACAACCTTAAAATAGAGGGGGCTTCTTAGCCGCATCGCATTGCGGAGTCATTCGTCCGTTAAGGATATCTGTAGATCTTTTCTCGTTGAGGAGAACTGATTGCGCGGCCGGCCAAGAGATAGAGTTTAACTCAGCTTACAGTAGTCGGAGTGATCAAAATTCCGGCTCGGGGTTTTAAGGCAGGAAGTGCGACATGGGTCGATATATGCCGCAAGACGGAAAAACTTTTGAAGCAGAATTATTCCTTTGATGTTGAACAATAGATGCGTCGAAGCTCGACATACGCTCGCTCATTTCTTCTAGGCAGGTGATAAAGATACCCAAAGCCTTCAAGATGGATCAGGAAGGAGGTTCCCTTTCATTCCGGTGTGTTGTCTTTCACTCCCGTGTGTCGTCCCATCAAGCCTTGCAAGACAGAACTAAAAGCTTGACACATGCGGCTTGACGGGAAAAAAAAAGCCACAGTGCACACTACTTTGTTCGAGCTGCAGAAATGAGGCTCTTGAACGCGTGGGGGAAGGGATTCGATGTACGTAAAATGTCGTGTCATAGCAAGCTTGCTTGAATAATGTGTATCAAGATTTCCAGTGTCATGCAAGCCGTTGTCCTCGAGAGGATGAAAAGGGGTTACAAGCGAGGGTTCACGTGATTGATGGACACGCTTGAACCGCTAAGACTTCTTCGGTATTGCTGCGAATAGAGTTTGGAGCTTGGGCATTGCTGGAAGATCGCGTCTTCCGCCTCGCCTTTTTGACTGATGGCTACTGGGTGAATGGGAAGGTTGAAGAGCTTGCTCTTAACCATAAAGGAGTCAACCCACAAAATTGGCACTGTCTCAAGCGGCGCTTGCTTGATGTAGATGGGAGAGAACAGCGAGGAAGGGGAAGCGAAAAGAATATGAACAGAATAAACAAGGCTAGAAGAAGACTATAAGAATGTATGCGCTTGTCCATGGTGCAAACAGGCCTCATGCTGATATGCGAGTGCCCAGATCATGAGGATCGAATGAACATCTGCAGAAGAAATATGATCGCAGACTAGACATCTTCATAGGGTAAAGTATCGGGCGGCCAGCCATGATAACCCAGATGCAAGCTAAACATCCTTTCTGTTAGATGGAAGAGCTGATGAAAGAGGGCATAGCTTCTTGTACTAGTCAAGAGCGCCAAGTGCTTTGATGTTTTGAGAACAACATCATGCTAGCATCTCTGATAGTAAAACCGAGTTTTGGGGTTGGAAATTGACCTTTCCAACCTTTTTATCGCGTTTTGATAAATAGACTCATTGTACTAACGACATTTAGCGTCCACGATAGTAGCTCACAGAGAGCGGGAAAAGTCTCCCAGACAGTCAATCCCTCCATCCTGGATGAATAGTTTAGAAACATTAGTCCATCTCTTGGATGCAAGAGAACATGAAGGTAATGTTTTCTCCAGTCTGCCAAGACCTTTTCGGCTGACTGGATGTGAGGCTTCTTTCGCTGCTCACTGATCTCCAGCCAAATGCCGAAGCACTCGATTCCATCTCGGGGAGGTTGTGATTATCCAATTGAGAGGACGTAATTCCTTTACATTAAAAGGTCAATAATGTTTATTACGGTAAGTATAAACCAGATTATGATCCATCCCTGTGTCTCTTTCGAGATCTTTGATCATTGTTCTTGTCGGGAAAGGACAGTTCTTTTCGTTGACTTGGTTGTGCTTGTGTCGTCGATTGTCCAGGCAAAGCTGAGGGTAGCTTCTCGCGATGATGAGGTTGAAGGCAGCGCTTAGGATGAAAATGACTGGTGAAAGCTTAGCGTTTAGCACCGGACTGGCTGGAGAGAGCGTGAGGGTGACAACTATGTGATTGGATAGGAATTTCCCTTGGTATTGTAGGGTCTGGGTTTATGTATTTGCTATAGCCCGCTAGCCATCATGCGAAAGCTAACTTGTCTGGTATCACAGATCGTGTATGAAAATCTGGTGCAGTGGACTCAAAATAGTATATTCGATTCGAAGGCGGTTCGTATCTGGTGGTTTTGGAAGAGGAACTGGCAAGTGTTTGGTTGAAGTCTTCCGTAAATACGGTTGAACTAACTTGTATCTCGACTGGTGGTAGGGAGAGCCCCTATGGTGATACACTTTCGACTGTAACGTATTCAACAATGAAAGATGCCCTCAGAGTCTTGGAAGGATCGATGCCCGCCTAATCAAGTGAGCTTGTGCCTCCTGTGGTTTTTGATGGATCTTCAGAAGCTAGAACAGTAATTAGATGATGGCGAAGATTGTTCGTCTGCAAATACTTCTGGGAAGGGAGGAAGTCCTGCAAGATTCTGAAGAATCGAGGTAAGCCACATAGCGTCTCATGGAGGAGTGCAATGCAGCACAGTTGCGATTTACCTCTGTGCTTGTTCCAGACTGACATAGCATCAGATGCCTTGGATGGGACTAATACATATGGTGTTGTGTTAGGGTCATCAACCCGGAAAACCCTTTGGCTAGCGGACAATGATGTAGCGTTATAGTCGGCTTGGCGCCGAGCCGGGCCGCTGACGACGAAGCTAAAGCAACCCGATCAGCTTTATACTACAGATTTTGTTCCCTTCCTTCTTTGCTTCATATTCTGCACTCGAAATCTATCTGCTCCGATATCGAGATGTCCGCTTCCCCAGGCCCGGATCCGCGCCTCGAAGGCAGAACTTCAACATACAATCGTGATGAAGTCGTCCGGCTCATTACAGAATTCTACCAGTTTGGCTCTCATGATTTGCTAAATTGGACTCTATTGACGCATAACAGATTCCTCGCTTGCATGCCATTCATAGAGCCAGAGGATATCCAATACCCTGCCCCATCTGGCTGGCCCAACATTACACCCGAGCGATTCGCAGCTCTGGACAAGACGGATGCTGTCATTGATCTCCTTGCACATCTGCCGTATATCCGGAATCACAGTTTTGGTCTAGGTCGTGGAATGTACTCGACGTGTATCTGGTTCCAAACTTGCGCCCTCAACTATGCAGAAGACCCCTTCAAAACTTCTCCTCTCGACCTAGAGAAAATCGAATATCTTAAGCTGCCTGTGCCAGATAGTGAGCCGGTGGTCGTTCCACCCCACGTGGCAGTATGGACCGAGCAAGAAGTCCCTCTTGTAGGGCATATTTTCATGATCGACACAATGGATGGTAAGTAACGATCAGAGTCTCTGTCAGTTGTACTGATATCTCTAGGAACTATCACGGAATATCCCGATTGGCGCGATTGCGGATGGGCGCAATATCCTCAACACGACCCCCGAAGCTGGCGAAATGAATATGACAAGACAATGCTTCTGTCAGAGTTCTTGGATGAGATGAAGCAGGGTTACTTGGAATTGAGGTGGATCCCATATTGGTTTAGAAAGGTCCCAAAAGTTTACGTGCGTGGCGGCGCTCGCAACGATCGTGGAAACGGTGACGAAGAGGTATGCTCCCCACCAATTCAAAAGCTATGAATGTCCAGATCCTTAGATGAGACTAATATTCAGAGGATAGGAGTTGTACAAAATTATGATTGCTCACGGATGGCCGGATGAATTCAGGAGAGATGAGTGCAAGGCTGCATTGCTGGCATGGAGAACACAAAATGAGGGCGAGTAGGAGCAGGCATAGTCTATTGATTAGTGATATGCCACAAAGACTAGTACCATGTCGTATTAATGTTTCTTTTTACACGACAATCTGTGACTTAACGACTTCTATCACTTCTCAATGTCTGTCGCGGCAAGACGAGAGGAGCTTGAAAGCTTGTGAGCGAAGAGCAGCCATCGTTGGTTTCAACTATTGGATTGATTAGCTACGAAACTCATTTCTAAAGCATCATGTAATGTAGTGCTTCATCTTTGATTTCAACTTACCAAAGAAAGGCATCGTGGCAAGTAGATTTACCCAGAATGAGGTGTTTTGTGTAGTCACGTAGAAGCTACTGTACCATCCCGTCAAACAGAGGGATATAAAGAGAGCTTCTCTGCTCCTTTCTCATTTTCGTTTCATTCTTTGTTCCTTTCCATATTCCACTTCACGTGGGTTGATAGGTTTGAGGAGTCTGTTTGTTTCACCCGCCAGCGTCACACTTCAGCCTCCAAAGCCAAGAATAAGCAGAGGGAAAGGGGAATGAAAGGAAGGAGAGGAAAATGGAAAGTGGAAAGAGGAATTGAATGTATGGAATACATAGATAAACCCCCCTTAAATGGGTTCGAGGAGGCTCTTAAGGCGTCTCTTCCTATGTCCGAGAAAGCTGTACATGCCAAACAAGACGCTGAACACACACGAACACACACACTCCCTCCCCCTCTCCCCCTCTCTATCTCTCTGTGAGATGCAACATGATATCACGAAATACATAGTTTAGTGCAGCTTGCACTTGATTTACGTCGTGCTTTGTGCACTTCGCGGTTGTAGTCTTCCATATGAAAGGGTTTCTTCAAACTTCTTGGACGTCTGACGTCCTTTACAATGTGTAAAGAAAGATATGGTAAGTGAAATAATGATGTGTGGTGGGGATGATCACAATGCTTTCATTGCAGCTGTGTTTCAATTGTGCTCTTTGAAGCCAACAAAAGCCATGCAGCTCTCTGTACCAAACTCAATTGGTGTTTCTGCCTGCAGTAAAGGTGAGGGTGGATCAACTGTATTTAAGAAAGCCTATAGTCCTTCAAACTGGTAGAAGGAGTCCCAACTCTACCATCTCAGATCAGATGGAACTTACTAGGGCAGTGACTGGTATTGTTGCAGCATCTTCCAGTGCGGAGAATGGACTACCACCTGAGGTTTGGACCATGATACTCCGAGAGGTATACTTCAGGTTTCCTTCTTCCCCAATCATGCCCTACAGACGTGGAAGTAACTCACATTCATGAAGAACATATGGCTCCCCGAAGCAACGCGGCTATGGAGAAGGGATTCTGAGTCCGGCAGGATAATCTGGCAAGTCTCTGAGTGCCAGAAGGAGCTTAGAAAGCTGCGACTTGTTAACAAGACCTTCAATTCGATACTCGCATCAATCGCATACGAAGTGGTAGACCTATCTACTCCCAGCTTTGCTGAACGACTTAGACGACACGCAAGTCTAAGTTTTGATCAGCAAGATGGTTACATCGAGTTCAGAGATAATATCTTGCGATATTGTCAGAAGCTAAAGCTGAAACTCATTGATTTCCCACATCATGAAGAGCCGCTACATTCCCAATTCGAAAGGCTTCTCCAAGAATTGTCAAGTGTTGAGAATCCTTGCAAATGCCTCGTACGGATTGAGTGAGTCTCAATGGGAACTCACAACAGATGACTAAAGACATTCATGCTGACCAAATAGGTGGGACATCAGCGGTTTCGAGGAAGAGCACATTGAAAAAGTTTCGAAGTACATCCTAGCTTCAATCGAGCCAATCTTGAAGAGAAGTGTTCGTTGCCGTATTGATGCTTCTAGGAGTGTTTTCAGGATACAAGTGACCAACCAGGATGGTACGTTGGAGCACGGCGAGGTGGGGTACAACCGACGAAGGGCGTTGACCCCTGAAGGAGGAGTCTCAAGTTCACCCACTCCACTGATTCTCGACATTCACGAAACCTATTACAATCCAAAAATGCTCAATTTCTTCGGAACAAAGTCTTCACTCCGGTTTCCGCCAATGATCGAGCTCAAAATGAGTAATGTAGGCTGGAGCATTGGAGATGATTACAGAAAAATGTGGGATTTCTCCTCCCTTGGAAACTTGAATTTGAAGAGTGTCGACATACCCGGCTTCTTCACTACAGTTAAGCCAGAAGAGTTGGTAAACTTGCGCAGCCTCAGCTTGACCGATGCTTATGACGAAGTTGACCAGATTGAATCAATGAGGGAGAATTTGCAAGACTTGTTTCGACAATTCAAGAAGCTCCAGAAACTCAAACTCAAGTTTGGGTTTTATTATGAAATTGTGTCGATTTCATTGACATGTGGGCTGTGGAAAACCTTGGAAGTATTAAGCCTCCAGGATTAGTATGAAGATACAGAAAAATTCATATCTGCATCGGAGATCGCTCAGCTTGGAGCGGAGTGTAAGAATTTACGGGATTTGAGGGTTACTCTTCCTGTGGACACGCAAAAGGTAAGCTTCCGAATTTCACACTTCACAACATCAACCTCCCATCGAAGAAGGTATTCCTTGAAGATTTGCAACTGAATTCTGGAGCTCTTGGCTAAGGCTTCACTGTGCAGCACTATCAATTCTTCGACGCTTTAGGACAGTTGGAGGACGTGAAATGTTTCACCCTTTACGCCGACGGGGACAAATTCGAAGTCTACGGCGTAGGTCGCTACAGCACCGACCCTGACTACGACGGAGCATATGTATTGCTTGACCATCTCCGAAAGGTCAAGTTGGGTGAACCTATCGCATACTGCAGGGTCAAAATTGCCGATTGTTGGGGACGGAGGAGAACCGGAGAACGCGCGAGAGACTACAACGGTTATCTTGGTCATAGAGAGTTTAGCTATAGCTTGAAGGACGAAATGTTGGTGCGAAGTGGATCATCAAGAGTTGATGTCTTCTATGACCTAGTAACGCCTTCAGAGGGTGATGAGCATGCGGATGAGGAGGAGCAGCGCGAGGTCGATGATGATGAAGGCAGAGATGACAGTGATATTTGTGGTCAGGCTTGAGATCAGATCTTGAGAGTAGATAGCCTAAACTACAGCTAGAAATAATAATAAGTGCATGAAAATTCAAATGGTTGGTAATAAAACAGCTCGATCAGGTATACATACCTGTATTGGGCCGGTGATGACTTTGTAATTCTTGCGACTTGCAGCAAAACTTCTCTTCCTCCAGGAAATACCAAGTGAAACGGGGTAACTCCAATCGCAGGCTCACCATTGTTGTTTCAGTTACGAAATTATGGCTTATGCGCACGAGTGAGGTCGGGGACTGTTGCGTCCAAACTATGCAGCGCGACTGTTCGATGTGTATGCTCTGGTGTCGTGGCCAATGTTTCTCCGCGGCTAGGTTGATCAGGCAAGAAAGCAAGTAGTATCGTCCTTGTATATCTAGCATGATGTTTTCAATTCTTCATGTTCCATGTTGATTCTGGAATTGGGCGTGGGCGTTGGACTTGGTGTTCGGGAGGTTTCCCCTATCTAGTTCGCTTAATTTGGCGAGGCAGACGGATGAGACTCAAGAGACTCAAGAGTCTCAAGAGTCTCAAGATTTGCAAGGCAATGCGCAAATATTTGGCACTAATTGAGAGTCTACAGGTGGCTACGATAGAATGATTCAATGATGCCAATCCTGGATTACCTACGTATTGGATCGTTTTCCTTACTCCTCTGTAATACCGAATAGCAAAGCATCACGTGGCTAAGACGCAACGACTTTGATTCGTTTTCAGTGCACTTGTTCAGTTGATAGATCGCTTCAAGATCACTAGAGGGTTTCGAGATGGGTATTCCATAGTAAATGATTTGAAGTGATTGGTCAGCACATCAGAACGGCATTCTTTACATCATTGATTGAGTCCGTGTTTAAGCATGGCGGGATTGTGCATTGTGTAATCGTAGGCTCTATTTAGCCCGAACTTATCAGTGGATACTTTTGTACACAATTCGATCGAAAATACTTCTCTATTCAAGCCGCTGCCGAGAGCTGGTCGTCATGCATGCGATGCTGCGTGTGCGCCACATCTCGGGTCCACAATTCCATGCAGCATCGTTGAACATGCGCTATGTAGCGAGGCTGTGCGATGAGGATCGGGAGTTATTGGATTTCGAAAGGAAAGATGGTAGACCATTGGCGAGCAGGTTCCAGGGCCAAAGCTACCTACCTAGGTAGGTGCTCGGTGAAGAAATTGCACAGCCCCAAAGGGTTGGCGCTAGCACATCAAGAATATATTGATCTTTGACGCACTGCCAAATAAATTATTCAATTCAGTATATCCATTCAACAATCCCAATCGCTATACAGTGTGCGCCGCAATGGCATCTAGCTCACAGAAGACGATACCTTATCGACCTCTCGATCCATCGCGGGTCGAGATCCGGGTCATCAGCATGTCCCCTGATTCGAACCTGGCCGGCAGCAGCATAGACTCACCCATCTCTATCTCTCTTCATATAGTCTCTCTCAATGATCCGAGCGTCAGCTATTTTGCCCTTTCTTATGTCTGGGGAGATGCAAGCAATACAACCTCTATCACGGTGGATGGCGCTCCCTTCGCAGCAACGGCCAACCTTGCTGCCGCTCTCAGGGTTTTTCGAACTACTTTCGGCGGACAGCCTAATAAGTACCTTTGGGTTGATGCGGTATGCATCAATCAAGACGACATGCCTGAGCGTATCGCACAGGTCGAGCTCATGGGCCGCATCTACCGACAGACATCGAAGGTGCTGGTTTGGCTGGGCCCAGGCGACGATCATGTTTGTGCGTTGTTTACCTTTCTCCGTGTATGGTCCAAGACCTTACAGATCTGGGTTGCTGCAACAGGCTCATTAGAGCCAAGGTCACAGCTGTTGGCTGAGTTGGACAAGGTCATGAAGACGTCATTAGATGTTTCGGGACTACGCTTTGCTTCATCTGAGGAGGTCCCGTACGGTGAAATTGGAGTAGTGCCGACGAATACTACTACTGCTGTCGAAATAACACAGATACACCCCATCGACACTTTCATCGAAGTGTTCGTTGATCGGCCTTACTGGAGCCGGACTTGGACCTTTCAGGAACTACAGCTACCAGAAGAGGGCATCTTGATCTGTGGCAACAATATCGTCGTTGGCCTAAGCGAAGTCAGTAGCGTTTTCATGTGGCTGAATACCATTGGTACCCAAATGGTACAGCAAGGTCGCCCCGAGGAAGTATCTCCTGCTGTCTGGCGCGTGCTCGTTGGGATGGTGACGGTCTTGTCGAGTTTGCCCTACGTGAAACAGATGGATCTGAAGACGCAGATGCAAGTAGCCAAGTCTCAGCACGCAACAGTAAACATACTGCTACGGGCAACACAATTCCGCGATGCAACGAATCCTCGCGACTTGTACTATGGAGTGCTTGGTGTAGCAGATCTACCTGGTATAAAAGTTGACTATGCTGCTTCTGTTGAAAAGGTCTTTACAAGTGCTTCTGAGGTTCTCTGTAATGGTGGTGGCGAAATGTTGACCTATTTGCTGTCCTATGCAGGGATCGCAACGCCCCATCGGACAAAATACAATTCGTTGCCGTCCTGGACCACGACTCGTGGGACGATTGAAAGCATGTTTTTGCGCGAGATATTCTGGATTAACAGCCATGCTGGATATGGCGGAGAAACAACATCGTCTTGCACTAACCCCACGGTTTTGGACGATGATCGCACGCTCTTGTGCGAAGGAGTTGTAGTCGACACTATCGATGACGAAGTCGTCAAGTCTTACCGATTAGATGAGACACCAAATGACAGAGAGGATTTATCAACGCTCTGTATCGACGAGACGGTTTCCTTCTTTTTTGGCTGTCCATCCGACCACTTCCTCTCGGATGTTGTTGCGCGAAGCACACCCTATGCCGGCGGTGGTACCCAATTTGCGGCTCTGATGCGTTTCTGGCTGCAAGACCATCTTAGTAGTGGATCTTATAGGATGACATCTTTCAAAAAGATACTGGGCCAGAAGAACCTTGAGAAGAATCTTGATCTTTTAGACGCTATCCAGATTTTTCTGCTTGCTTGCTGCCTTCGGGATCGAGACACCACCCGGCTGCTGGAGATGAAGGGCAAGCAGTCTCAAGAAGACTTCGGTCACAGTGTACTACGCGCACACCAATTCATTGTCGACGGCTTCGTGAATCCTCGCTCATGTGAGTTCTCAGATTCTGCTGCTGAGACTTGCCTGACGACATACGACGATATATTGCGCTTCGTCTCGTATCAGAGACGGGCGCAGTTGAGCGAAGAAGAGATTTTCACTTTTAAATTGCAAACTTTCCACCTTGCATACTCTGCTTTATTTCGCACAAAATCTGGGTATATTGGTGTAGCTAGATCAGGAATAAGACATGGGGATAAGTTGTGTGTGCTTGCTGGGGCAGACGTTCCAGTCGTCTTACGCCCAACTGCAGAAGAGGGCTTCTATGAGCTCGTGTCGCACGCTTTTTCAGTGGGATTAATGCATGGAGAGGCTTGGAAAATGGTCGAGAAGGGCGACAGGGAGGCTGAAAGCTTTCTGATCCGGTAGCTCTAGGCGGGTTGACCTTCCGAAGAAGTCTGACTCGGCAAACGGAACATCAGAGAGCTTTCTTCTAGAAGCTTCCCGATCGATTTGTACCGATTATCAAGCTGATGATAATTATTTAATTGGCCTACTTCTTTGTTTTATTACTTTGGGATTGGTCTCGTTTTCCTGCGACCATGGAAATCGACCCGAGGCCGCAGTTTCCATCTGGGACACTTCTCTGCCAGTAAAGACGCAGGACCTCGACCACGCTGAAAAGGTATCAATGGCCACGTTTCGGCTACATTTCAACAGGCTGAATCATCGCAATCTGGAGACAGGTGCATTGTGGAACAGCTTAGTGACATGGCGCTGTCAAGTCCTGGCTGTTTGAAGGTTAGATTAGACACACCATTATTGATCAGTGCTTAATGATGACTCTAGGTACTACCTGAAAATGGACACCGAGAGCCAATCTAGTCTACAATTGGCTTCGTGGCCTTGATGCAGCCTTTTTGTCCCACCCAAAACGTTGAGTCCGCATCATCCCAGGATGAAAATTGCGGCAAAGCGCCCCAATGTTGCTGCAGCTGCCAACACTACTTCGTGGAAGCCTGGTCATACCTTGCTACTGCACGGAAATGAACTAAAAAGAGGAGATTGGGTACGGAACACAGTCGAAAATAATAGCCGCCGAACTGACCCTCGTCCTCATTTCGAAATATCCTACCAACCAAAATGGACTACCCCTGCAGAGTGCCTACGAAACAGGCTGCTCAATTCCCAGCACTGCGGATGAGCTTTCAAGGGTGCGTCAGCCATAGCACGTTAAACGCCCAGCTCCAGTGGGAATTTACACGGCAGGATTCTAATCCTGTCGATCGCACGTGGAAAAGGGAGATTCTTGAAGATCCCCAAGGATTGTGTCGTGCAGTCCATGATTCGGAAGTAGTATTTCTAAGGTCGCCGGCAGGGAGCTTATGAAAGAACAGGCCGTCTCGTATTTCAAAACGGCACATTGGGACATAGTTGTCAATGTTGAGACCTGACCAAACCTGCATCTTCCTTGAAACTGGGTACGCCGCCCCTGTTCTGGAGGAATTAGAGACCAAGAACCATTGGTAAGCATTAGGAAGACAGAACTATGGCAGTTCACGCCGGTTGGCCTTATGATGGAGCGGTGCTCTGCTACGACCCTAGATGAATAGATAGTCTTGTCAAAGTTAGACGCGCTATTGTTGATACCACCTAGACAAGATATTGCAGAATATCTCAAAGGGTCACGGATGTTGTATTGATCCTGAAAGTATGGATGAAACGGGGCGACCCGGTCCTAGTGACCTTGCATCGATGCCCCGCGGGCGTCCGATAACAATAAGCTGGCCTGAAGGTTTGAGCCCAAAATCAGACTTATGTTTCGGTTCCAGTGTACTTGGACGTTCAAGTGGATCATCCAGTCCTCGATGCTTCCTCCCTCCCGATGCCGAACGCATGATGACTTCCAGACAAAACGCGAGGCCAGCCTTCTAGAATATTGGAGCCGTTTCTTTCTATCTTGATGGACATTCGGAATCCCGACCCGGACGCCACAGGTTTGTCAATCATTCACAGCTTTTTGTCAAAGCTGTTGCTCCTGTTCCAAATGCCATGGTTGAGCCAATCTTTGACTCCTTTCTCAAAGCACCCTCAACGCTTTGATCTCTTCATCTTACGGTGCCTGCTTATCATGTCACTTCGCGTGGAAACTGGCTGTGCTGGATCTATGTACAGTACACTCTGGTCATATTAGCGGTGTAAAGGGCTTTTTTTGCGATTACGGGAACGCAAGCAGGTGGTATACATTTAGTATGGCAAATCCCTCCAAATTGCAACAAAAAGGCCGACTTGCTACTCGACAAGTGCATCTTTGCAAAATAAAAGTATGGCAGACAACAGCAGATTTGCTTGTTCGTACTCATCATGCAATCGGAATTTTAGAAGGCAAAGCGAACTCAATCGACATATAAGAGACGCCCATGAGGAGCCAAGCCGATGTCACATTCCTGGTTGCAACTATGAGTATACGAGGACCTACGGTATGACAGTCCACATGCGGCTCGACCATGGTATCTCGTCAGATGGTGGGGTCGATTCTCCAAGAACTTCACGGCAGAGTTAATTGAAGGTGTAGGCCGCTCCAGGAGGACGCAGATAAGCCGTTCGAGACGAAGTGCTCAAGGTTCACCATCTGGTGAGGAGTTCATGAGACACATATCGACTCTGTAGGGAGATACATGCTGATACTGTGTTGCTAAGCAGTCCCTGAGCCTCCCTCTCTTTCTTCGAGAGTCAACGAACCTTCGAGACGGCTTCAGACACCAACCGAGTCCATTACACCAACGAATACGGCTCAAACAGTTTCGCATTCAGACCCTATTCCCATTCATACCCCTCTGCTGTCGACGCATGTCCAATCAAGCAGCAGCCGCCTAAATGCCGATAATGGAGACACCAAATCACAAGCTGCAGACCCATGCTGGTCAGAACGAGCCAGCTACTACTCACCGAATAAAGTGATGCTGCCCATAAGAGTGGCACAAGCTCAGAGCAAGGCTGATGGCAAGGTTGAGGATGAGGAAGGGGATTATGCTATTCCTGCCGACATGGAAGTGGAGATCTTTGACGACTTTTCAGCAAATGCTGGAATTTGAGTTTCGAGTGCGCAAGTGGCGATAGAGTTACGGCATACAGCTCTGGATGGAGCGCGCACAGTACATCAAGCCTCCTCCAACCTCACTTCATGATTCAATAATTCAACTCTTGTCTGTGTATTCTCGTTGGAAAGAAAGCCCGCTCAAAAACGCCTCGTAGAGTCACAGCTCGTCGCATAGCATAGCGCAGCACTCAATAATTTTACATATACATACCATAGTAGCACTTGCTTCTCAAAGCGAAATCTGTGTACATTCTCAATAAGATTATCTTGCCTTATATTCGTGACAGAGAGCAAATGATCATGACGGTGAGACCACTCATGTGCCTTGCGGATAGATGCCAAGGAAGCAGAGACTTCCGAGCCACGTTTCGAGTGAAGTGTACCATCTGCCCACCTCAGCACAGCTAGCATCTTTGGCTGTGACTGTTCGAATCATGATTCTTATCCATGTTGTTTTATCTACACCGTGCTTGACTAAAAACCAAATAACCTCGATCCGCTAAAAGCCAATACTTCGACGTAATCCACTTTGTACATTCCCAGCAGCACACCAACAACTACCCTCGAACTATCACTCCACTGAATCCATCTCTCCAACATTGTGCCATCAGCCAGCTGACAGGTCAGGGCTGCAACAACGACTGCGCAGACCCGCAGATCCACAACGGTCGCGAATCAGCTTCTGCGACATTCGACCACAAACTGCGCGATCAGAGAAGAGAGAGCGAGAAAGCATATGTGACTGTAAGGTATGGACGGGAAGCACCATGCTCTATGGTGAACGTTCTTCGATTTGAAGGTTCGAGAGCTGGTAACATTGGAGGCAAGGACTCGATTGTCGGCGCAAAAAGCGCAAAGTGAAAACCCCCAGAATGGCTCAACTACCTGCATCAAAACCCACCGCGGTATTAATACAAGAGACTTTTCATGATAAATGATGATAGTATATGGTATGGGAAACAGAGGCTCACAAAGCTTCGCAATCCTGCCACTGTCAAAGTTCTCCAAACCTTTCCGTGGTGGAGAAGGGGCTCAATTCTATCGATAATTCGAGTTTCTTCAACGGCATGAAGAACATAGATGTCAAGAAGTTGTGTGGTGCTGCAGAGAAGGTGTCGAGTCTACCTTTGGTGTACTCGGTTGGAGTTCTGGTGGGTATCATAGCCATGGTGGGTCAACTGGCACGAAAATCAGCTTTAAAACGAGCTGTAGCCCACCAGACAGTTCCTTGTGTTGAGTATGAACTTACCTTGCTGATTATTGTTCGCAACCGTCACCTTCGCTCCACGCCGTACTGCCATGCGACTAGCTTGTGCGGTGCAACCAATATGTCTGTAGGTGCAACGTCGCTGAAAAGATTTATCCTCGACAGAACGAAGCCCAACACTAGTGTTGAGAAAATGGGACGTTACCTAACACCGGCTTGCTCAAGTTTAATTGAGTGTTGCCTCTATTGTCCTTAGGAATGATTCGAAATCATTGATTCTGCTGCATGTGTAGCTGTTTTGATGGTGTTCGATGGATGATTTGGCCTTCGCTATTCCTTCGTGGCACGAAGCAAGAATCGGTCTTGAACGTCAATGATAGAGTTTGTAGATCTGCAAGAGGGAGAGGTACTTGATTGAGTGACGGTAAGGTTCGTTCCCATAGGAGTGAGCACCATCAGTGAAGGGATCGATCAGCCGTTGAATGCGTGTGCTTAGAGTCAGACAAATAGGTCAACAGCAACAGCAACACAGAGTCTGCAGTAGACGCTCAGCGCCTAGGTGAGGTGGAGAATAGCCTTACTGTTAAGTACATTCACCGCTGCAGAATATCGTTAGACTTCTCAAGGGGTTCCCGCAAGCTGTCGTGAGTTTCCTCGACGATTGCAAATCTAGAGTTGAGGCTATTCAGGCCGCGATAGATCGAACAGATTTCTCGGTGGCAATCCTGCCCTTCGATCGGCTATTCAAGCCAAGGGGGACCACAGTGGAAGGCAATAGTCGGCAACGGTCCACGGGGAAGACAGTGAGACTCCTCCCGGAAGCTGTGTTGTGCCGATCTCACGCCCAATTTGGTTTCATGTCAGGCAGTACAGAGACGCGGGAGTGCTTGAAGTGGTGGCTCGAGGCTGTCTTAGCCATTCCTTAGTGAGTCTCACAGGGTAAACAAGGTAGCAGAATTTTCAACCCTCTTTTCGACGCCATCTTGTATCATCTCTGTGGATATGCCGACTAGGTGTTTATCTATGAATGAGTTTGGTTTTTATTTCTTTTTATTGCCCGCTGACATTTCCTCTTCCCTTTTGCATGGCCGATGCGCGGGAAGCGCTATCTAATGCAGTGGCCTAATGGTACTCATGAAGGCACTCAAAAGTTGGTTTCCTCGACCAGCTTGATGACATTATGCATGACGTCGAGTATCTCTGAGGACTGACCTCGTCTTGTGGACGGATAGCGCTCGCATTAGATACCTGAATCTTGAAAGTGTCAGCGATGGATTCGAAAAGACAAGATTATGTAAGATGGCCTCCAGATGATTCGCCATTACTATTAGTTGAACCACTTCCACGGATCATCGAAATGCTAGTTCTATTTCTTAGACGAATCAAATCATTATTTTCTGCCGTGATGCAGATGTGATGGGAGCCTCTGGCACTTCATCCGCGCTGGGTCCTGATACGTGTCACAGAGCCCATCAGATTCCGGAATGCCGCATCACTTAGCTGCATCTGATTACTCCCCATTGATGCCGGGTACTATCCGATCCTATCAAACAGAAAAACGAAGCCTCATAGTATACACCATGAACTGATAAACTCGCTTTGCTCCTTGCACCTCGCCTTGACCTCTGAGCTCTTCCACTCAGGTATATAATTCAAGTATACTAAGAAAGTGATAGGCTAAGCCTTCTCTGGGTATAAAAAGAAGTTTTGGGGGTCCAAGGTGCAAGAATCTTGTGTCGTGCGTGCTCGTTATTCTTAACCACCTTTCTTACTTCACAAATTTCCCTTATCCTCCACAAGAGACTTTGTTCATGACCCTTAAAAATGTAGACTCGCGGACTTTCGAACCAATTCTTTTCGAATAAAAGCATAGGATTTATCGTTCTTAAAACGACATAAATTATCACGGGAAATGTGTAGATATGCCAACGGCTGCGTCTTTCTCTGCCCTAAACGTTTGGTTTAGGTCCGTACCCATGCACTACGCCGAAAACCTTTACTGGTCGTGTTGCTACCGTTTCGAACACTGATTGGATCGGACACGTCGAGATGGTTCTCTAATGTAGCATCTTCTCGTGCCACTCTGGTCTGCGAGTAAAAGGGGGGGCATCTAAAACTTGCATGGTGAATTAAGCGAGCCTGCACAGCTATTCCTGTGCGGCACGGAGATGGCGCGTTCATTTCCAATGAAATCAGCCTGGCAGTCGTATCCTACCCAAGTAAGCGCGCATGCGCGAAGGAGAAAGGGGTTTCTTCCACCTGAAACATCTACCACACACATCCAGGATGGATTGGCAAAGGTCTTTCAAGGCTGAGGCAGTCGTATATACTTGTCGGGCGTAAGGACCCCCACGAAGAAACCACCTTCTGTATTCGGAAGATTACTGTCCTCATTAGCCTGCCGTTAATTTATTCGAGACAGAAAACTCAAAGTTATGCCATCTTTGGACTGTAACATTTGCATGCATCAAAGGTTGCTTGCTCGGAGCAAACTGATGCTGCCAGTCTCCATGAACTAGTTTCTCGACGCTGCATACTTGTAGATGAAACTTTTGCCAATCAGCAATATGCTCAAGGTCGAAAGGTTGGAAATCCAATGGCTGGGGGACAAGATTAGCATTTCATTGCATCATTCTCATGAATAGATTTGGCATTAAAAACGCATTTGAACATGATCTGAAAAGAATGAAAAGTAGGATGACATGCCTGAGAGCTTCCCATGTAGTGTCATATCGAGTATCTTACTGTCGAAAGGGCTGTGTCCGCCCCAAGGCTGCAAACTTACCCTGTATCCAACATATCTCGATCTGAATATTGACAGTCCCAGCCTCGTCTCGAGCTGTTCTTTGCAGTGGAGGGCACCCACCCCCGATTACAGCTGAGTGCAAGCCCCCCACAAGCCATACAAACATAAAATACCTGCTGAAGAGCGGACGGGGGGCCGGGGAACGAGATCCGGCTGGCTTCCGGCACAACCATGATCACATCTCAGAAATGAAGCATTTCTTCATGACACGAAAACGACGACTCTTGCTTGTGTCGATCGCGTATTCCGCTTACTCACCGCTCTGTTCTCAATATTTCTTCTTCGAATCGGGGTCGACAATGTCCAATAATGGCAGAGGAAGTCTCCCCCGGAGTCTGTGCGAAGTTCGCATCGTCAGCCACGACTACGAGCAGCCCGATTATTCCTCTAAGAAGCACAACTGCGTTCCAAGGGACAACCTCTTATATCATCAAAGACATCCCGAATAGCATGAGCTTCCTCATGACGCACGCAATGCAACATGGCCAACTCACGCAGTCGGAACAGTAAACCACAGAATCCAGTGTTTTGCACTTGGCCTGGGTGCAATAAAAGCTTCACCCGGGAGGCAGACAAAGAAAGGCACCGCTTGAATATACACCTTAAGCAAAAGTGTCTGTGTCCTTTCCCAGAATGCAGAGAGAAAGCCTTTCGGGCGGATAAGTTGAAGGAGCATGAGAGAAAGCGCCATCAACCAAAGCAGAAGGGTTAGTCGGTGCCTTCTCGCATTCTGCGGTGAGGACGGCATCAATCTAACAGATTATAGGAAACAAAACAGGAGACAAAAATCGCAAAGCAGGTAGATCCTCTGGAAGAGCAACGTTTCGAATTTCGAAGGCCGCTCTCGCACGAACGACCTCAGATACCATTCTCCACAAATCAACTGAATCGATGATTCAGACAACCACACCCAGCGTCGACCTCTGCGAGGCACTATTGATGGAAATGAATGTTGATGACGAAGCGACTATCCGGATGGCAGATGTGATGTGTCCACCTTACATACTGGGGCCTCAAGCTGATTTTCCCATGGCACACGCCAAAGCCTTGTTCGAATTAGATACTTCATCACTTCAGAAAGCATTGGATGAGGCAATCGCCGCCTCTAGAGACTGGATGAAGGACGAGTCCGCTAACGCAGACATGTAAAGCTGGGCTGTCTGATACAAATACTGCTCTGATGGTGGTTTAACAATCTGCAATGGTAGCTTTGCACAACAGCAGAACGAAACGAAGTCGCAGGCAGACACCAAAGTCACAATTCAAGTGGTATGAACAACGATATCAGAATGAAGCCCGTAGCATTGGTACTCTGATCAGATCAGTCACTCTTTGTTTCTCGTTGAGGTAAGAAACTTCCTATCCTCCCTCGTCGTCAGGCACTAACCTATGTCTCTAGCTGCCCAACACCTTCCTTCTCGAAACCACGCGTTCCACACGCAACATCAAATCTTTATAGTCGAATTTCACGAAAACTCTGGCACAAAGCCTGCTAGGTAGAACATTTCTTTCAATTCCATAAAGTGCCTAGGCAATTACTACCACCAATACCATACAATGCAAAGATATGCACACGCGCAGAAGACCAGACTACAAGCTCGCACTGCGTCATCTATGCTAAGTGAAGTGATGTGCAATGCCTTTTTCTTTACGTCTTTTTCAGACCAGGCATGTTATAATGTTGGACCGATAAAGGTAGGTATGCCACCCATGAATGCACAAAATAGGCTTTCGCCCCGAACCCCGTAATTATCTAGAAGGGGCATTCAGTTCCATCTATTGTTCTCTCTTTCCGCCTCCAATCGCGCAAGCCTCGCCTCCTCATTTTCATCAATAACACCACTTCTGCGTCCTTTCTTCCTTCTACCCTTCCCAGCAAGACCTTCATCACCATCATCTCTGCTTCTCTTTCTACCAACCGCAGCAGTAAGACCTGCGATACGTTGTGCCTCTTTCAGCAATCGTTCTCTGTTTCTCGCCTCTCGTTCTAGCTCGTGAGGATCCTTGGCTGGAGTAGAAGGGACAGATCGATCTTTCTCCTTCTCTCGCTCCTTCTCACGATCATAGCCACGATCACGCTGTCTATCTTTATTGCGGCCTGAACGGGAAGACTCATGCCTAGAAGGACGATCGTCATGAGAGCGTTTCTCCTTGAAGTCACGTGAAGAGGTAGAACTTGGGATTCGGTCTGATCGAGGACCGGTGGGAATTTTGATATCGTCGAGGGTGTGCTTGCGACGTTCTGAGGCACCTTTAATTTCGATGATTGAAGGTTTACGGAAGATCTCCTCCGCCTCGACAGGTGATTCCGCCACACTTGGCTCGGCTTTCGGTTCAGGTTGAGGCTCTTCGGAATAATGGCGGCTGCGGCGTCTGTGCGAGTCCCGCTCCCTGTCGCGGCTTCTTGACCTCTCACGATCGTCACGATGTGAGCGGCGTGAGCGGTGTCTGTGGGAAGATTTGCGATCTTTGTCAGAATCTCTGTCTCGCTCTCGATACTTATCCTTTTCTCTACGACTTACGTGACCTGAGCGTCTTGATCCGGATGGGGAAGCGGAACGAGATTTTTCATTTTCAGGCACGTCGTCTGTCTCAACCCTCTCTCCTGGACCATCATCAACAGTTTCTTCTTCGTGGCGGCGATGACGTTCTCTCTCCTTCTCTCGTCTCCGCTCCCTCCGCCTCTCCGTCTCCTTGTCATCTTCGGTAAGTGATGCAGACCGATGTCTATGCCTTCGATGATGTCGATCTCGGCTTCTGCTCCTCTGTCGGTTACGTGACCTAGATCTTGATCTTTCTTTAGACCTATCCGGGCCTCTTGAGGGTGATCTACTGTGCTCTCGCTCGTCTCCCTTTTCAGAGACATCTGGGGCAACACTGACGCTAGCACTGCCACTTGGCCTTGAACTAACGCCTCCAGGAATGTAGCCTCGTCCTCGCATATTGTAAATGCTTGTATTGGGAAGGCCTTCTCTCATGGCTTTGGGACCTGTAGGAGCATTGATAGGAACATCAAGAGGCTTCACGGGGGGCTGCATGGCAGAATAGCTACCACCACGTGCTCCTCGAAGATGACTTTGACCATAGCCGCCAGCTCCATAGTTGTCTACATTGTACTCCGTATCAACGTCATCCAAAGTCTGGATTGGCATAGGAGCATTGCTATCCTGTAAACTTTCCGGTTCCTGAGGTACAGCATCTGTAGTCAATTCGGCCACGGGATTATCGCTGCGTTCCTGTGGCTTGACAGCGCTTTCGTCATCCACTACTTTTGGCGTATCTTCCTTGGTGTCAGGGCGCAGCTCTCTACCAAACTCGTCGACATTTGGAGCAGGTTCGGATTCAGTCTTGGGCCCTTTAGGGATTGATCCAGTTTCACTTATGGGCCCATTCGATTGTTGATTTCCGTACTGCTGTGGAATCTGGTGTGAGAATGCTTCATTGGGACCATAATAGCCACCACGTCCATGGCCACCTCGGCCTCGACCTCGGCCACGAAATCCTTGGGATCCGTAGTTGTTCTGGTAATCATTGTAGTGGTTTCCACGACCATAATTACCTTGGTTAAATCCTGCAGTGTGAGAGGCGTATCCAGAGTTATTTGCGCCATAATCACCGTGACCGTGAGCCATGCTGGCTGCATTTGGATTGAAATTATCTCCGACATTCCATGATTGTCCGTTCCAACCATTATTGAAGCCTGCACCAACACCTCCCTCGAACCCTATTCCCATCCCCATATTCATGCCGTTCATGCCTGCTCCAAAACCACCGTTCAAGAACATGTTCTGCATTGCCATCGGATCCATCCCCGGCATTCCTTCACCATAATTAGCTCGTGTATAATGCCAGACAAGAACAACATACCCATCATAGGAAAGTTCCCGAAGCCACCTCCACCTCCCATGCCGTTTTGCATGGCCATCATCATTTGCATTTGATTGAAGTCGCCTCCAAATCCCATGCCAGGGAAACCACCAGCGGCACTGGGATCGAAGCCAAAGCCAGCACCAAATCCTGGTGTTTGAGGCACGGCTGAGTGTCCGTTGATATCTTTCTCTATGCTTTCCTCGCCATTCTGTGTGACCTCGGCCGTGTCAGTATCTAATTCACCTGTAGACTCTTGGCCAGGCGCAATCTCCTTCTCAAATGTTAGCTAGTGCTATTTGAGACCATTACGAAGGCTTACTTCAATTGATGGCTGTGGAATATCCTGCTCAGCCTGTGCTGCTTGCTCTGGGTCCAAGGTAGTTGGCAAAGGTGGGTCAGATGGTTCCGTTACTATATCAACCTTCTCGTCCTTCTCTTCTGCAATATTTGTAATGTCATTCGCGGGCGCGGGCTCTTCAACAGGAGCAACTGGTCCGGCAGGAGTTGGTTCGACAGTAATAGGGGTATCGGGTGGTGTGTTCTTCTCTTCCTTCAACCGTAGAGCTTCTCGTTTCTTCTCCTCCGTCCGTAGGAAGACCTTGATGGTGGTTCGAAGTGACTTATTCGGTTTGCAGTCTTCTGCAGAAATCGGGGTATGTTCGCAAACCGCGCATGTAGATGATAACTCTGAGTGGCCTGTTCGAAACGTTAGATATAGTCGAAATGCAAGTAGAATCGCTCACAGTGCTCGCATATTGCCTGATCACAGCAAGGCAACCTAAATGCATTGACTGCGAGTCTGCTGCAGATTGCGCAACGAAGCTTGATAGGGATCTCATCCTGAGATAGAGAGCTGTTTCAATGTTAGCAGAGCGTCTGGCAGGAAGCATGTGGCGAGAGGTATCTGGGAAGAAGCATCTGGGACAGCAACCAACCTTATAAGCTCTGCCTGAGCTGGGGTGATGGTGGACGCCGCCATGACAACTCTCGCGCTCCTGTTTCCCACGCGGAGAAGACTCGTAAGATTCTTCAAGGAAGTGTTCGCATATCGTAGAGGGGAAAGAGATCAGACTCTTTGCGAGGCGCAATATGACATGGTCGTGAATCACGGAGCGTCGCGATCGCGATTGTCAAGAAAAGATGCTTCAACGCTAGTGGACTTCCGATTGGCGCGCACGTGACTGTAGCAAACCACAACTCGGAGTCATCCCTCTTCTAGAGGCTCGTTGAAGAAACAATCAATTGTACGTAGAGGCACGGGGGATCCATGCATGCCTTTCTTAATAGGAGTGTTCTACGTTGCTATGTCGGGAAAGGCTTCCTACTTAGCATATTCGGCTAAGTTTAGTAACCTTAGAGATCATGTCATCATTTGGGAGAAAGCTCCATTTTGATGTTCCTGCGAACACAACAGGCAATCGATGGAGAGTCTTTTGTGTTGATATCAATTGACTCTTGAGTTCGATCATGATACTTGGGCAGGTTTCCTGGCTTGATTGCTTTGTCTTCTTAATTTTCCTAGCACCTCAGTTGATATGGCATGTCGGCTTCTTTCCAACTCTTTTCTGTGGCTTGCAAGCATTACCTTTCTTGGGTGAGACTATCGAGTCCCTTTAACCTTACTTGTTTACAACGCAACATCATCTCAAAGGCAGTTCTCGAAACTTTGATCTAATCCTTGTAGTCATCAAATTACCTCTGAGTCTCCTTTATGAAAGACTGTTGTTGAATCGAGAACAACAATCACCTTTCGTCCAACAAGCCTCTTGGTTTGAAGATGTCATCATAAGATGTGTTCGATATGCCTTTGCCTATATTCCGGCTCAAATTGGGCGAGTCTTTTTCTCGAAGCTGGTGGCGTTGCCATTCCTGCGCTTTCGGATGTTGAGACATGGATATTTCAAGTCACCGATCCATTGGCAAGACGTTAAGCAGGTAAACGATGTTCTGAACTGTGGTATGTTTCATACTGAATTTTGGCAGAACGATTTTAAAGGCATCTGGATTATTTCAGATCCTTCCCGAAAACCAGACGTCGTAATTTATTACGCGCATGGTAGGTGGACAATCTATCCTTTCTGTTCAAAATAATGTCCTTTCTTCTGGTTATCCTCATACCTAGCTTGCAATGTATCGATGTTGTGAATATGTGGCTGATACTTTCCAGGTGGTGGCTTCTCAATGGGGTCGTCGTACTTCTACTTAGAATTTCTTCTAGCATACCTGTCACTCCTCAAAACATCAACGAAGTTCCAAAACCCAGCAATCCTTGCTCTAGAATACACGCTAGTCCCAGATGCATCTTACCCAGCTCAGCTCCAGCAAGCAGCCGCAGGATACAAATACCTTCTATCCATCACCCACGATCCCGCCCAGATCGTGTTCAGCGGCGATTCTGCTGGGGCAACAATCATTCTCTCTCTCCTTCTTCACATCGGAAACAAAACCCCGAAGAAAAATGCATCCCACGATCAACGAATTCAAAGCGGTATCGAAGGTGTTGTGCCAGGCATGGCCGTCCTGATCAGTCCTTGGGTAACGCTCGTTTCGCCGAAAGACCGCAACACGACCAGCGACTACCTTGATGCCGATACTCTCCACCAATTTGCAAGACAATATGTCGCCGACAAGCTTTCGATCGACGATCCACTTGTGTCACCAGGGAATTGTAAAGATGTCACGTGGTGGAGAAATGCAGTACCCAGCGAAGGCTTCTTCTTCAGCTACGGTTCAGAGGAAGTATTTGCTCCCGAGATCAGGGACTTAATCAAGGAATTGGACACAGTGGGTATGCACGTCGAGTATCAAGAAGCAGATGCCGGTATTCATGCATGGCCAGTAGCCAGTTTGTTTTTGTGTTCGACCAAAGAGAAGAGACTGAGAGGTCTCCAAGCCATTGTCAAGCAGATCAGTACGCGAATAGTCACCCACATAGAGGAATGATGTGTATGTTAAAATTCACTATTATCTCCACTATCTAAGCAAAACCAGAGCAGTTTCTTAGCAAACCCAGAGCAGACCCAGAGCAAGTTTTTTTTTTAGCAAAGCAAGAGCAGACCCCTGAGCAGACCTCTTAACAGACCCGAAGCAAGTTTTGTTTTCTACACTACAGACCTTCTCCACTTGTCCCGCTTTGGACATACCAGAAAGAGTACAGGCGACCATCTTCCTGACATTCGAAAGCAGATAGGATCATGAGAACGGCGTGGCGCTGAGTCTGAAAGTTACTTCAAGAATGTCAGCCAATTTTCAGAGCTTAGCACGAACTGGAATGCCAGCAAAGCCCTTATTCTCTTTCAAGAATGCCTCCGTATACAGTTCCCAACCCTCCTTGAAACGACCACCATTCTTGCGAGCCTCAACGTTGATTGGTAATTGCTTGGTCCAGGCCATAAGTCGACGATAGATGTCGCCATCCTTGCAGCCAATTACGGATCTCAAACTGCCATCGGTGAAGCAGAAGGCATCGGTCAAAGCAACGGCATCAGGAAGCAGCTCCATCAACAGATCATCGATCAAGGAGGTCATGTCGAAAATCTGAGAGTAGGTGAAGTATCCATCACCGATAAATGTAGCAGTGTATGGGGCGATTGGAGATGCAATGACCGTAAGTCCGAACAGAGAAATCATACGACGAAGGACCTGCTGGATCTCGTGAGATGCCGTCTCCTCGGGGAGTGCTAGTTGCTGGATGCAAGCCTCAAGAATGTAAACTTCGATATGCGCACGAGCGGCAACGGTCAACTCCAAGCCGAATTTGTTCTGTGCCTTCGCACGGCTCATTCCTTTTCCAACCTCGCTGCTGACTTTAGCGTGGGCTTCATGAATTAATCTCGCAGCTCGATGCTTGAAGATCTCAACCAGAACAGTCAAGTCCAGGAAGTCCTTACCCTTAGCACGGCATTGTTCCTCATCAGCTGGACAATATTGATCGATGTAAGCCATATCAACAGGCAACGTGGTAGCATCCATGCCCTTCAACAAGTAACGACCGACTTGGCCCCACATAACCCAGTTCTCGCCTTCAAAGGTACAGGTTGCGGTGATACTCGCAACAATCTCTGGAAGACCAGACATAGCGAGATAACCATGGCCACCACACATCTTACGGGCTTCTTCTGCTCCATCCGCAGCAGTCTGAGTGCTCCAAGCTTTCAAGCTGCACATCAAAGCATGAATGTATGGCAATGTGGAGTGGTCGCCGTTTGTTTGACGAATACGGAGATCAGCATGTGCAAGATTACCGGCCTTCCAGGCAAACAAGATTGCATAAGCTTGAGAGATCATAGTAAGCAAACGGTAGTGCTGGTGTTTGTATGCCATAATGGAAGTTTCACCACTGTCGTCGAGGTCTAGAGAATGACCTTGTTCTCGGACAACAGAGTATCTAGTTGCAATTGTGAGGGCTTGAGCAAGTTGGAATGCTGCAGCACGAACGATGACCGAACGGCCGTTAAGCATGCCTCCATAGACAAGCTTGTCCCGAAGTGGAACAGAAGTGTAGGCACCAAGCTGGGAGACCGAAGCGTGGCGACTAAGAAGATCTGTGCGAGGAATGCGAACATAGTTGAATATTGCGTAACCGTTGTCAGTATCGTTGTAGGACATTTTGAGTCTGTGATAATGTTAGCCGCTGTAAAGGAGGTTGCCGAGGAACACATGCCCAATATCACCCATTTCAATGCCAGGCATAGGCTTGAAATCCTCCAACGAACGGAGCTGGACCATGAATGGATGAACACCGTAGTCATTTCCATCAATGATCAACCTAGCCATAAGAATTGTGTGCGAAGCACTGTAACCGATGCCACCAGGCCCTGTAACCACACCTGTCAGTAAAAGTTTCATACTGTCTGGCAATGGAGCTGCAAACAACGCTGTTGACGCGTTGCTCAAGCCATGAACAGCAAGGACGAAAGGGCTTTGATGGTGTAAAGGGTAATTGCTTACAGTACTTCGCTGACGTCGGGGTTGGAGAATGGATGACGAACTCATCGGTCTCACGGTCAAATGTAGCAGTAGTCTCAATGCCTCCCACATGAGTACCATGAGCCATCTCTGTTTGGGAGTAAGATCCAATGATTTGACCAGACTCCGCAAGAGGAAGCCAATGGGCAACCTGCTCATCAGTGCCAACCAACTTGAGGAAAGGTGTAAAGAGGAATGCAGTCAATCCGCATGGATTTGCATTACCCAGAGAGAAAAGATGAGTGGTGTAGTCAAAGATCGAGTGATTGTGCTTGAGGCCATCTTGAAAGGTTGCCTTGCCAGCGCGAAGACCTTCAAGGAGCATTTGCTGGCGATTGAGATCTCCATAGGTCGCAGGAAGCTTGAAATTGTCGTCTCCAAGAATATTTTCGACTCTTTCGAAGGCAGCAATTGCTTGCTCCATTTCCTGCTTGCTGAATTGATGTTAGGAGAGGAGAGAGAAAAGAGCAGGGAATCACACACCTTCCATAAATGATTGTGCCCAAATCCTTTGGATCGAAGCTCGCAGAAGAGCGACCTTTCTCCATGAGCTTTGATTGACGGCTGGGAGAAGCAGAAAAGCTCTTTGAGGGACAGGTCTGCGTTGAACGGGATACACGTGGGCGGGATTCTGAACGATCCATTGTGACAATGCGCGTAGCTTACACTCAAGGGAAGAATTACAAATTATGTTTTGATGCAGAGACGAAGAGGAGCGAAGATGATATAGTGGTGGTCCTTTGTGTGTTTGGAGAGAGGAATCTTGTGGATTGTGGAGAATTTCGTGGAACAGAACTTTTCGTGAGAGGGCTCGACTCAGAAAAAAACTCGCTTCCTATGGATGCTGCCAGTGACGTCGGTATCTATTGATTATAGGTAATATGGCAGCGTGGTAAGAGGTGGTTCAGTGGCGAGCCTTGTCTATCCACCGAATGTCGGACAATGAGCAGACTCGTGGCACTCTTTTTCATGTGCACCTCCAAATGTAAAAGTTGCTCGAGAAAAGAGAGCTCTATCACACCATCATGAGGCCGGACCTTTCAATAGAACGGTTTCTCTGGGCCATTGCGAAGAACAGGAAGCTTCGACCTCGGGCTCTTTGAGCCTTCATGGAAAGTATTGCACCACCACCAATTACCCGAAAATATTCCTTGGAACAGAAGGACGCAAATCACAGAACTACTTTGGGTCCATGTCTTGAGACAACACACCAAAAAGATCCAGTCAGTTTTCGTACACCACGGTGTTGGCCTCTGTCCCGTCAAGTGTAATTTCCGAATCCACCGCCTCCTGACCTTTTGACCATCCAATGGTTCAAGATAGCCGTGCTGACAGAGAACTATTATTCACAGTGTTGACTGTTGATGAAAAGTCAATATATCGACGTTTGCGGATTCCACTTCAGATCCCTAGCAGTGATCATCACAAAGAAGCTATATACGCTTCGGGATACCAATCCACTATATAATAGATTGATACGACGTAAAGAGTATAGGTCCTGTTAATTGATGCACAAAAATATACTGTCCCCAGTGACATCAAGAGAAAGATGCCACAAAGAGCCTTGTTTTACAGAGCCTGTTGTAGAGAGCGTACGTCAAAGAGCCAATGGCAGCAACGACGCGTCAGGATAGAGAAGGAGTGACACGCGAGTGCCATATAGGGCTGGAAACTTGGTCTGCAAGACCACAGATTGCCACAGCGCCTCTTCTTTTGATTAAAAGTTCTGCAGACTTTGGCAGCAACATGGCATTGTCCTGAAAGACCCCTAAGTCGGAGGTAGGGAGTCTATTCCCGACATCACATGCTCGTCTAAGCCTACCTAAGCATGCTCCCACAAAGTAAATTTTGAAGCTGGACGAGATAGGTCGATCTCCGCCCCTTCCTCTCCATTGTTAATCCTCACCCAACACAATGCAACGAAACGCCACAACTTTAAATAACGACGCTCTGCGCGTCAGCAACGATCTGCTGTCGTCCTCAATTTCGAAACCTCATGATCTCCTCCTTTGAAGAAGAGGTGAGTCGTGGAGTGCATTGGACGCGGTAGGTGATCCCAGCCCACAGACCTCCACCCAGAGCTTCACTTCCACCTAGAGGCTACTGACTCAAGGCACTAAGATACCGTCTTATGAAAAATAGGAGAGAGCAACTCGCGAAGGAGAGTGCAGCTCGCGAAGGAGAGTGCAGCTCGCGAAGGACAGAGCAACTCGCGAAGGACAGAGCAACTCGTGAAGGAGAGTCGACTGCAAGCGAGGCAAAGGGGGTTTCGCGAGGAATGCGGTAAGTGACCGATCTACAACGTGTTGGACTTCGATCGACAACTTAATGCTGATCCTGAAGCAGACAAGCTGAACCACGAGTCTTAAAAGAGCATCAAGCTATCACGATCGAAACTGAATACGGCACAAGAGCTCATTGATACTAGTCGGAAACCAAGTCCAACCACATCGGAGCCAAGTTTCATCGGGTAGGTGTCGGCATCGACAGCTGCCTTTTGCCTCTGGCAAGGCATATCTCACACCTGGCGATAGCAAGCTGGAATACGGACTGTGCTGTGGGGAACAAAGCAGGACAGATGGATGGCGTCCAGACCTGTTGTAGCTTTGCTCCGGGGCTGGACGTCAAGGATAGTTCGAGGAGTTCGGCCAAGTTGAAGAAGCTGTAAGTAGATCCTGCGATCAACACCAGCAATAATCCTAACCCTTTGCCTTTAGGTCGTTGTCAAGGACCGCGATACTGTGGTGGCTCCGGAGACGTTGGAAGCTGCAGCTGCTGCTGGTTTCATCAAGTGATTGCAATAGTTAGCCCTTGTGGGAGATCACAAGCAATTGCAAGCCACCTGCCCTTAGGTCGTCGTCAAGGACCTCGATATTGCGGCGGCTCCAGATTCGTTCGCTATATCAGTGAGCAAGAAGCTGTTATCGATGTATAAGCAGAGAAGGCGTGCGGTGTAACTGGTCGCAGCTGAGCCGATAGTCCCTCTAAGAAGCCGGCATTCAGCCAAGGCTTCGTTGCTTCTCTCTTTGCAGGAGCAAGAGGCCGAGGCTGCAATCAATGCCATGAACAACATCGAGTGAGTTCAGGAATACATACAATCCCGTGTGGATGCTGACAAGCGCAGGTTAGATGGTCGCACTATCAGAGTCGACAAGGCCAGAGTGGCGTGTGCCATCCAAGAGGCTGAGGCTGCAATCAATGCCATGAACAACATCGAGTAAGATCAGAAATATACAATCCCATGCGGTTGCTGACCAATGCAGGTTAGATGGGCGTACTTTTAGAGTCGTCAAAGGCCAGAGTGGCGTGTGTGGTTGCTACTGCCGCGACAAGAACAGGAACGACAAAAGACGGCCGAGGCAGCCATCAATGCCATGAACAACATCGAGTAAGTTCAGGAGCACATGCAATCCCGTACGAATACTGACCAATGCAAATTAGATAGTACCATTAGAGTTGACAAGGCGAGAGTGGCGGGTCCACGCAGAGCTCAACACTTCTACTAGTAGTGTTGGTCATCAAGCCAGCGCCTATCCTTTGAATTTCAACACTGATCTCGTGGTCATGGTCGTCGACGAAGCGATACCCTGATAGTCATCTCTGAAAGTGGTGGTGTGTTCCACCGACGAAGTGGTGGAAGATGAATGTGATCATGGATATTGGGATGACTAGCCAACGGTGTTATCGAGTTGGATCGGAGGACATGTGTCTGGAGTGGCGTTTTTGTCTCGGCGTAAGTTCTTGTACTTGAAGACATAGCATTTAGACAATGCAAACCCATCAAACATAGCCGCCTTGGCGTGCAACTTGAATCGTAGTACAGGTAAGTCATCAGCTGTGCTTACTTCTGCTGGAATGGATACTGAGACACCGCCTAGACACTGGAATACTCAATCCTCTGTTCTTGCATGGAAAGGTTCCAGATTGGAAGCACATTTAAGCTTAAGCTGCGCCAGTCTTTGCTGCCTACCGGATTTCTGGGGCGCTCTTTCTGGAGCTTTGCAGTTAAATCTTACTCACTACACTTTTCCAATTGCCAAAGACTCAGCCTGAGCGTGCGATATCGAAAGAGCACTGAGTATGGACATGTTTCCAAGCCTAAGCAAAGGTGTCGGGCGTGCCATAAGGAACTGGCGACGAGCAAGGTCTCTGAATTGTAAACTAATTGCTTTTCTTTCCTTGAAGCAAATTTTTTTGGCAGGCTATATATTCTGAACCGTGCTTTACAGGGACAGCAGAGATTGATAATACGGAGCTATTGCTGACCGGCAAAGAATTAGAGGATCCGATTGCCAAGCAATCTCTGAGTAGCGACGATATCGATAACACTGCTGTCGAGAGAGCTGATATCCAATCCTTGGTTTTGGACGATGGCCTGCAAACCAAGCTTTCCCAGACCGAATCTGGTATGTCCCTGCTTTTGATGCGAAGTGAGACTAATTGTTGATAGTACGGTCGGGTTGGCAACCTTCCCTTGAAGCACCTCGTTACCCACAATCAACAATGCCGTACACAAGTTACTACCATAGTACTACTGCCAACAATCTTTGCATTGGACCAATGTTGAAACGATCTTTTCTAGGAAAGCTTTTCCGCGTGGAAAAGTTGAATATGCAGGTTCCGTTTTCAAGATATTTTTCCAATACGATCCGAATCAACAAGGCCAATTCCGAGAAAAAGCCGGCATTGAGACAAAGCAGCATGAAGATGCGTTTGTCAGGTTTGTGAGAGTTCTTGATATCAGAGCTCATGTGCTGATTTCGAGGACAAGTAGCTGACATTGGTACACAGACCATGAATCATCAACTTCCGACGCGCATTTCAATCTCGACAACTCCGCACAAGGATCCGAGTTCATCGATCGACTCGCGATCGATGAAGACACTCTGAACACCATCCAACATGGTGGTCGACGTCTGATAGTGGAGTCGATAGTGTCGTTGCCACTTTGCTCGATCCCGGAACGAGTTGGACTTGTGAGGTAAGCGAAGCTTTTTACATCCTGGCTGTTGAGACTTCCGTATTTGAAAATTTTCGTTGTATAGACTTCGTTCTTGCCGTTATCAAAATAACTTCTTCGTTTGATGATTACAGTCCGAGATAGACAGCTCTCTTATCAGAGTTTCGTCTGATGATAGCATCCCAAGTGTCGAGTCCGAGGGTATAATCTGCATTTGACCAGTGAGGAAGATTTTGTGTCAAGTGTGACATTGTCTGGGGCAGTTGTTCGGTCGTGTTCTTGAACGAGTAACGGTTGCCGAAGTTTGAGATATTCGTCATCGGCATCGGCTTTGATTGTCTCATTGAATAAGAAATGGGTTTCCAGAGTATGAAAGGCTTGTTATCGGTAATGGCTTTGATTTCCATGTTGAAGAACCTTGGGACCACTGGTCTCATAGAATTGTTCGGAACATGTAAGAGGTTATCTTTGGGATTCGTTATTAACGCCTTCGAAGACGGCTTGATTTCAAAGACGAAACGAAGTAGCTGTAAATGATATCGAACCAAAGCTGCCAGACAGAGGTCGACATTCTGCTTAAAGAGAAGACTGAGCGGATGTGAGATTGTATTGGAAGCTTCATGACTGGATCGCAAAGTTTGATCTCTTCAAGCGCATAGAATTTGTGAATGACCCAGACACCACAGCGGAGAAGACCTTAGAGTAAACTTATTATCTGAGGTCTGAAACTGCTAGTGGGAGAACAGTGCGAGATGTCTGGGCTGGGCGAGAACGTGATGGGAACTTGTTGGTGAGTGATAGGGTGTGGTGAGGTGTTGGAAGAGGTCGGCGCGGATTGTGGATGCTGGGCTGGATGGTATGTTCATTTCGTCTTTATCGTTGTCGAGATACTGTATCCGTCTGATAGTCGTTCGACAAGGCCACATCAGGGTGACTGTGTAATCTCCGTCTCTATTCGAGAGCGCGCACGAGATATTGACGTGATGTTGACGTGATGGAGCCCAGATGATACGTGCAGGGACAATGACTGACGTGTAACGGTGTGAGAACAGATTGGCCGTGTTTGAAGCAATACTGGAGTCTTGTCGTGTCCTGAGACGTGTGGCTTCATCGTTGATGTCGATGTCCTGGTCTGCTCTGCTGGACAAGCTGGGCCCCAACGCACACTGGCAAAAGTACAGCGATAGACAGTGGAAAAGGGGGTGGAGGATATAGTGGCTGGAACGGTAATGATAGTCATCGTAAGCAATATTTTTCTTCGTGGTGCCACCTTTGCTAACGATGCGACAGAGTACTGGGTGACTATACTCTTCAGATTCTTTGTCTTTCTCGCTTTGGGACGTCGACGCCAATGTCGCTGGCTCCCGGGCTTGTTGAACATGGAGATATCGACTTTCTCTTCTGGTATTTTGACGAAGTTGGCGATCGGGTTGGGAGTCGTGTGATTCCTGCTTTTCCGAAGTACCGTTGTTGCAGCTGTCATTCTGCTTGCGACCTTGGGTGGTGGATGGTTGTTATTTGAGCAAATTTCGACTAGGACGCCGAGCCCTCAAAAGGCCGGTGGCGTGAGTCCTGAGGGCTGCTATATCCTTTGTGCGAATTTGTTCTGTTTGTGAGATGTTTCTGGGAAAACCGACCCATGAGAATCTCGACTGCTACTGGTACGTCTTGGCCGTCCTGCTTGCCAGTCCCATCTCAGACAAAGCACACAGAGGAGCACATTACCTGTCAAGTTTGTGATGGCGTGTTCATTTTGATGGATGCGAATCAATCTTAAAATGTTAGAAAAGCGTTCTAAATCAAACTGAACAATATTAGGTGAATTTTGCTAACAGTTTAGGCTCAGATACATACCGATTTTCAGAAGCGAGCTCTAGCTCAGGCAAGAACCGGATCCGAACCGCTGGAAGCTCCATTTTCCTGGTGGTGGCGCTCGTCTTCAGTAAGTCAACCAACTTCAGATTTAGCGATTCCCTTACGAAGCAAGGGTCGTAAAAGCTAACAGTGTGGAAGCAGAGGGGATGTCCAAGAGCCGCACTCTTCAACTCGGACAAAGTGCCTTCCTTTACCTTTTACTGAAATACTGCCATTCCAAATCCATTCGAGTTGCCTTCGGCTCAACCCAACTTCAATAAGAGCTTCGGACAAGGCATAATGCGTCACATGCAATCGCCATCGACTGTAAGCCCATACAACAGCTCTGGAAGCAACATTGGAAGCAACATGCAAACATCAAGTCCCATCAATGCTTCGTTTGGTTCCATCGTCTGCACTAGAGGTTGTTCTACCCGGGATCACTCCCAAGGCTTCGTCACAAACCTCCACGCCTGCCTACTCGCTCAAGAATTGTTTCTACTTGAGCGGGAGAGTATGGGTGATGACCCTGGTCTTCAGGGTCATCACACGCGATCACCCTCCAATGGAGCCATATCACAGCTTTGGGAGCGGCATTGGCAATATCCAATCACCAACTCCTGCAAGCACGTCATTCGGTTCTAACGTTGCTTGGGGTGCACTTCCTCCCAAGATGAGTCTTCCAGATGGATCCGTTTCCCGCTGTGACCCTGGCTTGCCGTATCTAAAGGCTTTGCCTGCGGCAGACCAATTAGTGTAGTTCTTTGTAGGTAGTTCAACGAGAATCCTCTTCTCCGTCTCGCTTTGCATTAGGTCTTCTCCTGATGTTCTGTTCTGCCGTTCGCCGGAGTGTATAACCTCTTTTAAGGATTGGCACTCGTGCCAAGTTTCGTTGAGGTTGACAATTCGACTTGGCTTGCAGAGCCTTGCCAAGGTGGACAGATATTCGGATTTATATCTTTTGAAGCCGTAGAGATAGACTGCCTGAATGACTTTACATTCATTTGGACATAGGTGGCTTTGGAGATCAGACAGGATCTGAGCTCATTCTTACAAGTGCCAAGAACCGTAGTACTCGCGCAGTCTCGAAGCTTTGTTACCTTTGATGGTAAAGATGGCTTCACCAGGGGTTGTTTCAGTTGTAGAGTAATCGCAGGGCTAGTTACGGTTCGGACAATGTCATGGCATGGCCACGATCGCATGAATGAACATAAACTGAAACCTAGTTATCGAAAAAAAAAGTTGTTCCAATCCTCACGACTAGAGAATTTGAGATGATATTTCTCTTAAGCACTGGCATTTGTGAGGTATGAGAAGACATCAGAAGGGATGTCATTCGCATTCATGGTATTTACTGCAGACGTGCAATGCTAACATAATCAGACATACACAACGTACCGTAAAACCACTACTTCTTGAAGAACCCTTTTGAAAATGGTTTCCGGTTAGAATCAATCTTCATCCCAGACCTTCCCTGAAGCCACGACTCCTTCACAGATCGAGCATTATGAGCTGCCTTTGGTGCCAAGTTCGTGCTTTGAGTCTTCGTGACACGATACGTTGTTTTACCAACTCGTCGATCTTTGGGTCCCTTCTCTAAAAGCTCCTTGAACTTCTTCTTCCTTGGGGCTATCCTCGGCGCCTCTTCAGCAGCTATGACTTCGTTTGGATCGTCGTCCTCCAGGAATTCCAGAGGTAAGAGATCTGGTACATCTCGATGTCTTGAGATCCTCGTAGGTGGAGCAACATCATCTTCGTCGTCGATGGCTTCAATATCAGCACGGACTTTTTCGTCCTCATCGTCGTCCGATTCGATCGTAATGATTACTCGATCCTCAAGCCTTTCCACCTCAGTCTTCGGTTTACGTTTCTTTGTAGACTCCGCCTGCTTCCTCAGAGTCTCTTCTCTCTCCTTTCGCTTCTGGCGAGATGCCGCTGCTTGCCTATAAATATGTCAGTAAAAGTTATGCAGGAACCATGCAACGGTAACTCACTCTTTGACCGCCTTTGCAGCATCCTTCTCCCTTGCTCTGATTGTCTGGGCGGCCTCCTGCATACCAACAGCTTCGGGAGCATCATCATCACTGTCTTCATCCTCATGCTCTTCAGATTGACTATCCTCGGCATTTCCGGCAGGCTCCCTTGTAGTGGAAAAAACCTCCTCGACGGGTTCTTCGCTGTCAAATCGACGATGGTTGGTCTTTCTGCCGCTTTCATGACCCTCAATTGTCCCTGTCGTAGCCCTTGGGGGACTCATCGTTCTCGCGGGTATCTCGACTACAGGTCTGGTGCTTGGGAGTTTCTCCTCGTCTCCATCTTTGCCACGGACCGGAAGGACCTTTCTCTTCTTTGGACTCGGCGTCTTGACTTTGACCTCACCGCTCAAGTCAGATACTGTGCGCTTCCGAGACTTGCTTCTCGGAGGTGGAACATCTACGATGATCGAGTTCTCGTCGTTTAATTCTTCGTCTTCGTCTTCGTCGAGAAGCTCATGTTGATGCGGTCTGGCTTTGACCATAATATCGTCAGTCGTTGGCGAAAGTTGTTTTGGGTTTGGTTGGGGCGTATATATAAGAGATCTAGCAGATTGAATAATTCTGGAGAACATAAAGCCTTGGTTTGTTCGAAGTTGCGGTCGTGGATGTATGCGCTTGATCTGGTGGGATGCAAATATGAATTTTCTTGGCAGAAAGCGAACGAATTAAAATGACACTAGTCTCACCGCCTTCACGACAACATCAGAGTTCAATTTGACCTAACCAATTTCGCGCAAGCAGTCCAAGATACGGTTTTGGAGGCATTGAGTTCATTGATATTGTCGAATCCCTTGTGTTGAACTCCTTTGCTTCCAATATTCCTTGACAGCTGAATCAAGAACCAATAATGTCCCGATTTGAGTCTCGTGCCTCGGCCTACATTGGGATTCTTCTACCTACATGTAGAAATACGATACGACAAGCAAGATGCTTTCACCCAACTTCTATCCCAAAGGCCCGACCAATTGCTAGAGCATCGCCGAAAACCAGAGCCAGATTGCAGCAACAAGAAGGCTCGATCAGAGTGAGGCAAGCACCAAACATTGAAGACTCTCTACCACCAGTTGTCCTTCTCAATTCGGCAAGAAAATCCGGTCTTCTTCAAATAGAGCCTGAAAAAGCCCTCGATTTTCTTCGTCAATACCAACAGCTAGCTGTAAACCCAGTTGGCTCATGGGAGCAAACATTATGTAATCGTTAGTACCTCGTTTACGGTTCGAATAATGTCTAATTCGAACAGAACATAACATCGACCCTGCTACTGTCGCTACCCTTGCTGGGATTCTGAGAAGAAGCCATGATAAGGCACAGCAGGTGTTAGCCAAAAAGATTATGCTGACGGCTTCCGCTCTGGGAGACAAATCGGCGACTCTGGAGATCATATCAGCTGCCCTCCGTTTAGGTAAATTACATGATTATCCCGCGCCTCTTCGACAACTTGGTATCCTTGCAAAGAAAGAGAATGATCTGCCAGCCTTAACCTTTCTCGGCAAAGTACACAATGCCCATGGTGATAAGAGAGGAGCATTGGAATGCTTTCGAAAAGCTACCAGACCTCCAACTGGCAATCTCGAATTCTATGGAGCTGGAGATGCTCTCGTGTCTGAGGGGCTGATTCTCTTGGAATTGAAAGACAAGGATGGTGCAGAGACTGCATTTGAGAAAGCCGCTTTGGAACTTGATGACCCGGCAGCTTATTTCTATCTTTCAAAACTCCAAGAGCCAGGTTCTCCTCAAGAGCAAATCTATCTCCTCAAGGCAGCTTCATCAGGTATCACAGAGGCGTGGCATAATCTTGGAGCACTAGAAATGGCAAAACGAAAGGATACAATAACGAAGCCGAGCAAAGTGGAAGACTTCGGAATGGCGTACGATTGGTTTCAAGTCGCTGCTACAGAGGGATTTGGACTAAGTATGCTGAACTTAGCGTTGATGTACAAGTCCGTGGGAAATGTTGAAGAAGGAATGACATGGTTGGAGAAAGCTGAAGAGAACGCGGATGTTCGAGACCAAGCAAGAGCGATAAAAGCAGACTTTCGAAACAGCAATGTGGGCGCCATATGATACCGGGCAAAGGCCAGCATTTGGATATTTCGGCTGATTCATCCGCGGCTCATGCACTGTTGCACATGGTCGGCCTTTTATTCTGTCAAGAAGACGGACATGAGTCGTTAAGACTCTCTATTTTCTCGAGCTCTACGGGTCAAGGGCTTTGGCATTGATCGTGGCTTACCCCAGCCTCAAGCTGGCCCGGAGCCTAGATACCACGCGGCTTTCCTTAAATCCTCCAGGGCCTCAGTGATTGGTCGACAGTCCTACTTTGTATGATACCCGTGGCCGCGCCAACGATGAACCCCCACGCATGTTCGCGTGTTTGTACGTTAGTTTCAAGTCCCCATGACTAACATTGCCTTCTTCCGACCCTTCATTACACATAATCCAAGTATCCTAGATCGGGTCGAGTTGAGCAAGCCATTAGTGTTATCCCGACTGAATAGCACAGCGCTGATATCGCGCATATCCTGTAGCAACGTCATGATCATGCGGAGCTTGGACTCTAGTTGAAATTGTATGCTGTCCGTCTTACTGCGCAAGTGAGTACACATTTCAAAGCTGCTCCACTGCAGCAAATTGCGATTGCACAACTCCTCCTCCTGCAATGTTTAAATCAGGAACAATGTACCCCGAGGTACATTGAGTAAGTAGCAGCGAATCTTGGCACAACAGTGTGAGTTGCATACTCCCTGGTGGAGATCGACATGCTTACTGATTCAGCGCTCGACGAATTTTGGTCTGACGAGCGGCGGAGCCTGTGGCTTCGGCCTGTATAGCCTCTGCGCCCAAGGAAGCGTTACAGCAAGCTGGACCGATGCTTGGTTAGGTGATACCTACACTGCTTTCTGCACCTCTTATCCCATGCTCTGTAAAGATCCTTCCAATACAACACTCCGTGGCAATTTTGCTGCGCCAAATGGGGATTACTACACCCAAGTATGTAACAGCTCAATTCTCTTCTTTTCACGAAAGGCGCTGATCAGTACAGGACTGGCCATCGCTTCCTGGTGGCTTTGATAACTACCTATGTGCGGAGAATGCATGGAGCTTGTTCAAACAGAAGCTGATAGAACGCATTATGCTGTCGGAGAAGCAGGATACACTGATCCGATTGTACTTGAAGTTGTTGATAGTTGTCCCTGTAATACCAATAGCAATGGTGCTGTGAGTCCCCCTTCATATCCACAGCTCTGACTTTCCTGATCATGTATGCAGGTGGTCCAGGTGCTGATCATGGCGGCGAAATCAACTTCAAGTATGGCTGTCCTTTGCCAGTGGGCAGCATCCTCCTTGATCTATCAGACATCGCCATGGGACGTCTCTAAGGGAATGGCTCTCTCACAACAGGTGTAATTCCCACTCGCTACAAACGAATCCCTTGCTCCACGCCAGGCAATATCTACCTCTAGCTTCGAGACGAAAGCGAACCTTACTATTTTGCCCTCTCAGGTCAACACTACAGGTATCAGCTCTGTCGTTAGCATCGAAGTTCAAGGTACCGGCACGACAACTTGGACAAGCCTCATCCATGACCCAAATCACACTGAGTCTCGACCTCAAGAGAGATATGGGAGCTGGACAATTCCGCAGGGCACTGGACCGTTTGAACTTCCTGTCGCGGTAAGGATTACGAGTCCCAGTGGTGAGCAGGTTGTTTCGATGGATGCGATAACCACGTTTATTGCTCCGGCGAGTACGCCGGCTGGGTTTTACTACATTGATCTTGGGGTACAATTCTCTTCTTAGCATAATGGGGGAACTCGCTGCGATAATTCCATAAATTGTACATATCATCCCTTATTTTTAAGAATTTTACACGATTAAATATTGAGATTTTGTTCGTAGGGTCAAACAATGCTCCTGTGACATGGACTCATCCAAAACTGACAACATGATGTCTGTGTGACTGTAATACCATTCTAATCCGACCTCGACATTTTGGATCTGAGTACAGGTTCTCAATACCCACAATGAAGTTCTCGTAAAGTGCCACAGTTTTTGCAGACTTCTTAACGTAAGATAAGCAGTTGTATTGATGCACTAACAGTATGTATTTCTCAATATCTCATTCCACCTCATCAATTGCCGTTTCAAGAAAGTCCCACGCGCTTCCCAGACTATTTCCCTCTATATTGCTTATCCTCTATTGAGAATTCCCTCAAGGAAGAATTTGCGTCCATAATTAGCACGACCTGAATGTCAAAATTAATAATGAAACGATTAGCTCCAGAAAGACTTAGTATCCACAGCCATTGAGATCGATAAAGAGATTCCACAAAACATCACGTATTATAAGTAAAGAAAGCTACAAAATACAGCATGGTTAAACACAAGTAAATAAAAAGGCATATCTCCAACATCTGAACATCATACCACATTAGACTTTACCTACGGCAAGTCACTGCTAACAACCTGACATCCTCCACCACTCCAACCCTTCACCTCAAGGCACCACGCCATAAACCACTCCCTCCCATCCACTCCCAACATTCACCGATGAAATCCTCCAGACATCACGCCATAAACCACGTGATCGGATGCGAATACACAGGTCTACAAAAGCCCCCAGAAGTATATAAACGTCGCTCACCGCAGCTCCAGAACAACAACAATTCTCAAACGGTGCGAATATTGGGTATGGGTGGTGTGTCCACCGGGGTGTGGGAACCCAGAGATTTGGACCCGGTGCAGTGTGCTTTTACTGTGGGAAAATAGAGGAGATTTTTAGCAGTGCATTGGGAATACGATGACAGTTGTTTATTGACAGTGAGATGATGTTAACAGCAGTGGGACATTGGTTGGCAACGGACAATTAGGGGATGAAAATTATTAGCGACAGGAAAATGATTGAGCAGACGAAAATTAAGAATTGAGGACAGACAAATGAAAGGGCTATACAAGTTCTGCATGGGGCAGACATTCTTGTTCTTAGAGTAACCAATATATACAAGGGCATTTGGAGGAAAATAAGTGTTCTTTTTGTGTTTACCGCGCAATGAATATGCTGATTGTGTGGAACACGGACAATGATTTCAGGTTGGATTTTATGTCGGGCAAACTTGCCGTCTAAAAAGAACATCCTGTAAAGTGTAATCATCACGGACAAGGAAGGCACTGCCACAAGTGAAAATTGGAATGGAGAAAAAGCAACGAATTCATTTGAAGACCAACGCACGCATGTTATCATTTCGCCATAGTAATGCTATCCACCAACGCCAAACCCAATCGAGAATTATCCTCCCAACCCCAGCAATCCCAACCAGACCTGCCCATATTTCCTCTCACTAATCATCACTCTTCTTTTTTCGTCCTCTACCCTTCTTCGGCTTCTTCTCCTCCTCACTACTATCACTCGCCTCCACCTTCTCCTTTCTCTTCTTCGCCTCTCCTCCAGCACCCTCCTGCGCCTCACTAACTCGTCCCACAATCTCAGCCAAGAAATCGAATTGCTCCGGACTGCCCAATACAACCTGCTTCAAGTGCTGCGCCGTGACCTTCTTTCCGCCCTTCTCCCGCGCCTTATCCGCCGCTCCGCTAACCAACGCAATCATGAAGAGCTCCAAAGCCTTGCTGACCGCAACCGGTGTAACCTGCGCCACCTTGCCGACTTCCTCGTCTGCTTGCATGATGCGCTTTATGCGCGCGACGGGGAACTTGGTCTTGATCTCGATGTTGTTGGGATTGGGGTTCTTGTAGGCTGGTGGAGGGGCGTTGGAGGAGAAGGTGTTAGAGGAAGAGGAAGGGTCGGCTTTTATGCGTGGGCCTCGAGACGACATGGTGGGGGAAGGGATGTAGTCTCCTTCTGCGTCGAAGTCGCTGTATGAGGATTCGGTCTTGACGAGGGGATTTCGAAGGCTCTGATGAGGCGTGAGATTGGGGTTGCCGAATGAATGTGACGGTGGCAGCACGGGGATCGGGGGCATGTATTGGTTGCTGCCGTACTCGTTGAAGTCGTTGTAGGATTGATTGGTTTGGTACGCGTGGATATTTTGGTGGTATTGAGGTTGAGGCGCGTTGTTGAAGGAGGGAATGACTGGCGACCTCGGTGCGTACGAGGTGGATTGCGGTTGTGGCTGATAGGGTTGTTGCGTTTTGGGAGGAGAGGAGAGGAAGCTGGACAGGTCGGGGGATTGAGGCGCATATGTAGAGTCCATTCTTTTCTGCTCGCGAGGCCGAGCTCTTATTTATTCGCTGGCGAGTGAATCGTTTTTGGTGAAGGCGGTGGGCGTTATGCAAGGCTAATGCAGTCGTGATGAAGCCCTGTGAAAAGCCAAATCGAGGAGGTGGACCTCCAAATCCGCGCTTCCGATTGGTTGAAAGTGTGCTAAGCTTATGAAATACGGTAATCCGGTCACAGATTGTCCAAAAGACCAATGTATGACCGTAATACCGTGTATATTGCCTGGAATTGTGTGGTAAACAACCCCTCGATACAATCGTGGCTGCCAAATGAGGACAAGTGGAACTCTGGGCGGTGAAAGATTGATTGGGTGTTCGGCGAGTTGAGGACGTCGGAGTAAATATGATCCGATCCGACTATGAAAGGCGCGAAGCCGTTTCAGGTATCGTGAAGAGAATGAATTTAGCGTGAAATCGATAAGAAGTAGTGGTAGTCGGACAGTGTCGGAACAAAGATGATCCGAAGTGAATAAGTCGGATTAATAAATGATCCAGAGTGAATCTCCGTAAAGTTTAGCCGTCGGTGAGTGGATGGTGTCGAGTGAAGAGTGGGTCTCGCGGTGCAGTCAAGTTTCACTGCAAGCGAGCGTGCATCTGCATTTTTTTCTCGGGGAACAAGGCCACTTATTTGTACGGAGCAGCCATCCCTCGAGTCGTGCTATGACGCATCAGGTTAGACCGTGCATAAAAATTTCCCAAGGGGTTGATGATCTTTGACGACATCAACAATGGAGTTACTCCATCGTCATCAGAAATATTTCACAGGGTTGAGAATGTCTATCGCAATATTTGAGAAAAGCTTTTCATGAGTTCACGCCCTCGTCTTGGCGGACATGATGCGTCGTTCGGTGTTTACGGATATTCGTTCCACAACAGCTTACATCTGTCCTATTTAACCGCGTCAGCCTCGCGGCGAAAGGGCGACATTCAGCTCCAGCCTTACTGAATGCCGAACGCCCCTCGCCCTTTCTCCTTCGTCGCCCTCTCGCCCTTTCTCATCTGTCGCAATATCATGTTTTGCATGCAGGTTATCGTTGTTTAGCTCTTTTTATCCTTGTCTCGTTGTCGCCCTTCAGAAGTCTGGAGGCCTGACAGGCAATACTTTTCAGAAGTCTTGGCATATTTTCAGGCACCGAATGTTGAATGATGAAAAATCGAGCACTGAGATCATCACAGCATTAATGCAACTTCTCGAATTCGAAACCTCGTCTTGTACGACGGTATCTGTCTGAGTGGGGTGATTGATGAGGTCCAATAACTTGATCTAATCTGACAACATGCCTGGCTAAGACACCTTTTCTGAGCGGAATCATTTACTTTTATCATCGGATTTTAATGCTCCATTTGAAGCAGATGCATGCTATTCGAGAGTTGTAATGTGTAAGGGTTATCTGACATCTTGCAGGAGTGGTTGGTTATGAATCTTTGCTGCATGAGTGATCCTCCTTTGTGGCGGGTGAACTGTCAATAAAGCGCAAAGCTCAGATACATCCCTTTTTCTGACCTTTCCTTTCACTTACTCATCCCATCAGTGAGTTCCAAGCTATAGTTTACAAAGAGTTGGTCGAAGAAGGTGGAAGAAGTGGGGCTAAGGAGGGTATCGGTAGCCGTGCCTGTTGCCTACATATGCTTCCGGCAAGTTGGATGCCTTATACATGCCATCTGAGTTGGTTGTATGTACCTCAATCTGAATCATAATCCTAGCGTCGAGTCTCTACAAGTTTTGCTGCATGTCGCAAGGTCGGGCAGTTCTTTCCCGACTTACTAGTGATATGCTTTGTTGCATATCGCATGGCTCCATCGCCCTTTCCAAGACTGACAAGCTCTCATCACATGTAGAACCTTAAGTCCTTTCTTACCTAAGTAGTCAAAAGTGTATTATACTGCATTATGGTCGCAGATTTCATTTCTGATTCTGCTAAAGCCTGCTGAATGTTATTCTTCTAATCGTCCTCTGCTACTCAATGTCTGCGTCGTTCGAAGCCTTCAAATTCCAATTGCTTCAGCCTGAGATCGTCCTGGAGAGATTCGAACCACTCCCAGTGCGTCAATCCATGTAAGCAGAAAGTCCGAAAGCCTCCATAACCCTGAATCTCAGGTTGAACACCGACTCTACACGTGACAGGAACACCACGTGCGATGTTACAAGGATCTGCAGTCAACCGAGATCGATAAGAACAGCTTCATCTTGCATTCCACCTTCTAAGTTCATCCATCCCACCTTGGATCTACCCTGCTCTGCCTGAGATCTCCAGTCAGGTACGGTACCTGATAAGAGGAGAGACGTTACATTATGATTGGGCCCTGAAATTTTATTGCGCAGCCATTTTAGGCTTTATTTCACCATGTTCCCCTCATCGCGAACTTGCTTCCAGGATCATCTCAAAACATTGGTTACGATGCTCACAACTTTCCTCATTACTGCACTCTTTCTGCAGGTATCATTTAGCATTCGGACTTCTCGAGATATTATTTATCGAGCGCCCAATGTCACGTCTCCGGAAATTCCGCTCGATGTATTCCAGGTCGAGGCACCGTTGAGGAATACATATGAGGGTGCGGCTTGTCAACAAGTTATTATGCAACACAATTTTACTGCAAGCTATGGCAGTCCCTATGTTGGTAATAACTCCCTCCTTCTTTCATCGACCTGAACTGACAGGCAAGGCACGTACTCGCCTCCCAAGAATTGCACGTTCACGACTACAATTTTTAATATGTCTATCACCTCAATTGGCATCAACTATGATCGATTAGGTCTCATCTTCTTGGGCGACATTGAAGTTTGGAGGACCACAACAGCAATGCCTGTACGAACCGGAATTTACTACAATTTTCAAAAGGACATGACGATCTTTGACACCCTCCTCCAGTCGGAACAGAAAGTGATCATGGAACTAGACAATATCTACGATTCAGTATTCACAGGCAACTATGATGTCACAATGACAGCGCTGTACTTCAACGATCACGACAAAGCAACACCAGCAGATCTTATTCTTCCCATCTCAGCCGAGCTTTCATCACAGAATAAATCTTCTGTTCTTTCTCTACCAGATGGGAATGCGACAGTGTCATTCACTTTGCCAAGAAACGTAGAGAGAGCCGTTGTTAGCATCCTTGCCTCGGGAAACGGAGCCGAGGAGTTCTGGTATACAAATGTCCCAACCCAATACGATGACACCTTTAACAATACCGCACTTTCTGGATACGGCCCGTGGCGCGAGGTTCAACTTCTGGTTGATGGTCAAGTTGCTGGTGTAGGGTGGCCCTTTCCAACTGTGTTTACTGGAGGCATTAGTCCCGGTCTCTGGGTTCCGATCGTTGGAATTGATACCTATGACTTGCCGAGCTTCGAAATTGATATCAGTCCTTGGCTTGGAGTACTGTGTGATGGGAAGTCACACACATTTGCGATGGAAGTTGTGGGATATGATTCTGTGACAACACTTGGCACGGTAGGCTCGAATTGGTGGATCACCGGATCAATTTTTCTTTGGGTTGACAGTGCAGGAAGTCAGACGACAGGAACAGTAAGTATGAAGATAACTTCATCTTCCGCAAGCTAATACAAGACAGACTATTCAATCATCCACCGCTGCACCGTCGTTCGATTTTGCTCCTACGATTGGAACTGCTTCGGGTCTAAATACCTCCCTGCTTGTCTCCCTCTCCGCTCATCGAACCATCAGCCACAGTAGTACAATCACCACCTCCCACGGTCCCCGCACTCTCACATGGTCCCAATCCCTCTCCTACATTAACAAACAAAACTTTACCGCGTTAGGCTACAACGCGACTCTCTACCAACTCACATCCGGCACTTCATCCTACTCCCCACTACTATCCCATCCTTCTACAGAAACCGACTTGATTACCAACAGTTACAGCTATCCCATTTCCTTCACACAACAATACATCGTTCCTATAGACCCCACAGTTGTGAACAGCACCTTAATCGCAGACCTCGATCGCAGTAAACTTACCTCCAGGATACCCATCCTATCCTACCTCACCAAACCTTCTGTATTCTCCGCTCCAGAGGTTCTATCAACAAGACAGAACGGCAGCTGCATCTATTTCTGGAACAATACCTACTACGATTTCGCTGGTGCAATCGATCCAGCAATGGGGACACTAGGAGCAACAGAACAATGGTTCAGCTTCTCGGGACCTGTAGAAAGTGGTGGAATGGAGAGTTATGGGAGGCATGTCAGGGCTATAGATGGCTACGTGCCTGTTCTGACAGAGGATGAGACCTTTGACCATACGATTGAGGTCCCAGAAACTCAGATTGTGCCCGGGAATGAACTTTGAAGGTGCTAAACTTTTAGATCACTAATAAAAGTCTTGAAAAACTATTCCTTCCTCCTTGAGTTTCGCACATTCTCTCAGTCAATTGCTTACGAGTTACATTCCCTCCAACCTCGCTCTGGTGCAGCACACAAGTCTCACGTGTTTCGTCCCAAATAGGCAATGATCGCTCTTGTTGCACTCGCAGCAGTGGTAAAATCGTCGTTCCCACACGGAAAACACAATGTGTTGTGACCATTATATGCAGCTCTCATCTTTGCTTGGAATTATTCCTGCTGTGTTAGTAATCTGCTTTCAATGTTAATTATATCTAACGCTGCCCACATTGGTACTTGAGATGGCGGGGTTTCGCTGACAGTAGTGGTTGACAAAGAAGGCGTGGATTCCATGGGGGTAGAATCCGATGCAATGACTTGTTACCTGGACAAAAGAGCTTCTTGTATCTATTCAGCTATTTTCACAGGAAGTTATGAAAGATTTAATCAATTCTTGTCCGGTCGGTCAGTCAGAAGTTGGTGCGGTCAGTTGAAAGCTGGTGCGGTCAGTTGAAATTTGATGCGGTCGGTCAGTCAAAAGTTCATGCTGTCAGGTCGAAAAAATAGATCTGCAGCACCGGTGCCGCGCTAAGATTTAGAACTGACCGCATGAGCTCAGGTTCTGAAAATTGATGCGGTCGGTCAGTTGCTTGAAAGATTGCGACGTGCAACAAAATAAATCTTTTAGCCAATACTTGGGGAGAGGTTCTCCTGGCTAGGAGAAATTGAATTTCTTTACATGTTATAATCTTACGATGGCCTGAAGTGAGGTCGGTTATACCCCCCATATCATCAAAGCCAACCTGGAATGCGGTCCCTAATGTTGCAATGAGTATGCCCATACCCGTTGCGCTAGTTGCGCTAATTGTGTCACAGCGCCAGCTGTTACCAATCGCCTGAGCCAATCGCCTGCGACAGAGGCCAGGCCGGGAATGGTGGCGTTCCCGAGCTTTAAGCCTACTAGGGCTTAGCTCCTCACATGACATCCCCTTCTAACATATATATGTATATAGATCTCTCCTCCTCTCCTTTCTTCTCTCCTTAGCTTTAGATTCTAAATGAATAGCCCGACGTTGCGTCGCCACCTCACACCATCGTCACAGTGCTGTCACAAATTGCGCTGGTCTCGCTGTCCGCGATGAATTCGCTCAACTACTGTTGGAAACACAATATACAGCTAATAATCACGTGATTCGTTTGGATGAGACCGTACCACGATGAGGTTATATTCCTTCTATCTGTGGTATT
>NW_017263588.1:151448-152248 GCF_001500285.1 Mollisia scopiformis
CCCTCACGTCAACCCCTCTCTGCCGAAATTGCAGACGACGATCCTGAGCTCCTTGCCTTGATCCAAGCGGCTCGGCAACAGCTTATTCGAGACAGAGCCACTCGCGCCAGTACTATTGCGGATAGTACTCCCGCTATGGGCCCCGATCTGAGACCGGCCCAGTTCGCCTCAAACGCTGCTCCGGACGACCCTTCAGGAGACTCCTCGTCAGACAGCGACAGACGGACCCATCCTCATTTTCGAGGACCATCTGCAAGACGCCACAGAAGCGAGATCCCTACCCAATTAACGCCTGCCCCTCAAACTAAGTCTATTGCGCTAGCACTCCGGACCAACTATCGTTTCCCTGACCCACCTCTCTTTAACAATGGAGAAGACCCTACGTTTGATTCGTGGATAATCGACCTGGACTCTAAGCTCGAGGCCTCAGGTTATATGGACCCTAGCGTATCAGAGAAACAACGGATGAACTACACCCTTAGTTGTACTATTAGTGAGGCTAGAGCTCAACTGCTAACTCGCTTCCCTACCACTCTACGAAGAGTCCACCATACGTTCCATACGTTGGAAGAGATGGTCTAGTCCTTAGCTATAGCTTATGTAGACCCTTTCGAATCCTTAAAGAAGCAAGACGAGTATCGCTCTTTGGCTATAATAGACACTAAGACTGTGCGACAGTTCAAGATCCGCTTTCTCACTTTATTAGCTCAAGCAAGGATATCACGAGACTAGCTCTTCTCGGATTTCCGCTCTAAGCTTACGCCCCGCATCCGTATCGCTATTGCAAGCCAAGTGTATAG
>NW_017263588.1:152989-424359 GCF_001500285.1 Mollisia scopiformis
CTAGACAAGCTATCTCTCATTGCCTACGCCTCCACCTCACGGTAGACGGAAGGAAGCAGCTCTTAGTCCCTTTTTTGGTTACAGAGCTCGGCTCCTATGACATTATTCTAGGCCGCACCTGGCTAGAGATGTATTAAGTTAAGCTAGATGTAGCTAAGCGCCAACTCCTTTGGCCAAAGGACTACACGCCTTCAGACGTACGATCTACTTTACCCGACAAGCACATGCCTCGCTACCATATAAGAAAGCTCCCGGTTGGACTTAGAAGCTAGGACTAGTTGGATACCAACCGTCGTAACTTAGTAGTGGAGATCTAGGAGCAACAACAAAGAAGTGGTGCTCAATATAGCTATGCCTAGCTAAATATCAATAATTTAAGCCTACTTCCGCCGTCCCCGCCGCCACAAGAGCCTAGTGCTACGCCACCAAAAGTGCTAAGCCCCCCACTTGTACCAAAAGGGGAGCCTATGTCAAAAAAGCCACTTCTAGCTCGTCTGCTCCCACTTACATCGACAAAACCGCAAGGTTATGTGCCCCGACTGCTTGGGAAGCGTACCCAATCCCTGGATAACCGAGCTAATATGCATAAGATGGATAATGCCTTGTCTGGAAAGCTAAGTAAAAAGCCAACTCCACCGTAGCCTCCTCCAAAGCTATTAGACTACGTACTAATGCTAAAATCTATGGACCTTTGCTTGATTACGCCAGAAGCGTTTCACCTCAACCTCCGCCAGCCAGATACTAAGGCTTTTACAACTAGCTTGTACGAGCTAGACCGGTTGATCGAGGATAAGCGTTGTCAAAAGGCTCAGCCGGGAGTAGAGATCATAGAATTAGAGCCGTCTTTCCTAGCAACATACCAAGCCTTCGCTCGGGCCTTTTCCAAAGAAGATTCTAACACACTACCACCTTCTCGTCCATACGACCACAAGATCGCTCTTGAGAAGGATGAATCAGAGCTTTAGTTCACGCCCCTTTACAAGATGAGCGCTGCAGAGCTAGTAGTCACCAAGCAATACCTAATAGACAACCTATCTAAAGGCTTCATTAAACCTAGCCAAGCCCCGTTTACTACACCGGTTCTCTTTGTGAAGAAAGCCAACGGTGGATTACAGTTTTGCATCGATTTCCGGAAGTTAAATGCTATTACTCGCAAAGACTAGTATCTATTGCCCTTGATCGATGAGACCCTAGCCCGAATTGCCTCTACTAAGATCTACACGAAGCTAGATATACGCCAAGCCTTCCACCGGATCCGAATGCACCCTGATTCGGAGGAATTAACTACCTTTCGTACTCGCTACGGAGCGTATAAGTGCAAAGTCTTGCCTTTCGGACTCACTAACGGGCCTGCCACATACCAACGATATATAAACGATATATTGTTTGAGTATTTAGACGATTTTTGTACTGCGTACCTCGATAATATCCTTATTTACTCAGACAACCCCCTTAAGCACGAAGAGCATGTAAAAAAAGTACTACAACGACTTCAAGATGCTAGCTTACAAGCTAATCTCAAGAAGTGCGAATTTAATGTGACTCGTACAAAGTATCTAGGTTTCATTATTAGTACAGAAGGCATTTCTGTAGACCCAGAGAAGACGAAAGTTATTGAAGAGTGGAAGCGCCCTAGTATAGTCAAGGGCGTCTAATCATTTTTAGGCTTCTACAACTTCTACCGCCGATTCATCAAGGAATATAGAAGGATTGCAGCTCCTTTGACTTAGCTTACAAAAACTAACGTTCTATTCCACTTCGATAGCGATTGCGAGACTACTTTTGAGAAGCTTAAGCTATAGCTTATTATAGCACCAATTTTATAACACTACGACCCCGCTCTCGAGTGTATGATAGAAACGGACGCCTCCGATGGTGTAGTTGCAGGAATCCTCAACTAGAAGCACGGCGAGCAGTGGTTACCTATTGCCTACTTCTCGAAGATTATAGCTCCCACTGAGCTAAATTACAAGATCCATAACAAGGAGATGCTCGCTATTGTGAAGACTATAAAAGAATGGAGAGCTAAACTAGCCTCCACCCCTACACCTATTAAGGTTTACACCGATCACAAAGCCCTAGAGTACTTTATATCATCCAAGAAGCTAACAGCCAGGCAGGCCCGTTAGGCAGAGCTATTAGCAGACTTCCACTTCATTATCTTGTACCGCTCTAGCAAAGATAACCTAAAAGCTGATGCTTTGACACGCCGAAGCAATAAGATAAGCTTGTAAGACGCTATTAAGGAAGCATCTCGTATACAAACGTTCCTCACTACCAATAAGCTAGACCCTTAGATCTATAGTGAGTTACGTGCATCCTCCTTGGAATTAGCTCCCGTGAATAGAGCTACCGTAGAGCACTCTTTCGATTTGATCGACCGCATCTTGCAAGCCAACCGGGAAGCAGGAACGCTAGCTGCTCTCAGGCTACAAGCTGAACGTCCGGATGATAAGGACTTCTCACTAAAGCATAGATTACTCTTGTATTAAGATAGGCTAGTCGTACCTAATCAGGACTATCTACGAGTGCACCTTATTCGAGAAGCTTATAATCAGATGCTTACAGCCCACCCTAGAAGAGATAAAACGTATCAGATCCTCCGTTAAAGGTACTACTAGCCTCACATACTCCGTAATGTGGCTCAGTACGTACGGAACTGCTATGCTTGTGCTAGAGCCTCCTCCCCTCGAGACAAGACTCCTGGCTTACTACAACTTCTACCGATTCCAGAACGCCCCTAGCAACAACTCTCTATAGACTTTTGCTCTTTCCCTCCTAACAAGCACGGCTATGATAGTGTCTGTGTAATCATCGACCGTCTCAGCAAGCAAGCTGTCTCTATACCCTACCACAAGACAATTAATGTAGAGCAATTAGCCCGCTTATTTCTCACGAATATCTTCCGATATTACAGACGCCCTCTGGAGATCGTTAGCGATCGTGGTCCTCAATTCATCTCTAAGTTCTGGCAAGAACTTTACCGCATTATAGGCACTAAGATCACGCTTTCGACTAGCTACTACCCACAAACAGACGGCCAAACAGAGAATTATAACCAAGTTCTCTAGGCTAGATTAACACCGTTTGTGTCGTACTACTAGGACGATTGGTTAGATATGCTCCCTATAATGGACTACGCTCAGCTATGCCTCCCTCAAGCTAGCATAGGAATGTCACCCCACGAAGTGCTGTACAGCACCGCTCCCGTACTTCATTTCGACTGGAATACTCGTCCGGATAGCGACAACACCCCTAGCGCCAAGCTAAATCGAGAGAAAGCTCTAGTGCTAGCTAGAAGGATAGACGAGGCAATTGCTATTGCCAGAAAGAATATGGAACAAGCCTAAGACCGTATAAAGCGCTCGCAAGATACTAGGCAAAGAGTAGTTGACTGGAAAGTAGGCGACAAGGCCTACGTTACGATTACCTAGTATAATACTTAGCGTCCTAGTCGCAAGCTCGACAATGTACGAGCTGGCCCCTTCTTGATCCTAGAGAAGAGAGGACACTCGTACAAGCTCGACTTGCCTGCTTCTATAAGAGTGCACCCTATATTCTCATCCGACAAGCTAAGGAGAGACCCCGCAGACCCGCTGCCTGGTTAAGAAGAAGAGCCTCCGCCAGAAGTCAACATTACTAGCGACCTCAAATGGGAAGTAGACGAGATCTTGGCCTCTAGGCTAAGGCGAAAGCAGCTGTAGTACCAAGTAAAGTGGCTGAATATAGACGAAGACTTAGAATGGTACCCGGCGTCCGACCTCAAATACGCTCCTAACAAGCTGATAGCGTATCACATGACTAATCCAAGCAAGCCTAGCCCCCCAGAGGCCCTTCTAGCTTGGAAGAAACAATTCGACGATGGAATTAACAATTATGATCACTTGGATAATGATAATTGGATGGATACAACGACGAGGACGTCGTTCTTCGGAAGGGGGGGGTAATGTCACGGTTATAGAGTCACGTGCCCGCTACGAAATACTCACGTGACCGCTCGCCTGTATATATGCCCTGCCTTCCAGCGCTTCCTTCCTTTCTTTCCTCTTTACCTTTAGATTCTAAGAGATAGCCTAATCGATTCCTCGTCTACGTACTTGAGTCCAACCGTGCTGTCACATATATATTATAATAATACGTATATTAAAATAAATATATAATATTACGATTTTTTTAAAATAATATTATAATATAACTTTTTATTTTAATATATTAATTTATAATACGCTATGTTTTAGTTTACTACGAGCATTTAAAAGTGATTTTTAATAATTCGGAAACCACAACAATAATATGCTGCGGCCATAATATGCTGCTGTGACGAGTTGAACCACTCGTCACATGCTACGCACGTGGAATAGGTCCACCAGTGCCCGTATCATGTATAAATAGCCTTCGTCTCCCTCCGGGAGACTCTCTTCTCCTTTCTTTAGCTTAGTATCTTCGAATAGAGTAGTCTACGACGCCTTCATTGTGCTTTCTCGTACGTGCCGTCACATTATACTAAGCTCTCCTCACTGCCTGGGAAGGCCTATTATAATATCCCTTCGCCAATCCTTCTACTTCATCTGCACTATCTGGGATAGTGTTCAGCGTTACTCAGCTTCTTAGCCGCAGTGCTATTCAAAGAACTGAGCCCCTTCTGCGTCCAGCGTGACGTTCAACGACCCTTCTGTGCTACACTTAGTAGTATTCAGCGAACCACGACCTTGAGCCCTCCGCTAGAGCCCTCAAATCAGTCGTACAAAACCCCCAGACAACCAACAATGGCTCCCAAAAGCCAAAACCCTAAGGCACCGGCCAAAGGTGCTACCACTAGGGACGGATCACCCTCTATTCGCCCACGGACCGACAATCAAGAGGACGCACTTGAAGTCGAGCTTCCTAGGCACGGAATCGACTCTGAAGATGATGATACCCCGGATCCTACTCTCATTACCCAACTTTAAGAGGAGGTACAGACTTTACGGGCTGAGTGTTATTAAGACTGAGACCTACTAGCCCAAATTCTAGCCTAGGTCACCAAAACCAACCCTCAAATAGGAGCGTTGCCAACTCGGACACAAACCACGTCTCGTACGATCGAAAGAGGCACTCTTAGTTCGGACTACATGTCCCAAAACACCGGAAGACGCTTTAAAAAGCCACGTCAAAGTCAGCTACTCTCTGATGGGACCAACCCAATGTTCGCTAGCTAGAAGATCCTCATTCAAGGAACGTTTCGTACGAACGATGGTTACTTCGAGGACGAAGAAGACAAGATGCTCTACTTGTTTGATCAGACCACTGGTGATGCTCAGAAGCACCTTCAGCCCCGCTACGACCAGGACTCTCAAACACGCTTCGTCTCAGCACAAGAGATGCTCGACCACTTGGCTGCTATTTACGTTAACCCTAACCAAGTACGGGATGCACGCTATGAGTACAACCGACTCCTGATGATGATCGGACAGCCTTTTGCCGAATTTCAGACGCAATTCCTGCACTTGGCAGGCCAGGCACAGACTCCAGCCGAAGATCTCAGACTCGACTTATACGACAAGCTGACTACCCAACTCCAGCGAGGAATAGCGCCAAACCTACGCTCCCTAGACACTTACGCCGAGCTTGCGGCCTCCTGCCAATCATTGGACACAGAGCTTAAACGGATCACGGCCAGAGAGAGTCAGCAGCGACGACAGCGCTCCACGGTGATATCACCTCCTGCGATTCCTCCTGCTTCCACGACCACACGTCTAACTAGCACAATCCCCACGGGCCTGCGTCTAGACTCTACCACTATGAAAGCTTCTAAGTCGCCAAATGACCTATATGCGAGCTAATCTCGTCAGGGAACGCCCTCAGACCCTGCTGAAATCACATACTATAATTGTCACAAGCGTGGACATATAGCCCTTGCTTGCCCAGAGCCTCGTAGAGGAGATGTCAAAGAGATTGACAAACAATTGTACGAAGATGGCCAAGTACAGGACAACGAGCCGGGAAACGAGGAACCCTAGGGCAAGACTCCTGCCTAGGGTATGCGATCAGTCTACTAAAGATTGATTTGAGTCGATTAATGGGAGGCAGGCACTTCACAATTCCATGTACATTATCAAAGAATGGATATGGCATTAACCTCTCTGCCCTTATTGACTCTGGAGCTAATGGCTTTGCGTTCATAGATACTACTTGCGCGAATGACATTACTACTTTCTTAAACCTCAAACCTCAACCTCTTGCACAACCTATTATTCCCAAGGGATTCAATGGACAACCCGGGAAGCCAGTTACCCATTTTATTACCCTTCATCTATCTTTAGATGGCCAAAGACAAGAGAACATCCCGTTCCTGATTCTAGACTTAGGCAACCACGATATAATCCTTGGTTTGAAATGGATGTCATACTTTAATATATAGCTTAATCCACGAGACTAAAGACTTATGTGGCCTGATGAATCCAAGCATACGGCCACGCCTTCTTTCCAAAGGGAGATTTTAGTTCCTAGGACTACTCTCTAGCGGGGGAAGACTTAAACTAAACATTAGAAAGACGTCTACGCCCGGGATCATGCTTTTGCACTCGAGGATCAACGCAGGAGAGATGGACAACACCTAATGGTCCCGATACAAGTTATCACACACTCGGAACAGACCCTTACAGACCGTCCGTCGTCCGCAGACTTGAACATGGTCTCTAATCTGGTAACAACCACTAACGGCACGTACGAGAAGGACATTAGGCACCAGCTCCGTCTTATGAGTCAACAGCTAGTAGACGAGCGGCCTACCGACTACCCAAACGCCACGCACCGTATAATACCAAAGGCACTGCCTATAGTCGATATCGCTCAGATTAGTGCCGTAGGATTCCACTTCAATATGTACAGCCCAAATAATGAGGTCTTCTCTACTACTATGTATGAGATTGACTTACTTATTGAAGAAAAGGAAGCGCTTGCTATTGAGGACTAAGAAACAATAGACTCGATTCGAAGGAAGTTGCCTACAACCTACCGAGAGTTTATAGACGTCTTCTCCAAGGTAGAATCCGACAAGCTGCCACCACACCGCCCATACGACCACAAGATCCACTTGGAGAGCGATACACCACTAGGATACAGCCCGCTTTACAACCAGTCAGCGGACGAGCTTCAAGCCACTAAGCAATATTTGGTCGATAACCTAGGGAAAGGATTCATCGTCCCTAGCCAAGCACCATATGCCTCGCCAATTCTCTTTGTTAAGAAGCCCGGTGGGGGACTACGCTTTTGTATCGACTACCGGAAGCTTAATGCCCTTACTCGGAAAGATCGTTATCCGCTACCTTTAATTGACGAGACTCTGGCCCGAATTAGCCAAGCAAAAGTCTTCACCAAACTCGACATTCGCCAAGCATTCCATAGGATACGAATGGACACTTCTTCTGAAGACCTTACGACGTTTCGTACTCGATATGGGTCGTACAAATGCAAAGTCCTACCATTCGGGTTGACTAACGGCCCGGCAACATACCAACGGTATATGAATGACATCCTTTTCGATTATTTAGACGTCTTCTATACCGCTTACCTAGACGATATTCTCATCTACTCCGATAACGAGCTAGAGCATGAAGAGTAAGTGAAAAAAGTCTTAACTCGACTACGAGAAGCTGGCCTTCAAGCCGATATCAAGAAGTGCGAGTTTGGAGTTAAGCGTACGAAATACCTAGGGTTTATTATTAGTACGGAAGGCATAGAAGTAGACTAAGAGAAGGTGCAAGTTATCCACGACTAGCAAGAGCCGCAGACGGTGAAAGGTATCCAATCCTTTTTAGGATTCTGCAATTTCTACCGGCGATTTATTCAAGACTATAGCATGGTCGCCAAACCATTGACGCGTCTCACGAAGGTTAATACTCCTTTTATCTTCGACAAAGAGTGCTAAGAAGCATGTCAAGAGCTAAAGCGACGAATAACCACAGCACCGATCCTACGGCACTATAACGCTTCGTATGAGTCAATGCTAGAAACCGATGCATCCGACGGAGTTATAGCCGGCATCTTATCGCAGCTACACCCAGACGGGGAATGGTACCCAGTAGCCTACTTCTCCAAGACAATAGCCCCTGCCGAATATAACTACGAGATCCACGACAAAGAGATGCTGGCTATCATACGATCCCTGTCCCAATGGAGAGCAGAACTACAAGGCGCCTAATCTCGAGTCAAGGTCTATACAGACCATAAAGCACTAGAGTACTTTATGACAACTAAGCAGTTAACTAGCCGACAAGCCCGCTGGGCCGAGATCCTGTCTCAGTTCTTCTTTACAATCATGTACACACCAGGGAGAAACAACCAAAAAGCAGACGCCTTAACCCGAAGAGAACAAGATGTAGGCCCTCAAGACTAAGCAAAAGCGGTACACCGTACGAGAGCACTTCTGCAACCAGACAACCTAGACCTCGCTATACGGCAAGAGCTTCTTCTAGAAATCACGGCTATCGACTCTTACGAATCCATAAAACTAATAAACCGTCTATTAGATGCGAACCGCACATCACAATCCCTTGAAGAGTTGCGTGCTCAAGCTTCGGAGGAGTCGGATTTTAGGCTACAAGATGGACTTCTCTTCTTCTAAGATAAGCTCGTAGTCCCAGACGAAGGCACGCTCCGTACGGAGCTAATTCGTGAAGCCCACGCCCAAATCTCTACTGCTCACCCCGGACGGAACAAGACAATTCAACTCTTACGGTCACGGTACTACTGGAGAGGCCTGACGGGTTGGGTGGAACGTTATATCCGTAATTGCCACGCTTGCCGACGAGCCCATAAACCGCGAGACCGTACGCCCGGACTATTGCAACCCCTGCCAGTGCCAGACCACCCTTGGCAGCATATATCGATAGACTTCAAGTCGTTCCCTCCCGACCAAAAAGGGTACGATGCAATTCTAGTAGTAGTCGACCGGTTAAGCAAACAAGCGTTTTCACTACCTTGTTTCAAGACTACTACAGCGAAGGATATGGCGGAGCTCTATATCCAACACATCTATTGTACAAAAGGAGTACCAGACTCAATCGTGTCTGATCGTGGCCCCCAGTTTATCTCTGGCTTTTGGCATGAATTCTGTCGAATACTAGGCGTGAAACTAAAGCTGTCTACGGCCTACCACCCCCAAACAGACGGTCAGACAGAGATCATGAACCAGTACATTGACCAACGGTTACGCCCTTTTGTATCGTACTACTAAGACAACTGGTCAGACATGCTCCCTCTTATGGATCACGCGCAGCTAGTACTACCTCATGACTCCATTGGCATGTCCCCTTTCCGGTTACTCTACGGATACGACCCACGTATGTCTTTCGATTGGAAGACTCCGGTCAAGCCTACGAACGCACGACAAGAGCTAAGCTATGAGGAAGCCCATACTATGGCTCGACGAATGCAGGATGCCTGGGAGCAAGCTCGTACGACGATGCAGAAGCAACAAGACAAGAAGAGGCGGGATGTAGACCCCCACCGACGGCTAGTAGACTTCAAGGCTGGGGATAAGGTCTGGATTTCGACCAAGGACTGGAGGACGCATCGACCAAGTCGAAAGCTCGACCACCAAATGGCAGGACCGTACAAGATTATAAGGCAAGTTGGGAACTCGTACGAAGTTGCCCTACCTAAATCAATGAACATACACCCTGTCTTTTCACCAGACAAGCTTAGGAAGGCTGCCAACGACCCGTTGCCAGGACAAATTAACGACCCGCCACCCTTAGTACAGATCTCAGAAGACGATGAGTGGGAAGTAGACGACATGCTTGCTGTCCGTAAGCGTCGAAATAAGCTAGAATACCGTGCAGGTTGGACTGGATTTGACGAAGACCCCGAATGGTACCCCGCATCGGACTTCAAATACAGCCCACATAAGTTAAGAGACTTCCACCTACAGTACCCGGAGCTTCCAGGGCCTCCGGCTAGGCTTAATGAGTGGTTGAAAGCGTGGGAAGAAGGTGAGGACTTGTATGACGAGCTAGACAATAACACGGAGATGACACAAAGCTTGAGGGCAAGCTTTTTTAAGACGGGGGGTGATGTGACGAGTTGAACCACTCGTCACATGCTACGCACGTGGAATAGGTCCACCAGTGCCCGTATCATGTATAAATAGCCTTCGTCTCCCTCCGGGAGACTCTCTTCTCCTTTCTTTAGCTTAGTATCTTCGAATAGAGTAGTCTACGACGCCTTCATTGTGCTTTCTCGTACGTGCCGTCACAGCTGCTTCTCATCTTTGCTTACAATGATCTCCTCCTGCATTCGAAATCTGCCCTCAGTATAGATTGCGATTAACGCTGTTTACGAATTTCGTTTATAGTGGGATTTGAAATGGCTGGGTCTTGCTGAGAGCAGTCTTTGACAAAGAGAGTGTGATGACGTGAATTGATGTAAGATTTAATGCAATGACCTATTACTAGGACGAACAAGCTTCTTATATCGATTCAGCTATTTTCCAATGGGAAGTTATGAAAATCTAGTCATTTCTTTATGAGGTCGGTCGGAAGTTGGTGCGGTCAGTTGAAGTTGATGCGGTCGGTTCTAGTTCGAAGTTGGTGTGGTCAGTTGAGAGTTGATGCGGTCAATTGAAAGTTGATGCGGTCGGTTAGTTGCTTGAAAGAAGAACCACAGCTGATGCGGTCAGTTCTAAGTCCTAGCGCGGCACCGGCGCTGCAGATCTGGCCTTCCAACACCGACTGACAGCATGAACTCTTGACTGACCGACCGCATGAGGTTTGAACTGACTGTATGAACTCTAGACTAACCAACCGACTCATTAACTTCAAGAGATTAAAATATTAAAATTTCTGAGTAAAATATTCTCAAATTTGCTAGAATCGTTTTAGAATCGGTTTCAAAACATTTAAGATTATAGTTTACATCTAATTCCAAGTTTAATCTCACAATATTATTTCTAAAACGAATTCAAAGCATTTCCAAAAGGTTAAGAAAGTTAGGAGTTAGTGGTTAGAGTTGGTCCGGGGGTTTGGGGGGCGGTGGGAGCCCCCTATAGGGAATATGTTTTAAAAGCATTCTAAAAACGGTTTGAAAATAGATTTAGTATAAAAATGCAAATAGATCTAGAAATAGGGTTAGAAACGTCTTGAAAATGGATTCGATAAATAGAATAGAATGTATTCAAGCTTAATATTCCAGACCTTTGGTCTGGAATATTGAGCTTGTTATATAGATAGAAAGAGTGGATACATTTTGGGAAGGTTCAGCCTAATGCATGCTTTATTTTAGAACTGACCGCACCAGCTACATACTCATATCATTGCGACGTGCAACAAAAGTTTCTCTGGTACATTTCATTAGCAAAGGTTCTCCTGACTAAGAGCAACTAAATATCTACCTAGAATTTCACGATGAACTGGTGCAGTGAGGTCATACCTCATAATATCAGAGAAAGAAAGCCAACCTGGAATATCAGGGCGTCCACACTTGCGCTCCTTGGTATTGTCATGAGCATGCCCATACTCGTTGCGCAATTTGCGCTGGTCGCGCTGGTCGCGCTGTCTGCGATGAATGCGCTGAATGCGACATTTTCCATTTCTGTGCTTTGTTCAATTTGACTCTATCGTCTTCTCTAGAATCTTGACTGCTTATTGATTGAAACTATGGATACATAGGTAAAAATTATAGCTCTTCATTCGCGAAGTTCAAAGCTGAGCAGAGAATTTTTGCGCGCAATGCGATATTTCCACGAATGGCGCAAATCCCACGGGTCGCGCTGATTGCGCTGATTTTGCTGGTGCGTGCTCAGAGATTGAACTTGATGTTAAACAAACAGAAGTCGAGATGGAATTTTGACTATAATTGCAAAGCAACCATAATTTTCAGCTGATTTTCCACTCTAAAATCCAAGTTAATAAAAGAAATACTTTGGAGGGGTAATGTCTTTCTGGAGGATAGACAAAGTTTGTCAGTGTTCTACCCCGCCTTGGTATCAAGTACCCCACCGTCCTCAAATTGGGCGTGGAGGGGATATCATATGATAACAACTACTTTCATAAGCATCGGTTCAATGTGGAACTCAATGTTTCTGGCATCTGCTGCTGAAACTTGCGCCTTGTAATTCTCACAGAAGAAGTGTTAACTAGGGACACCATTGCCAGCATTTGTGTTTGTCAAGACATTTACAATGATACCATGATCTTTCAAAGCAGCGTAGCGAGACCTCTGATGGGTAAGGTTGACGATCAGGTCACCGTAGCGAGATTAACTTCTCTTTGTTCGTTTTCGAGGGGATATTCGCGAAGCTTGCCATGCCTGGTAGAGCCAGCGATGCTAAACTCCACTTTTAGTTTGTGATCCAGTGTTTGAATCGAATGTGAAGCTAACAATATGGTGATTTATGATATACTGCTTCTTTTCTGTTTGCTTGAAAGGGGAAGGCCGCGGACTATGTCTGGAACTATTGACAAGCATAACCTGAAAGCATAAAATAAGACTATGTTATGTCGCCGACTGATCACTAGAATTAGGGTCTTTGTTTTCTTAGAGTTTGTTTTCATGCTATAAAGTGAGCGATTTTTGCTTTGATGGAGAAGCCATGACACCGAGCTCGGCGCATTACAGCGCACCCACTTCAATATCTTTGCACGGAACTGCATTGCCCCTCATTGGATCATATTGTGGTATGGTGCATATGCGCAAGCCCCAGCATCAGATCATTGAAACTATTAACCTCTTAGTCGGATCTGTGAAATTTTGTATAGCCGATGATCGTCTACTAATTATATCTGATTCCATTCAGCCTCATGTTCAGCGGGCGCAGTCTAGGTTGTTAAACGTATCTACAAACAAGCCTGGACGTCAGAGCTGGCCCCTGAATCGAAAATGACTTACGAGACCATGTGACCTTGAGTCAATAGTCGCGTAACTCAATCTTAGATTCTTCCCATTCACTTGAACGAAGAAATCCACTGAAAATCACCATGTACAGCAGAGGTGTAGAGGCCGCTTATAGCTCAGATGTTGACGCAAAGATGAGATGGTCTTGAGAAGACCAGGCTTTATTGGAAAAATATCCGTCGTTAACAGCGCTACTCAATGCAGACTGCTACAAGGAGTCCTGACTTGCTTGCCTGCAGCTATTCATCCCAAAGCACCCCTTTGTATCTTGTTTCTGACTTCCCAAAAAGGCTTCTGGCTCCGATGGCACTGTGCCTCCAGCCCTCTTGTTTATGTAAATGCGTTCTTACAGAGGCCAGAGGATATGCCTGAGATCTGCATAGTCTCAACTTCGAAGTCCGCCGGCCCTTAATCGACAGTGAGTCTGACCTACGCGACCATGTGACCTTCGCGACATCTCAACTCCTTTCCGTTCACTTCAAGGTGGAAATCGTCCATAACCCCCAAGCCGTAATTTCAGCTTCAAAGCCCGCCCCTGAGCTGAAATAAGCGACCACGTGATGCTACCAACCCACCCACTGTAGGTATCAATGATGGTATATGAGAGCAATTCCCAATATATTTGTGCTCGATTGTGATATATCTCGAGTATGTCCTCGCCCGGAATGTCTCCGAGGGTGCTTGCAGGATCTATTCTTGGTCACGCGTATGCTTCAGGGGCCCGCTTATTTTCGCTTCGAGATGAAGGGAGCAATGAGAGTTTTGTATCTCAGAAAGACGCTGGACGCTGAACAAATAATCTTGTTGTATAAATCGAAGGTCTGTTTGATAACAGACTAATAGTCTTCGTGTCGTTGCTGAGTCGTTGTATCAGCAGATCTATCGAAGTGTTGCTTTACGTCACGCTCCATATGGCTTTGAGGTAGAGGGAGGTTTAGTATTTTGAAGGACCGCGGAATCGATGGTAGCGCATCTTGTTGTAGAGATTGAGGGTTTGTTTGGTCTTAGATCAGTAGTCTTCGTGTGGCCACCGTGGAGCTGTTGTGCCGGCAGATCTTTTGAAGTGTTGTTTTCCTTCGTGCGCTGCTTTCGCTCGGAGATAAAGAGAGTAACGAAGGTTTGGTATGTTGGAAAAACGTTCTGACGTGTGATCCATCATCTGGTTGGATGAATGGAGGGTTTTTATGATGATAGATTCGTAATTTCGTGCCGTTGCTTTTGAGCGGTTGTATCGATAGGGGTTTTGAAGTGTTGCTTTGGGTCGCGCCCTAATTTCGTGCGTCCTATTCTCGCACCAACCACAACAAACCCTTTGGCAGCCTTCCTAACCATGTACTATTTCCGATTGTTGTTCCGGTTGTTGTATCTCGTAGGGGATTGCTTTGGAGGTGAGTTTTCGAGGTTGGTTGTGTGTTCTGCTGCTGCCCGAGGCTTAAAGTAAAATCTGTGATGAAAGAGGCTTGAGCCTCGCTCTGCATAGGATCCCGGAAAGTTTACTCGGCCAAGGAGACCTGTGTAGTCGTGGCAGCCAATACTCCCAGGTGATAAAGACAGCTTCCGGGCTTGACCATATTATTTGCCGCTGCGTTGTAGACTTTTGAGGTACATTAACAGCCTAATTTCAATGTCTGTAGCAATTCCTGAAGCAATTTCTGTCGATGTCTTCAACTAGAATATTATTTCTCGCTGAATGATTCCAATCGTTCAACATTCTGAATGCATGAAAACTCTGCAAATGTCTTCTGGTGATAATTGTGGAGCTACACTTGGCGACATAGATAGCTACGTATTTGATGCTACTGGAGTCCTCACTGTCGCAGTTCATGGACCTTGCCAATATCCAGCCATAACGTCGAGATTCCTATGGAAGGAGACCGTCTTCTTGCCTCAGAAAGCCTCCTAGTTACCAGCAGAGACCTGTACAGTGGAGCTCCAGAGCTTATAAAACAGTGAGAAAATACTCCCAGATCTCGAAGCCGGGGCCACTGACCTGTGCTATTACAAGTTTCCCAATGCCAGCATTACAGTAATACAGCTGCAACACACAAGAGCTTCGACGCCCTCCTTTGGCTACCTTCCGCCATCCCTGCCCTTCAATGTAGCTACGCTAGACTCCTTCCCATGCGACGCTAATCTCGACCGTCTCTTGTAGCGTCCTGATACCCATCCTGTATTGTTTCTGAAGGAGTTCCTCTCAATATAACGCTATCCTCGACTGTGCCTTGTAATCCTTCATCTTCCCGCTGATACTGTTGCTCAAGAAGCTTCTCTCTTGAAGATGCTAGCCTCCGCCCATCTTTGCAGCCTCTTGATAGTCGCATCTCTTGTCCAGTGCTGCCCAAATAATCTCTTCTCCAGACGACGATGTCCTCGCTGCTTCAGCCTTGTAGCCACCTATCTCTCACCCAGTACTGCTTCTCAAAGATCTCCTCCCATCCACACGATGATGTCCTCGACCGCTCCTTGTAGCCTCCCATCTCTTGAATAGTATCGCTGCTCAAGAAGCTCCTCGCCAGACGAGCCTGTCTTCCACTGTCCCTTGTAGCCTCCTATCTTTCGTCCGATGGTACTGCCGCTCTAGCTTTCTATCTCGCGTCTTCCCTGCTACTTCGTCAGATATAAAGCTGCCCCGCGCCGTATATGCAATGTATCAGAAGGAATAGAAGATGCGATATTGTAGAAAGTCTGCTGGATAATTTGACCTTTTTGAAGTTTTCAACCCTAACAATCTCCTTATATGATCATTAGCCCACAGAGAGAGTAGGATCTTACATTGAATCTTGAATGTTTTGAGCACCATGTGCCACACCGCTGTTACAGCTTGGGGTTGTTGTTTATTGATGGATCGGGGGCGCAGGGAGTAGATTAGCCCAGTTGCAGAGCTCATAATGAGTGAAATGTATTCAGATAGTATGCACAATCGGAGAGCAACGACTCACCGCCTGTCTGTAAGCTGCACTTATGAAAATACAGGGTGTTTTCTACTAACCTGCACCTCTTTCAAGAGAATTTACGAAGCCGAGATGGGATCACGATGGCACGATGGACTATGCCCATTCGATACCGCCAAGTCCTACTAATCTGATACCCCTATTCCGCACCACGGATCGGTTTTCTCGACAAAGAAGGGTAAAATGCGGTGCACACTTCTGTTTACACTGTGTAAACGAGCCATTTCCAGCAGACACCAACTCTGCCCACCATCCAGCTCTTATTTCGCTGTCCGCTCTCGCGAGGACACCTGGAGTGACGCAGACACTGCAGGAGTGGAGGACTATAAGTGGGGTCTACGAAAGGTCATACATGAGGCCTGCTATAGAGCAAGAGGAAGGGTACAACGCTTCAGGGGCTTGATCGAGGTCAGGATATTGAGAGGACAGAAGGAGAACGGACTCCAGAGGATCTAATGGGTCTGGTAAGCGGGATTATTGGTTACATGGTGGAATGGATCTAATTTTCTTCCTCAAGGCGTCCGTGCTCCCGCCATTGTGCATCTTCGACCAACATGCAAGTCAGTCACTGAAAGCGCTCGATGTATACAATAATTGAAGTGAGCTGGCGTTATCCAACCACTCTCAATGACAATCCTACAACAACGGAGGCTAGAGAATCCCTCATTCTTATAGGTATAGAGATTGTGAGCTGTCTGATTGGGTTGGCTTACCGTACTGATTGTTCTCCAAGACATATTATTCTAGGCAGATAGAGGTAGGAAATTCGTTGGAGGATTGATTCAAAGGGGCAAAAATAAGAATACCACGAATTGGCACATAGTTTTCGATACAACACTAAAGATTAGTCTACCATATGATATATTTACAATGTTTTCAATTGCAAGTCTAAACATAAGGCCGTCTACAAGTGCTAGAGTAGTGCCTCCTTCCTCCACAAGTAAAGCAATAGTACGGCACCCACGCCTCATCCTGCCCCCCTCTCTTGCAAGCTCTGCAAGCTGTCCTCCCGGCCGCTGCCCCTCTCGGACCCGTGTATCCTCCTTCCTGAACCTCTCCTGTTTCGACCTCCTCCATGAGTAAATGTGGCACTCAAACAAAGACAATTGATAAAATACAGAGATTTCCACCAGAGAAAGAATATAAAGTGAAGTTCGGCGACGGTAAAGTAAAGCATAAGACTCAAAGTATCGAGCCTTAATCTTTTCACGGTATTAGAGTTTTATTTTCAAAAGCTGTACTACTTTAATCTTTTCTGCCAAAATTCGTAGTATTGAAACCTTTTACCCTATATTCAATTCCAAAGTTAATTCCCGAAATCCAAGTACTTTGTGTGACTCCTGCGATGGGCTAACAGCCGCACCAGAGCAAGGTAGAGATACAAGAGCAGAAATCAAGGCAACGGGGACAGGAAGAGGCCCCTACTCTTGTAACAGTGATGAGCTGGGATAGGGCACTTTATTCTGCATATGTTATCCAGGGCCTTCATTTAGAAGAGGCTTAGGAGGACTTTCTCTTATAGTGCTTAGTGCCTTGCTCAGGAATATCACCTTGGAAAACTATTAATACGGTTCGCTCGAGCTCCGCAAAGATACTCTCATCGTCAGACAATGTGAACTTCTAATCTTCGCCCGATATTTAAGAGTAACTCTTAGACCCTTCCTCTTGTATTCGGGTTAATAGACATCTGTGGACCTTTCCATGCCTGCTCCCAATCTGCCCTTATGATCCTTGAGCTTGAGTGTGGCTATGTGCCTCTGGTATTGGAGAATCTAGGATTTGATAAGCAAGTCGCTACTCCTCAATATGGCAACCTCCTCCTCCTGATCGAGAATTTGGGTAACACCTTGCACCTCCTTGATCTGTGTGTGTGTCTGCGAAGGAAGATCCATATCTGAACCATGTCTCCCGTGTTTAAACAATTAAGTAACCATTTACTAGATAAGATAGATAGTCACAGTAGGAGGTGCGTCAATGGTTGAGACCCCGCTTATTCTCAACAACACTAGCGTCCCAAAGATCGCAGTACGGAGGTATATAAGCTTCACCTCTCGCTAGTCAAGCACCTTCTTCCCTCATCTTCTCTACATAAATTTCCCACTTCGATCCGATCTACCGCCTCCAAAGTTCTCCATCTTCTCTACCCACCTTACCTACGCTCGATCTTGCTCCTCGCGACGAAGATCGTTGAAGCTTCCTTCTTCATTCTACGACATGGCCTACAGATTCCCTACCGGCCTAGGCAACAGAGAGTCTCCGTACTTGATCGACGATGAGGAAGACGGTGCAAGTCAGGAGCTTCAGCTTCCGATCAGAGTCAGTTGGCTACTTGTTCTTTATATCTACCCTAGTCCTCCCTGCTCGGTCACACATTACTGACTTAATAATACAGAACTCTGCTGGTGAAGCTGGAGACAAGTTGAGTGTTGAGAACAAAGTGAGTTGGTACCCTTTCACATACATGAATCTTAACCTTCCTTGTCTGGTCACACATTTCTAAGTTACTAGGTAGGGCGATGATTTCCACTACTTCTTCGAAAAGCTCCCGCAAGAGTTGAAGGACATGATTTGGAAGGAAGTCTTCATGTTCGGCGAGCGTACAATCTTGGTCCGAACCTGTGCCGCGAAGCTTTCCCAACAGTACGACTTCCATTACGACATTCTCCCCACCACCCTTTGGCTCGACCACAAGACTAAAGATGTCGCCATGAAGCGCAATAAAGACACACTCGGCAATGAGCGGACCACTAACTGCAGAAGCGTGGTCCACTTCAACAAGGAGCTTGATTGGGTTCATATTGGCGAAGCTAGAGGTGTACAACTCACCTATCTTATGTTCTGGATTAAAGTTGAGGATTTTCATTCTATCCAAAAGCTTTCGATCAATGTTGATCAAGTGAACCACTGGTTTCGAATCCAAGATCCTCGTCCTCATATTCTACGTCTTCCCAATTTGAAGAGTCTTCGGGTCTGTTACAACGTACACGCTACCATTCCGAAGACTGTTAGATCACCAAAAGATTATCGTATGTCCAAGTCCCTTTGCCAAATTACTATTCTCCTATACGAGGGCCCTGGGAGCCAAGAAGAGCCGAGACGTCTTGCAAACAAAAGTTCTTTAGACAGCTCTCGGCTTCCAGAGCCTCTCACTTGCTTTTCGATGTTTAACCATGCTAATTTTGTTGGTAGATATTGGCCCATGCGTCAAGAAAGCAGGAAGCAGCTTCTGTTTGCCAGCCAAGGCTAGCTTCGGATCCAAGTCGCTCACTCGTTGGCCTCCAGGCGCACCTGGCCATGGCCGATTCGACAAGGCTATGTCTGAGATTAGAGACTTCCCTGCTTGGCAACTTCCAGGTGCAACTCCTCCTACAGTCGAATACGTAGACCTTCACCTAGATCTCCCATCCGACAAGAGGACCGTCTCGTACATCAAGGAGTTTTTTAACATGGAATCGCAACCTGCTAGGGAGGAGCTCCAACGTCAGCGAGAGCAAGCAAAGCAAAGAAGAATGTTGGCCAAGACTAATGCCACTTCCGCCTCTAAGCTTCAACTCAACAAGGACGTAACTGGCGCATAAAACATTCTTCAATTCCGTCAAGTATACTCAAAACAAAGGAAAGAATACTAATGGAAAAATTAAAGGAACATTAAGTTGTGTATAGTAGAAAGGGACACCCTGGATAGAGCATTGAAGGAAATGGTAAAGGGAAGGGAGCATTGAAAGATATGGCAGAAAGGGACACTTGGTAGGAGTGAGATTTGGGAATTTCACAGCCAACCATGTAGTCTCTTAGTCGTGTTTTAGCTCTACAATCCTTCCTCTCACAGCCCGAATTTCTTCCTGTGTCAACTCAATTCCAAAGTGCTCTCTAATGACCTTGACCCTCTCCTCCTCACTCTTACAGACCATCAAAACTCTCGTCTTGCCTCCATCATTCCTCTTCACCTCCCCGTCAACCAGCATAGCCTTCCCCACAATGCCTTCCTTTCCTCCTTTACCCTCCTCATCCTCACTTCCCCTCTCTAGATCCTCATCAACCTTTCCAAGAAAGAACCTCACAATCAATACTCTTCTCGTCTGAAAATTTGACTCGTACATGCTTTGACTCGTCCACCAATTCATAACACCAAAATCCGCCTCGCTGAATTCCAGCTCGGGAAAGGCATAGAAGGTGTTCCATTCCTGGGTAGAAGAGTTACGGTATTGATATACCCACCATTTCTGAGTCTGATCGACGTTGCAAGGAATTGGACGGTGGAGTAAACGCACGGTCTGGGTTCCCAGGTTCAGCGATTCGTGACCGTGGATGAGGGGCAGAGGATGTGTCGGACCATCCCCTCCGAAGCCGACATCGAGCTGGTATTTCTCGCCCGTGGGAAGAGTGACGATATTGACGATGTGAACCCTGAGTACCATTAGCTACATATTTTTGCTGTCCTCAATGTTGGACGAGAAGAGCTTCTAGAGGCCACATGGGCGAAAGGAAGGCTTACCACCCCGTAAAATTACCACCAGGAACCCCTCCAACTCTAGGTCTAATCTTTACGCCCGCTGTATAAACAGTCCAACCCAATGCTCTAAGAATATGGTTAAAGAAAATGCTGTTCTCCATACAATACCCTCCTCTTCCCCTCTTGTTTCCCACAATCTTTTGGAAAAGCACTTGCGGATCTAAGTCCACCTCATGCTTGCTAGAATAATGAAGAACGAGATTCTCGTAAGGGACGTGGGCAATCTGATAAGTATGCAGAGCCGTAAGATAATTGAGGTTCAACGTAGGCTTGGAGCTCAAGCGGTACTGAGAAGGAAGATTGATATATTCCTCCCATTGAGCGATTTGTTCGGGGGTGTACGCCGAAGATCTTTTGCTGAGCTCGAGTTCCATGATCAAGAATGGGATGTAAATTTGATCAACTCATAGACGTAAGAAGAGGAGAGTTCGAAGAGGCTGATGTGGATAGGGAATTGTTCAAGTGAGTCACTAAGTACTTTTTCTTGTCACGAAGCGAAAATATTTCGACGCGAGCCCCTAAGTGACAAGCAGAGGGCGTGAGTGGGGCAGAAAAGCGGAAAACAATAATTTCTTTTGTGGCCGGCATTTTATTTCTCTCTATCTCTCTTCTGATATTCGTTCTTCATATCCGTACATTGCTTTGATCATCTAGCCCTAGTCCGAAGCCTTGTTCTACCTAGGTAGAGAAAGAATAAATTATTACACGTGATACTATATCACCTGACTATACCTACTTACAATGCCCTTCTGTTTCTGAATCCTTTGTAGCTCGAAATTCAAGGTTCAAGAGTTCCAATATCTCTGAAACGACAGGCGAGGATTGCAAGATTAAGTTTATTATATCGTATACGATGGAGGCGCACTTTCCCTTGCAGAATCAATCTCAATCTCATTGCTTCCTCTTTCAGGCCTCCGGTTAGACAGTAGACGGTCTTGGCCAACATCTCCTTTCTTGACTTCTTTCGTTTCCCCCATTTCAACCCCTTCTGCGTCGCCTCTTATCTTTACATCTTTTCCACCACCAACGCTCGAGGTATCAGCCATCTCAAACACCACATCTCTTCCATCTCCGATCTCAACAATTTGATGTGCCTCATCTGCTTCAAAAACTCTAGATGAATCCAGCTCACTGGCTTTATGCTTGAATCCGTGCTTCAGAAAGCTCAAATGTGTCCAGTTCCCCGAATCGCTCTCTGCCGAAGTAGGAAGTTCATGGTGCTGATGTTGTGGGGTCTTCATATTTCGTCGGCGAAAGAAAATAAATACTCCAGCTAATAAAGCTAGAAATGCTAATGGTATTGTGATTCCAATAGCAGCTTTTGCTCCAGATGATAGAGACGACCCAGAATGCACCGAACTCGATGAAGAATTTGTATTTGCTGGGATTGTACCCGAAGATTGACTTCCCGTGGTCGGCGAAGAGGAGGTAGGTGTCACACCAAGGAGAGCCAAGATTTGCACGTCTGTATTCTGCCACAATACCGGTATTCCATCACATACTGCAGAAGTGTCTTTCGGCACGAACCAGGTTGTGAGGTTTCGTTCTGCAGGGAGATCCATCGTTATGCTTGGAGTTGGTTGAGGCGCGAGCCAAACACTTGATAATATTTCGCCGGCTGTCAATGCTGTACTGCAACCATGTGCTGTAAGCGTTGTTGTTCCTCCTACACATTCCCAATTCCTGTTTATCATAAGGGTCTATTCTCTTTTCTCGGGTGTTGAGCTTACGAAGGACAACACATCACCGCGCTCGTCTGGCTGGATATCGAAGTTGAGAAGCCCAGTGCATTCGTCGAGATCTGACATGCTGAGGTCCATCCTGTTGGACATATTCCTGGTGCTGCGTTTCCTCATCAGAACGTGTCCTTTCGTTTATGCAAAGCCCAGAACCTACAATAATAATATCCATTCCCCCATCGCGTCGATCCATCAATCGTTGCAATCGTGCTGGGATAGCACGCCCCATCTCCCCAACTAAAGTGATTGATAAAGATCTTCGTTGTTGTGAATGTACTGGTAGTATTTGCAAGCGCTGTGGTTGGAAAAGAAACAAGGGTTGTTTCTGTAAGACATGACACCGGAGGTGTGAAAATTGTCGTTAGAGGACCACGGTTTGCAGATTGGAACGCAGAGCTTAGGGAGCTTGCTGATGATGCGGACATGCTCGAAATCGTGGAAGAAGGGAAAATAGAGATGCTGGATGTGAAAAAAATGGAAGAGCGAGACGTGAGGACAGAACATGGATGTCCACTTCCGAGATTGTGGATGAGAGATCACATCTTGGGGGCTACACAGACCTGAAACGAGAGGAACTGAGGAAGAGATTAGATATGATTCCACGAGAAAGGACTAAGTGATACATTGGTTATGCTGGGTGCTCGTATACTCATGTTTGTGCTACCGACCAAGCTGACTCGCAGAAAGCCAACCGTATTTTCCTCCTTGCATTTTCCCTCTTTGAACCTGCTCTCACAAATCAAGCAGCGAGTTCACAGTTTCAGAAATGGGTATACTGATGCACTGTTTACTGTCGGCCGACAGCATCACTGTTATATAAGGCAGGCCAATCACTCCTCGACTTCGTGACACAGCACAGAGCATGTCAGCACCAGGATTCAAGAAGATTGCCCTAGAGAAACTTAGCGGAGACCAACGGGAGTAAGCGAGACCCCTTTCTCATCGAATTGCCTAGGTAGGACAATGGTCTGCTTGGAGGGACAAAGCTCGTAGAAGTGATTTCACGTTCGCGAAATTGAAAACAAAAGTGTTGATTGGGAAGCTATAAGTAGGCCATGTCGCAACACTTTTTCTGGAGCTGTGATAATTTGAGTTTCTTGCCAACCGTTGTCTTGAAGAAGGAGCTGATTTCAACATGCGCCAAGGAACTCGTTATTCGCGGCTGAGGTAGAACGCGAACTCCAAACTCAAGGGAGAACATACCCGACGAAGTTCAGGGACAGAGAACCTATTAGGGACTTGTTTGGTTCTGGAACATCGACAGCCATCACGTGATGTCTTTTGTGTGCTAGAGATCTGAAGGCTTCAGGTTCCTTCTTCCCAGCACCCTCTTTCTGCATTCTTTTGTTTCAGCAATACATAATGCCATAGAGCATCAAGATCGTCATATTTTCAGCTGCTGTGCTATAATTACCAATAAACATTTTTGAGTGAGTGACTGAAAAGTTAGGGCTCCCTCAGATCACCACATATATTTCTCCCATATATGCCAAATCCCTTTATAAAATAAACGCTAAAATGCAGAAATAAAATACTTTCTCTTGTCATCGAGTTTCACTTCATGTACAATTTTAGGGTTCCGAAGGACCACTAACCTCGCTCTGTCTACTTAACCTCCCGCTGTCCATCCTCGGACTCGGTTGCCCTCCAACACTAGTTCTGCTGACCTCGCTTTGCCTACTGTGTCTCCCACCAGGTGTCAAAGGAGTCATCGGCTCCAGGCTTGGACTTCCACCTGTATTATAGCTCATCTCCGAAAATCGACCCGGGCTCCCAACCCGCGGGCTGCGTTCAGGAACAGCATCCGGCATCGTAACAAACCTGTCATTTTCCTCGCCAGCATACATTTCCGCCGGATGCAGGTTCGCTGGAACAGAAGGTTGGTAGTGGGAAAAGACAAGTGGCTGTTGGTAAGCCGAGACCTCGACGGCATTCTGGTCTTTGGCGTCTTGGTACGTGGGAAGCTCATTGGTTGGGTGAGGGTGCACGTTGGGATCTGCTGCCGCGAGGATCTCGGCCTCTTTTCTGGCTTTCTTCTTGCGGGCGAAGAAGATGATGAGGAAGATGGCCAAGGCGATCACCGCGATTCCACCGACGACTCCTCCGGCTATGGCACCAGCGGGGACATGGGACGGCGACGAAGACGGTGTAGGTGTCGGGGTTGTGGTATTGGTCGTAGTGCCGGTGGCATTTGCTAGAGTATAGGTTGGTGTATACGCTGGCCGTTGGAGACTTGGGTTGAAGACATATCTGCTGACATTAGATGTGAGTCTTGACAGCTTGAAATGATACTTACTGGAGGTAAAGGTCAGACCAGAGATAGGGCTTTGTGACAACAGCTCCACCAGTTGAAGTACCGCCAATCAAGGTAACAACGTCAGCTGGGACTGGAGGTGCCCTTTGTGCACCAGCTGCATCAAACACTCCTGTGTAGTTCATCGATGCAAGACTGAAAATCTCTGCAGGCATATGAGACTACCTAGGTTAGGATTCAAGTTCCATCCGGGACAGAAATACTAACAGAGCAGTTGTTCGCATTGCCACCTTGTGCGTTAGTCTCCATTCCTCCAACAATGACCAAATTCTCTCCAACTTGATGACAGGTGTGTCCTAAATCGATCAGTCATGGAACAACAAGGAAGGGGAAGACGAACCGTAGTATCCACCAGGACGAGTATGAACCTTGACCCACTGGAATGTGGGAATTGTAAGAACCCACCTATCAAGTTAGATAATGCTGAGCTTGGAGCTATCCAGTACTTACATCTCTTCACTAGTGATGGGAACGTTGTACGTCACTGACAATTGTTAGCAGGCAATTGACCAATCCATGATACTCAGACTCACAAACTCCAGCAACCATGAATATGTTGTATGAGCTTTGATCAGGTGCAGTAACAAGAATAACACAAATATCAGCCCTGGAAGTAGGAACGTCAGGTACACCTTCTCATTGTCAGTACCGCCCAAATGAAGTTCCTTCGAAGTCGTACCAAAGGTTTGCTGGCGGAACCAATAACCACTTTCGATGTCATAGATATCCACATAAGTATTGTTGATTTCAGTATTCTTTTGATTGGCGCTAAGGATAGGTATGCCAAACGGGGTGGGATCAACTGTCGTCTGGCCTGCGATCTGCACGATAACACCTTTGGGGCCGACTGGTACGTGGATCATGGCACCGTTCATTCGAGGTCCAACGTAGGTAGGAACAGAAATATTGGAAAGGGTAGGCGGTGATGTATTCGAATCGAGCTGCAGCATTCCCTCGAGAACTAAAAGGACGTCAGTCGTCAGCGCCACCTCTCCCAGCCATCTGACTTACATTTGAATGTGGTGGAAGCTCCACTGGACCAGTTGTTGTATGCAATATCAGATCTGTACTCGACATATCCTTCAAAGATGAAACTCTTGTTCAGGGCCGGAGCGTCGCAGTTCGCAGCTGCTCCTGGACGATCGACTTTGGTTCCAGTATTCACATAATTGAAAGCGGATTGTACCCATGTCTTCAAGTCGACGTCGAACTCCCAGATTGATGATGGAGGGAGTTCTGAACTTGTGATATAGCCCGGATCCTGATTTGAGTTGGTCGAGAACCAACCACCGAGCTGATATATTTTTCTTGTTACAGCAGACCACCACAGGGCACCTTCGATAATTGCGTTAGGAACTTGCGGGCCTTTATCGATTGCGCTATATGGTGCAGTATCTTGGTTCGTGAAGTTATTGGAGAGATCGAGGACAAGGAGGATGTCATCTACACGTAATTTTCAGCATCGAACCGAGGCTAAGAATCAATTCTCGCAGACTTACTCATTCCTTGGACATATTCTGTCGAACTAGTGTTGGAAAAAGTAGTATCGCCAGTAGGAATATACTACTGTGCATTAGTACAGCTATATGAGTATATCGAAACCGCATACTGTATTTCCTCCATCGATGTATATCTTTCCCTCGACGTACACACCTAGAGACAAATTTTAGCATATGCAACAGATTAAGAGCAGACTTTAATCACTCTGATGCCTCCATAATCGACAAAAGTGTTGCGACAGATCATGGTTACTGCTATTCACAGTTGGGTTTGACCCAGGCGTGGCTACAGTAAAAACTGAAGACGTCGAACTCGACACCCCACTATTAGAAACAGAGCTGCTGACTGACGACGAAACTTGTCTCTCGAGCAAACTGGCCGTGGTCAGATAAGGCACCCACAGCAGTTGTGCGGCTCCTAGCATGAACTTCATGCTTGCCAGGTACTCTGTCGACGTTGAGCAAATGCCAGAACAAGAGGAAAGCAAAACCCAGGTCGCAGCAGACAGACCGCCTGTCTTTAAAGCCTGGCGCACATTTTGAGGCGGATTCTCCCATCCTTCAACACCCATTCTGGAACATTGATGCATGCTTCTGTTGGTGAACACCACACCGGGGACCAGTGAAGGTTGGAGGCGTTGCGCCAGCCACTGGAGCATCGACGCCAAACCAACCAGATGAGGGGCTGGATTCGAGAACCTTGCTTCTTGGGCTTCTTACTGCACGGCAATGCCACTAGATATGCGGCACCCTCCCAAGACTACGATGTATGCAACCCTTCGAATGCGACGCTGACAGTCAGAAATGTTTTGGTTGTGCCTGCACTTTTCATGAATGGGAGTGTTGGAACAACATTCTTTACGAGAAGTGCTAATTGCAAGGATACTGAAGATTGAATTGAAGTGGGGAAATTGTGTGTTGGAATTGAAGATTTGCTTTTTGCGGTTGTCTCTAGCAGCCTCATTAAGAGCCGCGAATCAATAAAATATCTCGGACTCTAATCCATTTGTTGCACTCGCCCGGGCCAGATAACGCTTAGGGTCTGATTACTTGCTCTCATTGATTTGCTACGGAGTCCGGAAGTCGCACTTCATCGGGAACATAAAGAGCACATCGAGTCCAGATGTGTGGAGGAGTCCAAAGTGTGCATCCAACTGTGGCTGCGGTGATCTAAAAGCTTGACAGCGGAGAAAGGTGGAGTTTTGGGCCAACCACTATCCTTCCTTCGGAAACATGGGCAAGGCCAGACTCAGCCTCTAGATGTTGATTGGGGTTGTGATTCGTGGGTGGTTTACGAATAAGGCGGGTTGGATGTGGGGTCGAGAAAGATAACCCCCAATTATTCGGCGTGTGCGGGAGTCTTATCCAGAGCGGCAGAGCCGCTTAAGTCTCTGTCATTTCCCTGTGGTCACACTCGTTTCTTCTTATCTCAGCCCTATTTGGACATTCGTCTGTCAAAGATCGCCCATCCAGGATGTGTTTATCTGATCCCCTCTGTGCGGCTCCTATATGGACCAGCTTGTTCCTACTATGACACTGAAATAAACAGTGCGGAGGCAGTGTAAAACTTCTGGCCAATGGCAGCGTGTTCGTTGGCCAACATGGCTGTGAAGTACTGCGACAACGGTAGGCTATAGAGCATCCTAGGTGAACAGGCAGCTCAAGGAGATTGATGGTTGCGCTTCCTAAAACGACGAAAAAGGGGTATCGTTTCGCAACTCTGAGTTCGTGCTTTGGCAGGCATAGTTGTCCATGAATAGCATACTCTTGCCATCCATTTCAACAATCAAGTAAATCTGCTCGGCGTGTCGACTCTTTCCTCATAATCCCTAATGCTCTCATCAGCAAGGCTCACGCCTCTTCACGAACCAATAAGCTCACCTCTCTACCAAACAATGCTGGCTGTCTGAATCTCTGACTTCGGATATTCCACCCACCGCAGTTTCCTTTGAATAACTCGTCTGCGGTCTCTCCAAGTGGGGAACCTTATACTTAGATCCACTCTCCGCGCCAGACACCGAGCGAGTCTCGACATCCTTCTTGTCATCGCTGTATTCATGCAGTGGAAAAACCCCGATTTCATGCTCTTCTTGGGTATGATGTGATGGCACAGTTGTAGTGGGAGGACGAGAGGCCGTGGAAGAACGTAGCCAGCTGAGACCAAGTCGGGTGAAGAATCTCTTGGTTGCTGGAATAGAGGCACAAATCTGCAATGCATGTCAATAAGGGAGTGTCTCGTCTGATTAGCAACGGGAGGAAGGCAAACTTACAATACCAACATAGAGCTCCAAAGAACTAGTAAGCCAAACAGGATACGCCTCCCACGTCTTATCCCACTGCGAAGTCACCTTATACAGGTAATATGTCCTCACAGCGCCGATCAAGGTGATGCAGAAACCGACTGCAAAAAGCGTGATGAGAATCGCTTGTTGTTTGAATGGTATCTTTAAGTGCCAGACTATAGGCACAGGTAGTACAACCACGACTAGGTCAGTAATCGTATTAACAATACCAGCACCAAGCAGCAGTTTCGTTTCGGATATGCATTCCGGCTGCGGCTTGAAAGATAAAGTCCAATACAGGGACGGAGTCCTACACTGAAAGATTGCAGCGAAGACAAATGCCGTTCCTTGTGCAGACACAAGAACAATTGCACCCAGGATGACCCTGGATATAATACTGGAACTGTGGGATACGAGTCGGTATATCAAAGTGAGCATGGAAAGTTTGGTGAGTGAGGTAGCAAGACAAAAGAGAACCTCGGTGCAGAGAATGATTTTGAGGCCCGTTGATATAGTTGAAAGTTGAACGTCCCAGATGTGTCTGTTCCAGCCGAAGTGGAGCTCCGCCAGGAGAGTCATTATTGCGAATGCTGTCGTAGGAAGCTTTTCAATGTTAGTTTCAGAATTGAAGACGCTTGATCCACGAACCAAAGCTGCGAGAATAAACCAGTCATCCGCACCAAAGCTCTTGGAGAGACATGTTCGGGTATACGTTCGGATTCCCACAATCAGGAGGGCTAGGGGAAAGAAGATTGAAACAGTAATTATGTTGGCAGGACCTCTGACCGCGGGGTCAACGTAGTTTGGAGTAGGGAATGACTCTATCACAGACAACGATGGCATCTGCATACTGTCCACGGAAAAAGACGCGTCCGCATCCCTGAATTCAGAGCCCAAATTCTCCAAAGTGCGGATGAGACTTTAATAACTCAAATTACCCCAGCACATCCAGACCGCTACTAATTTAGCTCTGGGTACCTACTGCTCATAGCGTCAACGGCAAGCCCTCGCGGATTGTACCTGTGCTTAGGGCGACACTATTGATGATATTCCTAGTCGCATATCCCTTTCAGGTGCATGATAGACATTTCGATATCCAGGCGCACGGCAATAATGAAGTCAAATGAACTGATAACAAACCATACCCGAATTCTACTGGTCAGGTAACCCGAATGTGCTCGGGCACATGTGGTTGCCGGAATGTCTGTGCAGAGCTCCCCCATCACGGAGTTTTTGGTGCTGGGTCTCATTTGTGACCCGTGCAGTAAAGCTAAGGGATCGTCGCAGGGATGTAGGAATCGTCCGTCCCGAGTCCATCCATGAATGGCATGGCACTTGCTCAGGCAATGCGGCATATGCGACATATGAAAGACAAAATCAGTGCTCTCTGCCATTTTACTGGTGGTCCTGCCATCTGAAATTTGACTTTGCTTTCGTGGGACACAGCCTTTCTCGCTGAATTCAGTCGACTAAAGCATCAGGCATCAACCTTGAGAGTTTTCCACAGCGGGATAATGCCGCAATCACGACGGAAACATGTGGAATGATTGGAAGTGACGAAAACAAAAGGAAACTCAAAACCCCGTCAGTGCTCTCTTTGATCAGCATCAGCTCAACTTTGCGACGAAAATCGAAAGATTGAGCTTACAGCTTCTCTCACAGTGATCAGACCGGAAGTGGTTTTGCATGCATGCAAGACGCTACTTCGGAAACTGATAACCGGAGAAGTTTGTTTCTTCATCATTCGGGTGATCTCAATTGTCTGGGATCCGAGCGACATCAGCGGTAAGAGCGGTATGGGTCGCTGCCTAAGAAGATCATGGGCTTGATCTGATCTTGATTTGATTTGTTTAGGTCAATGCTTGTGCTTCGCTGAAGCGCTCACGAGCTTCTTCTTCAGATGCTTGGGCATTTTCTCCTTTCTTTTCTCACGCTTCTCTTCCTTGACGGCCTTCTTGTGCTCCTGGACATGTGTCAGATACAATTCTGCCTGTGAGTTGGACCGACCTACCTTCTTGGCATCTTTGTCCTCGAATCTCTTTCCTCTCGGAGTACCTTTTTCAAATTTGCTTTCATCGTCGCTATCCTCGGCATCACTTTCACCGTCACTTGGTGGCGAACTACCACCCATGGTATCTTCGGCATCAGCTTCGTTGCCCGATTGAACAACTTTGTCGGCGAGCAGATTTCGGTAAACAAGGTCCTCCTTCTGTCCTTTGCCAACCTTCTCTGCGTCACGCTCGATATCATAGACTTGGTCTAGATTTTGAGGAATATATTGTTGTCGGAATACCTCGGTCTGGATTTCTTGTTCTGCAGCAGCCTTTTCATCTTCCTGAACAGCAGGTCGGTCGACGAAAAGTCTCTCTAAAGCTTCTGTAAGCGCCGGCTCATGGATTGGTTGATCGTGAGAAGTGACGAAGCCAAAGACTGCTTGTTCAGAAAGCACATCTACATTCTTTCTTCTAAAGAAATCCGAAACGTTCTTGACATCCATTCTTAAGAATTCCAATGACCGTGGATGGTCGTGCTCAACGCTCTGAGAAACATCGATGATAAAGAGCCTCTTTTGGTGGTATAGGACATTGTACTCGCTCAAATCTGCGTGTACAAGTTTGCATGTTTGATACATTCGCCTCATGAGTCCAAGCATTTCAATGTATAGCAAACGCCATTGCTCATCAATATCCTCGCCTTGTAGTTCCACATCACGCAAACGAGGAGCCGCCCAGCCTTTCTTGTCGCCGAGAAAGCCCATGACCAAAACATGTAACCGTAGATAGACAGGTTCGGGACATGGGATGCCGGCAAGGTATAATCGTTTGAGGTTGCGAAATTCTTTCTCTGCCCATACTTTCACCATAGCCCTGTTATTTCCCTTGTTGTAGCCAGACCTGAAGCGATGTTCGCCTGTCACATATCGATCGCGGTCCTTGAAGACAAGAATACTGGTCTTGTAAACTTTGATGGCTCGATGAATAGCTGCGACTTCCTCGCCATTTTCTGATACAGGTATTGAGAGTGCTCCGTAGACGTTTGCCTCTTTTCCAGTACTAAGGCAGCCGTTGACTTCCGAGACGATCCCTCTATTAATCATTTGCAGTAAGATCATCCGTGTCCGAGGATCCAAGACCTGCTCACTTGTGGCACGGTCTGATTTGTCCTTGCCATGTGTTTTGTTTCTCTCCCCTCCAACATCCAAACGAATCTTAGCAGCATGTTTGGAAAGACTCGAGATTTGGTCATCGACACTCGCTTGTGTGTTTGCAGCTGGTTTTTGCGAGTTGATTCGAGGGGCAGTGGCGTTTGGGTCGTTGAGCTTTCTTTGACGGTTGTAAGATTTGGTAAGGTCGCCCGATGTAGGATCTACATCATCAAGGAACTCTTCGTCTTCATCTTCGAAAAGATCATCGTACGTTTCGTCTTCGTTGTCGGCAGCGTAGCCCGTAGGCGTTTGTGGTGGGGCGTCTTGAGATGTCGTGGAAGTCGCATAACCTCTATCTGGGACATATGTATGTGTGGGAGCTTGGCCCGCTGCAGGAGCAGGCATCTGCAACGAAGGCTCTTGTTCCGACATAATTTCTGATGGCTGTCTCCGAGATTTGCTGCCAGTTTCAAAATACAAAGTCACCAAAGAATTTAATTATTAAACGGCTCAACCCACTACGGCAGAAAGATTGACCGCCTTCCCAATTGGGCTACACACTAAACCTCCCAGGCTTCGCGACTTTCACATCGCGTCGAACGCAAAAAGCTACGCGTTGACAACTTGGAAGTTATCAAACTTTGGTGCTGATGTATCACGGTGACATAGTACTTAAAACGTACTTGTTTCCACTGGAATCATCATATTGATTTCTTGATATCCTTCTGACGCGACGAAATCCAATTCCTTCAACACCCCGCTCGCGACAAACGGATCGCAAAGATGTACATCAAGCAGATCATTATACAGGGCTTCAAGAGGTATGTCAGGGAGCTCAGCATAATAGTACTTCTTTAATTTCGGAACAGTTACAAAGAGCAAACCGTCATCGAGCCATTCTCTCCAAAGACAAACGTAATCGTTGGTCGCAATGGTTCAGGGAAGAGTAACTTCTTCGCCGCAATTCGATTCGTCCTCAGTGATGCATACTCGCAGATGGGTCGCGAAGAGCGGCAGGCTCTACTACACGAAGGATCGGGTGCTGCTGTGATGTCTGCCTATGTTGAGATTATCTTCGACAACAGCGATGACCGCTTCCCGACAGGCAAGGACGAACTTATTCTACGTCGTACGATTGGTCTGAAGAAAGACGAATACTCCCTTGATCGTAAGAATGCCACGAAAAACGATGTTATGAACCTTCTGGAATCAGCCGGGTTCTCGCGATCAAATCCATACTATATTGTACCTCAAGGACGTGTCACGGCTCTCACAAACATGAAGGACACCGAGCGACTGAATCTCTTGAAGGAAGTAGCCGGAACACAAGTCTACGAAGCACGACGAACAGAATCATTGAAGATTATGCAGGATACCAATAATAAACGATCGAAGATTGATGAAACACTTGATTATATCAAGGAACGACTTGCCGAGCTCGAAGAGGAGAAGGAGGAGTTACGTGGTTACCAGGAGAAGGACAGAGATCGACGCTGTCTAGAATATGCTTTCTACCATCGCGAACAAACCGCGCTCTCGGAAGCCCTGGACGAAATCGAAGATATGCGCGTGAATGGCATCGAAGGCACGGACGAGAATCGTGATGCTTTTCTAGAAGGCGAAAAGGCTATTGCAGCCATGGATCTTGAGATCAAACAGCTCAATCGGCAGATGGAGCTTCTCAAGCTCGAGCGACGTCAATTGGAGGAGGACAGGCGTGAGACCTCCAAGTCACAGGCCAAGGCTGAATTGAACGTCAAGAACCTGAACGATGGTCTGTCTGCAACGGAACAAGCCCGGACTAAGCACCAGCAAGAGTTGAAGTCCGTGAAGCAAGAGATCGCAACGAAAGAGGCGAAACTCTCCAAAATATTGCCCGAATACATGAAGCGGAAAGAGAAGGAGGCGGAAGTGAAGCAGAATCTTGACGTTGCTGAAGCCACCAGAACACGTCTTTACAATAAACAAGGTCGAAGCGCGCAATTCAAGTCCAAGGCTGAGCGTGATTCGTTCTTGAAAGAGCAGATCCAAGAAAACAATACGGCACTTGGCGAACAGAAGGCCAACCGGATCAACGCTGATGAAGAAGTGAAAACTGTGCAGACAGAGATCCAAAACCTGGAGAGCGAGATCGCAAAACTCCGGGAGCGCTTTGAAGGCTGGGGAGGGAGTAGACAAGCTCTCTACGAGCAAGTCACGACTGCTAAGGATGGTCTTGAAAAGCTACAGGATGAGCAAAAAGTCCTTCGACGCGAAGATGACAAACTCGAGTCTATGATTGAGGACGCTCGACAAGAAAGAGACCGTGCTGAACGAGAACTGTCCCACACCATGGATGGCGCGACCTCTCGTGGTCTTGCATCTGTGAGACGTCTCAAACGGGAACACAATCTTGCTGGTGCATTTGGAACCCTTGCAGAAATCTTCGAAGTTCCCGAAAATTACCGAATGGCTGCCGAGCAAACCGCTGGCAACAGTCTCTTTCACTACGTTGTAGACAATGCGGAGACTGCTACCTTCCTTGCCGATGCGTTGTACAAACAGAAAGGAGGCCGTGTTACTTTCATGCCTCTTGCTCAACTGAAGCCAAGGCCTGCGAAGTTACCAAATGCGTCTGATGCTGTCCCCATGATGAGCAAGATCAAATTCGACAAAAAATTCGAGAAAGCTATGAGCCAGGTTTTCGGCAAGACTGTAGTCTGTCCTTCTCTCGCCATCGCAGCTCAATATGCTCGCAGTCATGGCTGTACTGCCATCACCCCAGACGGAGACACTGCGAACAAGAAGGGCGCAATGACCGGTGGTTACATTGATCCTCGAAAGTCTCGATTAGAAGCTGTTCGAGCCGTGAACAAGTGGCGGGACGAGTACGAGACATTGAGAGGTCGTGCTGATGAGATCAAACATGAGGCAGAGCAGAAAGAACGCGAGATCCTAGACGCTCATGGAGAACTCCACAAGCTGCAGCAGAATCTCAATCGTCTCGATAGCAGTTTTGACCCGTTGAAGAATGAATTGAGAAACAAGAGCACGCATCTCGAGAAGCAAAGAGATCAACTCGACTCGAACATTCGTCGGCGAGAGACGGTAGAAAAGTTGATGAGAGATCTCGGCGATAGTATCAGTGCATTCGAAGCAGAATTGAGTTCAGACTTCAAAAAGGCTCTTAGTGCAAATGAAGAGCGCCAGCTTGATCAGCTCAATACTAGCGTCCAAGAGTTGCAGCAGCAGTGGAATGATCTCAGCAAGATTCGACGTGAACTCGAAGGCCAGAAGCAGCTTCTGGAAGTCGATCTTCGCGACAATCTACAAATGAAGCTGGACCAGCTAAACGGCCAGGAGATTGATGCCAGTCTGGGTAGCAGCTCTGGTGGTCTAAAGGAGGCTCAGCGAGAGCTCAAGCGTGTCCAAAAGGCTGCAGTAGCTGTAGAGAGCAAGCTGGAGGAGAACGAGACTCAGATTGAGCAGGCTGAAACGCAGATTTCTAGTCTTGGCAAGAACAAGGCTGCCAGGGTTGACCAACAGCAAGAGATTGCCAAGATCATCGAGAAGAACCAGAAGAGAATGGAAAAGAGCGTGGCAAAGAAAGCCCTATTGACTACTGCTGCTGCTGAATGCGCCAAGAATATCCGCGACCTGGGAGTACTTCCAGACGAGGCATTCGAGAAATATGCGAACATCGACTCGAAGACCGTAAGTGCATCCACAATATCCTTCAGACATTGACTGACGTTGCAAAAGATTTCCAACAAGCTCAAGAAGGTGAATGATGCTCTAAAGAAGTATAAACACGTCAACAAAAAGGCCTTTGAACAATACAACAACTTCACCTCTCAACGAGACAGTCTTACGAAGCGAAGAAAGGAACTCGACGACGGACAGGCTTCAATTCAGGATCTTGTGGATGTTCTAGATCAACGCAAAGATGAAGCTATTGAGCGAACCTTCAAGCAAGTCTCCAAAGAGTTTGCATCCATTTTCGAGCGCCTTGTCCCAGCAGGACGTGGTCGTTTGATCATCCAGAAAAAGACAGACCAGCGTGTTCGCGAGGATGACGAGTCTGAAGACGAGCAACATCAAAGTGTTGAGAATTATACTGGTGTTGGTATTAGCGTATCATTCAACAGTAAACACGATGATCAACAGCGAATTCAACAATTGAGTGGTGGCCAGAAGAGTGCGTAGCCCAATCTTCTAGTTCAATTCTCTGCTAACATGGTTAGGTTTGTGTGCACTCGCTCTAGTCTTCGCCATCCAGCAGTGCGATCCTGCTCCGTTCTATCTCTTCGATGAGATCGATGCTAATCTCGACGCTCAGTACCGTACAGCTGTTGCTCAGATGCTAGAAGAAATATCTACTCAGCAGAGCAGTCAGAACACAGACAGTAGCTCCGGTGGTATGAGTGGCCAATTTATTTGTACTACCTTCAGGCCCGAAATGTTGTTGGTCGCGGACAAATGTTACGGAGTTACCTTCCACAACAAGACTAGTGGCATCGATGCTGTTAGTAGAGAAGAGGCTCTAAGGTTCGTTGATGGTGAGGCGCCAAGATAGTGATTGCTAGGGCAATATTTGTAGTTGCTTATGCGTTGATGAAACTCGTGTATATTGGTTGGTATTCGCTTCGGCCCTCGGTGGGACTTGATATCGATGGTCGGCATCGCTCAATTTGGCTGGCATGTCATTTAGTTGGATTGTGAGAGTATGGAGAAGCCCAGCCTAAATAATATGATTTGCATGATGATGACCTCGAGGTTATTTACAAAGGTCGCCGTGATTATCTCATTCGAAGTAGTCCTTCGCAAGATTATATAAATGGTTATTTTCCTTCTTTCGAGGCACTTGATTGAGCAGAACCTGATAGTTGGACCGTACTAGACCATTCGCCCTTCGCATTCATGGGTTGAGCGACATTTACGACTTTCTCAACGTCGTTGCCTTTTTCCCTCTCCATTCTTTCCTTCTCCCTCTGGTCATCTTTCGCTGCTTTCTCATCCCTCCACCCTCTCCCATAGAACCACACGCACCACAGCATGGGACTCAACACTAACCAGAGCGCAGCAATGAATGTCCCCATCCAACCCATTCCAATTCTTTCGATCAAAGGCACAGCGGCAGCCACAGCTCCCGCTCCAAAGAGACATCGAAACAAATTACTCGCCGCCGTCGCAGTCGCAGGTGTCTTCACGTTAATATCAACCACCAAAGTATTTATTGCACTGAACGACCCCGTTACCATATTTCCAGTAAAGAACAGCGTGATAAGTGGCCCTGCAAGGTTGGTCTGATGTTCCATCACCCATCCAAAAGTCATCACACATATACAGCTTAGATAGACCATCGGTAGGGCGATCTCTAATCTTGCAGTCTCGATGGGGAAGTCTTGGAGCCGTTGCTGGCGATTTTTCACTATCGCAATCCCAAGCTTTTTGGCGTGTCGGCGGAAGTTTCGATCTGTGAGCGTGCCGACCGTCCAGCGAGACGTAACAGATCCAAACCCATAAGGGATGAAGCAGAGGCCGATTTGGAGAGAGTTGAAATCGTATTTTCTGGCAAGCTGGGATGGTAGACTGGAGAGCACGCCAAAATAACCGGCGTACATGAGAGCACTGAATGTGAGTAGCATGCCAGTCTCTTTTTGCAAGGCGAGTGACAGAGCTTCAAGTGGGTTCGGGCGACGGTATCGATGTGTTATTGTTTGAGTGTCGATTTCTTGATGTGAAGACCGTTCTAGACGTTGTTGAATTAGGCGAATGAGAGGAACGTTCCATTTCTGTGGGGGTATCGAACCATTCCCTACGACGCTTCGACTCGTTTCTGGGAATGCGATGACCATGATCAGCAGCATGATACCACAGAGGATAGTGAGGAACCAGAAGATGGATCTCCAGCCCAAAAAGTGTGTCAACAGACCTCCAATGACGGGTCCAAGTGCCGGCCCTAGAGCTACGCCCATGGAGGCATAACCGATATATTTTCCTCGCTCCGCTCGAGTCACCAAATCTGCTGCTGTTCCACTGGCAAGAGCGACGGTACCACTGCTTCCCGCGCTTTGCAAGCAGCGAAGGCAAACAAGAGCTGGATAGCTGGTTTGTAAGGCGAGGCCGATATTGGCACAGAGATAGAGGAAGAAGCAGATCAGGTATGCTGGTCGTCTACCATTCTTGTCCGATATGCTGCCAATGAATGTCGGCGCCAATCCTTGGAAGATCTGTTCCTTTGGTCAGAGATACTCCTTTTTTCCTTATATGGTTATGGTTCAGAGCTGCTTACCATGTACACTGTGATCGTCAAATTGATGGTACTGACTTTCACATGAAGATCTGCAGCGAGTGGATCCAGAGCTGGGTAGTATATACTTGCTGAGATTGGGGAGATCAAGGCTGCGAACGATGCTATGATCACCGTGAAAACTTTGTACCGCTCGGAGAAAATGGTATATGGCGGCTCTTGTAGTTCCTGGGCTGCTTCTTCGAGCTTCTTTTGTTCCATTGGTGTGTTCTCATTGTTTATTTCCAAAATAGAGGCAACTTCCATAGTGTCGCTTTGCATTTCTGCTTCGCTTTTGCTTTGCTGCTTTTCAACATCGCTGCCGGAAGGCGATTTACTATTGATTTGCGGTACACTCATGTCAAGCTGAAGCATCAAAGTATCTTCAATTCTTGTTCAAGTAATGAGAACTATTACTCTCTCTGAAAATAAGAAGTTGTTGAAAAAAGAAGCTCAGACGGAGCTACCAGCTATGTCCGAAGCGCACTCGCGCCGATGTAGTGGAATGGCTCCAATCAATCCCGGATTATTATTGTGTAATAATGCGTTGTTCAGGCTCGTCTTTTGTGTAGTATCAAGTAGTTCTCGCTATTGATAGAATCTTGAATGAGAGGGTAGACAGGCCTTGATCTCGGTGTCTAGTCAAACCCTGTACCAATATATCACCTAGAAAAGGCCAAAGCATCTGATTGTTATAAGAGACCAGCTAATTTTCAGTTTATCGTCCAGATCACTTGATTATTTTCCTCGGCTGAAAGATCACAACAATTGTAACTTTGAGAATGGCATGCGTAGGTAGAGGTGCAGTACCTTGACAGCAACTCATTCCCTAGACGAGGAACCGAGAACGCTTGATCAAAGAACCATGAGCGACAGCGCCACGGCAATTATGTCCTTGCACTTGCAGTTGTGTTTGATAAGAATCATTTTCATCACGCACATTAATACATCTCGCAAAGATAAAGCCCACAGCGCGGCGCACGATATCATGTGACATGATATCACCCCCTCGACTATTTTACCGAAAATGTATTAGACTTCAAAATTTTAGCAAAGCCGAAAAATAACCATGGTAACCTCTTATTCGAATTCAGACTGGCTTATCCGACATGAAATTGTGCTTCTCTGCAATTTAAACTCGCATTTTTAGACAACTTATTCATATATTCACTCACATCGTTCAAAATGGCTCCAAGCAGCACTTCACCACCCCACAACCCTCAAAATGGCGAGAGTGGAGAAAATTCCGAGAACTCCGTCTGGAAGATTCAAGAAGTCCCCGGAAAAGGATTGGGCGTAGTTGCCAACCAGGATATCGCCGCTGGAACCTGTATCATAAGCGAAGCCCCTTTAATCACAACGGAGGGCATTTCCATGGCCAACACCGACATTGCAGAGCAACAGCTTCTCAATGCTCTCAAAAAATTGTCAAAAGCAGATCAAGAACGATTTCGCTCTCTTCACAACTACTACACTGCCTCGGATCCCACACATCCCCTCAGTGGAATTTGCAAGTCGAATGGATATCCGCTTGGCACTAACACTGAAGTTGGTGGCGTCTTCGCTGATATCTCGAGGATCAACCACAGCTGTCTACCAAACACAGTGCAATACTGGAATCCATTGCATGAAAAGCAGACTATCCACGCTGTTCGACCAATTCCAAATGGTGGCGAGGTCACTACTTCATACCTTGCTGGTGGAACATCCCAGGAAAGAAAGCAATTCCTGAAAGAGAACTTCGGGTTCGACTGCGCCTGTGAAGTCTGCTCTATGCTCGAGGACAAGTTGCGAGAAAGTGACGAGCGACTGGCTCGGGCTGAGAAATTGGACGAGACACTCGGTGACTCGAAGAAGGTACGCTTTTCACCAGACGAGGTGATGAAGAGCGCTCGTTCTATGTTCAAGATCTACGAAGAAGAAGGCATCAAGGATGGAAGACTGGGCAGATTGTACTACGATCTCTTCCAACTGTGCAATATGCATAGCGATCTTGCTAGAGCCAGGTGCTTTGCTAAGTACTATGTCGACTCGAAGAAGATGGCTGAAGGCAAGGACAGTATCAATGTGCTGGAGATGTTCTCGTATGTCAAGAGCCCACAGAAACACGACAGTTTTGGATCAACGGACATGTGGAGGACAGGTACTACCGATGTACCGAAAGGATTGAAGGCCAGTGAGTTCGCAAAGTGGTTATGGAGAGAGAATGTTTGAGTCTTGCGACATATATATCATTTAGAATGTGAATTTGGAGTTTTGGGTTGAGGTAGGAATTTAGACGTACACTTGGATAGAGGTAGACTCTGTTGGAATCTGTTTTGAATTTATTGATTTTTGGGTCATTACTGATACTAGCGGCCCCTGACCCAAGCGAGCTATCACCCAGTCACTCTGGCAGCAAAGTATGCTTTCCGAGCCTCGTCCTTTGCCTGAATACATTGCTCTTATATATCATTAGACATAGTCATAGGTCCAATGTTGTATTTTTCTGGAGTTCTGTGGGGCTCAGCGGGCCGAGCCATAAACGGCTTCCCTAGCAGTACCATAGACTTTTCAGCCCTACCCATGACGTCCACAACAAATTGAGACCCACCCAGAAGTCTGTGTGACTTCATAAGACAAACTACGCACTATAAGTACAAGTATGGCATCACCCCCGGTGTTCAGAAGTTCAGCATCTCTTTGTTCCATTATTCAAGTCCAACAGAAGATACAACTCGATCCTCTTACAATGGCAGAAGTACAACGTTCTAGCAGACAGCCAACGAAACTATCTAATACCAAATATGTCTTCATGTTTCTCGAGACTCTGCCATGGGCTCTCTGCCTGCTTACGAGTCTCGCCTGGATATTCCTCACAAAAGCGCCGTCTTCGTCAGTACTGGCAACCTTCCTCTGGCTGGCGCCTATGGCGATTTCACAAGTCGCGAGCATTTCTTTCCTCATTTACCACGGCTACGGGCAAAGGAGTTCACATTATCACCTCACCGAATATGAACGAGCAATCCTGGACTGCGTACGATCTTCTTTGTGCAGCTTGACGCTAAGTTCCCTCTGCATGTGGATCATTGTCTTCATTGAAACACAAATGATCTCGAAAATCAACCCGCTCAGAGATGAGAATGGAAATCTTGATGACGACGCTGGTCATGCATGGGCTGAATTAGTCCTCGTATCCTTCTGTCTACTGATCCTTGTTGGTCCCCTGCTGGCAGTTATACAGATTGTTCCGTTTCAAGATGCCAAGCGAGTTCGGAAAGCGAGGTCAGAGAAGCGGGAAAGGTTACTTGAAGAGGGTTCATTTGATTTGGAAGACCAGAACGGCAAAGTGAGTGACTGGGAGGAGGCCGACGAATATGAGGAGACTATCCATGATCAAAATGGTTGTTGAAGAGAGAGACTATCTGGTATCCAGTGAGAGAATGTGTACGGCAAAGAACAGAAAATTACGACACTGCTTGAAGAATAAAGATCTTGGAAGTTCTTCAAAATTGTTTGACACAAATCGTAATTTCCTGTTCGGGAAGCCAGTACAACGCGTCCGCCACCCGCGCCTTCCACTTGTAGTTTCTGTTTTGAAAACCCTCCCTCAACATCAAGACATCTTTTCAAGCTCATCGTTCACGAATTCCCCTCGTCTCCTTTTATTCTACGAAACAAATCCTGCAACAGTCATAGCCACTCGACACGAAAATCAGCATGGAACACCACAGTGGAGAACGTCCTTTCAAGTCATTGAAGGACAAACATGACGCAGGGGGATACAGTCCTCCATCTCCAGCCCAGCTATCTAAATCACGATATCTGTATCTCGCGTTTGAAGCATTGCCATGGGTAATGAGCCTGCTTGCAACAGCCGTGGAACTGCACTTCTCCCTTCCCAGAAAGACTCGCTTTCAATTATTCATGGACACTGCCATCATAACGAATTGCATCATCAGCCTTCTCCTCATCAAAATCTTCAACCATGTCCCGCTCTACACTTGGACACTCATTCGAGGGCACCCATGCACGAGCATCGAGCGTGTTGCTGTGTGGTTCTGCAACGCAACTTTCTGTGGCCTTCTATTGATCAGTCAAATTACTGGCATATTCTATCAATGCGAACGTCCTGTTGGTGGAAAGTTCATGAGCTTCATGCTTTTCCAACTCATAGCCCTGATCGTCTTTTGGGAGGCCAGAGTATGGGGAATCAAGTTCTGGGCGATGTGGAAGTCTACCACTGCAGAGCCTAGACACACGATCGCGACCATGATATTCACGGGGTTTTTGGCTGTCTCATTCACACCCTGGGAGATGTCTGAGTTGTGAGACATCACAATGACCTGTCGGATTCCAACCCTTACTTCTTTACGGCCACTTCCGAGTCTTGACGGCAACAAGAATTTTCACCATTGACAACTCTACCATCAACATCACCACCTTCATCATGAACCCAATAGAACGAACATTTGTCAAGACTCTACCATCGCCTGCTCTATTCAACAACTCCATGCTACTGATGTTCCGGCAAGTGATTACAATAATCATCACCGCCAATTTCTGGCAGTGTATGCTTCAGCAATTTCCACACCGGTTGATACCATACTACATAGCCGCCATACTCTCAGCTGTTCTTGCTGTTCTTATTGCAGTTACCATGCTTGCTGTGCTCCTGTGGAGGGGTTTCTTCCACTCGGATTTCTCGACGGGTTTTGAGGATATCACTTTACGAAGCTTCGCTTTTGAGATTCTCAACAACGCCAAGCGTATAGTCTGCTCATCCGTATTTCTGATTGTCGGCATGATATTTACTATCCTTCCATTCGTTCGGATTGGGATATACATGGCATCGATGCCTTTCCGACCCACCACCGAACCTTCCGTGATCGACCCTGACCACCCATTTGCAGTCAATCGCAACAACTTTATGCTCGCAATGTACTAGGTTGCTATGAGCATACCGATGTCGATATTTGGAATGCTGTTCTATGTATTAGCCTCCTGTCTAGATCGCATAATTACGTGGGAATGGGATATTTTCTCAATCACGGGATTGAAGAAAGCTTGGAAGGAAAGGGGCAAGGAAATGGCGCTTATCGAAGAGCAGCTCAGAACTCTGCTTCCTGTTGCTTTTGAGCCTCTGTATGTGGATGCTTCGGTACAGACTGAGGAAGGGAGGGGTCGCGAGTAGGTAAAGGAATAGGTTTATCTTGAGGGAGAAAGAATTCCTGTAGTCTTCTGGTGACGTTCTTTCACCTTGTAATGTACGGGAGCCGAGTCCACTGAGAGCAACTGTATCAATAGATGGAGAAGAGGTTCAGCTGACCATCCAGATCAACCTGGAATTCAATGTTGTTGTGTTTTTCGCCTAAGCAGTTGACTTTTTTTCAACATTCTCAATTATCGCCTAAAGAACAGAACAAATTGGACGACCAGATCAATTCCCCAGCAGGGATTAAAGTCATGGTTTCTAGGAAGATGGAAGTGCTCCGAGCCAAACCGCTTTCATCATTTGGTTGTATTTACGTGACCAATACCATCATCTCCTGCTCATGGGCTTTTCGTATGGAATTCCCTTCTAGTTCCTTTTCAAAAGTCTAAAGATAGTCTCAAAAATCCCAAAAAAAAAAAAAAACTAAAAAAAAAAACTGTCGTGCGTTAAGATATCGGAGCTCAAGAAGACTGATTAGCCTCTGCTTCACGTCGAATGAGCACGTACGAAGGGTAAGATTGGCAAGTTTATGAACGATTCTTATTTTGGTATGCTGGTAGTTGAGCAAAACCTCTCTTGAAGTGATCGACTTCCCTCCAACTTTGACTTTAGATGTTCAATGCTATGTAGGTACGTTCGACAGTAGCTACCGGTGTCCCCTCTTCTATCATCACCACTTCACAAATTGATGCCTTAATTGCTTCGGTCCGAGCTTCCCTAGAGCTCGTAGTCCTTTCCGCCCAGCAGTGCTGTGCTGTGCTGTGCTGTGCTATTTACCTCCTTTAAGGATAGACCTGCATCGATGCTAGAATATCGTGACCACGTTGATCAGGCAGAAATGGTAGTGTCGTGCTGTCCACCATCTCTGAAGGACAGTGCTGCATCGATGCCAGAACATCATATCTCCACATTGATCCAATCTACACCATGGCATGAGTCCGTCGTCGTGGATGACATTCACGTCCTCCTCGTTCAAACGGGTATCATAGAAATTGCTTCCCAGCTCCCCTTCTCCCTTCAATCATCATCAAAGATCTCCACCTCCTCCACAGCCACCTTCGCGTACGCCGCATTCATATGCATATTATCCGAATGAGACGCCACCTTCACGAGACTCAACTCCGCGTGCTCGACGACCACAATGCCATGATGGACGATATCCTCCTTCGTCTCCACCGTAACCGTCTTCTCTTCTTCAGGAAGGGCCTCGAAAGCAAGCTTCGTAGGACTGGGAGGACTGGGAGGACTGGATGGCGGACTGGTGGAGTAATATTCGTCGAGTAAGCGATCGTAGAGCGTTGCGTGCGCAACTATCTTTCTTAAATCGTGGTCTAGGAACCCGGCTTCCATGACCAGTTTGTCGTGTGCTACTTTAGCGATAGACCATGTGTCTAGCTCGAAAGGAGACATTGTCTTGGATGAGGTGTCGATGACGAGGTAGCTCATAGTTGCAGCAGGAGATCTGGAGTGGCGATGCATTCAATTGCAATCTTGCACTTTGGTCAGAATGTGGGAAAGTGGAATGTTCAACCCATTTTGAGAGAGGCAGTGGTGAGATATGTACAGCATTGTATCGAGCACCTCTCCGGTATCCGCGTCACCCATCATAGCTGCACGGAGCGTTTACGGCGTCTTCCTCCTGTGGTTCCATGGCATGAGATCACAGAGACCCTTCTCGGCTCGCCCTAAAGTCGGCTATGGCGGAGTGGTCGGATGGCTATGCCCCTGTGGGTTTAGGGGTCGTGCGGCATTTGTGGTTCAGGGTTCTGCGGATCGTTCGCGGAGATCATTCCTTGGGGTTGTGATTGGCGAATTGGGGACTTGGTCATGGTTGCTTGCGCAGTACAGTAGCGCGGAGGTTTCGGGATGGGCGGAGGCTGAAGAGAAGACCCTTGGGTGCGATAACGGTTGGCATGCAGCGTCATTGATGATTGTACCAAATGGTGGGGTCTGATACGTAGAGGTTTGATGACTTTGCAGCTGCATTGCATTAAGATGCTTGTAGATAATCAGTTCCGCGGTACAGTAACGTACAGACCGAGAGAATCCCGAATGTGGACCGGTGTGCGGTAACGGAGGACAGCGGTCTTTGATGAGTACTGTATTATCTCGTGCCACAGAGATACTGTATATTGTGCGCAGCAGATGATCTGCTTATGATTGTTTGAATTGGCTGGTGGTCAAAATTGTGATCTCAGCGTTGTGTCGCGGACTGACTGAGCCATGGGTATTACGCGGCCACCAACGCAGACTTCACGTATTTCTGGTGATGGGTGTCCGATGGATTGGATTTATGTCTGCTCTCCTCCACACTCGATAGATTTTTCCCGGTCTAACAAAAGATGAGACATGCTAAAGAATATCTTGCATTGGGTTACGAGACCTTCTGAGTACGTCTCTCGTTTCCGGACTAGCCCTCAAGAAAATTCAATGACCCCACCATCTCAGAAGGGAATTAATATTCAAATACTTTACCTGGAACGAAGAGGAGCATTGTGGAGAATCGACTGTTGATCCAAATGACATGGTTGTTCATTTGGATTTCAGTATCGAGCGGCAGATAGCAATCCACCCCCACCTGGAGATATCCCATGATCCCCCGGACTTGGCCCCTCCACAATAAATTGGCGGAGATATTCCAGATTGCCAAGACGCTGGAGTCGAAATAGCTGGAGAATGCTTGGGAACGTTTTTGTGGAACCATAGATTTCACATGGCAATACCTCGAGTGCTTTCACTCGAGGTGAAGTCTTCGAACTATCCATTCTTTGATGTGCAATGTGCAGAAGGCTTTCGCCACCAATTTGAAGAATGCAAACGTCATGGTCATACTGGAAGAAAGAGTACATGCATCTTAAAAGCTAGTAAGATCAAACGGCAGCAAACAAGGAAGAAAAGGAAACAAATTGAAATCATTACAACGAGACTCTTTTAAATGTGGAGAGTGCAGTATGTCCCTGGGTAGGTAAAAGTCGCCACACCATAGGTAGGTAGGCTGCGTAGATCACATGACTCATCTGCAACCTCAGAACTCCCGTCGTTGTTCTGTGCCGATCTTGAACGCGTTTATGTGCAGTAGAGATTATTGAACATAGAGTTGTGTTCAAAGTCCAAGGAGAGCCATGACGCTGGTGTTCAATGACACACAACACACAACACACGTGACCCTCTCAGCTGGACCTCGCTCAAGCCCCGAGGAAAGAGTGGAAGTGAGTTCTTCTTCATATTTTGTGAAGAATTAAGGATAAGGATGTGAAATTATTTGACCAGGGAAAGGAAAACAACCTTGAAGTGCTGAGCTTTCGAAGTCCCAAGAAGAAAAGGATGATGCGGCCGCTAGCGGTTTAGGCCAACAGACCTCTAACTTCCTTCTTCCTCTCTTCAACCTTCATGAATTACCAGTCATTCATCAATAAATTAGATTGGCGAAGCCCTCTACGGCTCTCCTTTTGACGGATCTCTAAGTAGAGATACTTGCAATTCCAAAATGAGAGTTCAGGTGCTTGAGTCTTCCTCAAGCTTTCGGAGATCCTACCGATAAGTTGCGGCTCAACGTTATCTATTTTCTCCCCACCTTTCACAAGTTCCCCTCTCGTTGAATTATACTCTCCTCTCTGTACTGCTTTATTTATTATACAAAAATACACATCTCCAAAATGTCCAAACCCTTCGAAGGCAAAGTTGTCCTCATAACCGGCGCCGGCTCAGGCATCGGTCGAGCAACCAGCATCAAGCTCTCCCACCAAGGCGCCACCCTCGCCCTGACAGACATCAACCCCTCCTCCCTCCAAGAGACCCTATCCCTCTGCACCCCAAGCACGCACACGACCTCCGCATTCGACATCGCCTCCCCCTCCGCCTGCAACGACTTCATCGCCTCAACCATCAACACGCACTCGAAACTGGACCACGTCTTCAATTGCGCGGGCCGCAACCCGGTCAACATAGCCACAGCCGACATCACGGACGAATACTGGGACTCGATCATCAACACGAACCTCAAAGGCATGTTTAACATTACGCGCGCGTGCATCCCGCATTTGCAGCCCGGAGCGAGTTTCGTGAACGTGAGTAGTATCGCGGGATTACAACCTACAAATGGGTTTGCGAGTTATTGTGCGAGTAAGTATGCCGTGGTGGGGTTTAGTAAGTGTGTTGCGCTGGAGTTGGGAGTGAAGGGGATTAGGACGAATGTTGTTGCGCCGGGGTATATTGATACGCCTACGGTGAGTTTCGAACATGGTGTTTTGAGTGGAGGGCTTGGGATGCTGATGCTGATGTGTGGTAGAATGCGGGAGTTGTGGCGGGGAAAGAGGCCGCTGAGAGTATGGCGAAAGCGGTGGCTATTGGGAGGATGGGGACCGCTGAGGAAGTGGCTGATGTAGTGATTTTCTTGTTTAGTGACGAGGCGAGGTATATGAATGGAAGTGTAGTCGAGATTAATGGAGGCTTGAAGTAGTCGTTTCCCAGAATTATAATGGAATACTCTTCGTTTGTGTAGCCATCTCGTCACCGAAGAAACGAAAAGAGACAGAATTTGAGCAACATAGGAATATTCGTGCCTGAAATGAGTTTCCATTCTAGAATATGTCACAATATGCTGCTCAGACATTCTCGTCTGGTCATCCAAGACTCCAAGGTCCGAAAACGCCATGGTCATTAGTCATACCTGTTGTACAATTCCACTGCTTCTCCTTATAACCGACTTTCCTTGACAGCCAGTCCACCACTCATGAATGGCCCCTTCTCTTGATCTCCAAACAAGACTCTTTCCCTCCCTCCTCTTGTATTCCACCAAGCAACACACACAGCACTCCTCTCCACGTCCATCTCTCCACTCTCAAGCACCTCCCAGAACCGCTTCTTGCATTGCTCCTTCATCGTCTTGTCTAAAACAACATTCAAAAGATCTGCAGACAATGGCAACCAATCTTCCAAAACTGGCAATGTGACATATGGAAGTGCATCAAGAAGTGTCAAAAGGAGCACAGCTTGTTCTGACAGCGGCACCTCCTGACTCAAGGCATCGACTTCGGATTTGATGGCTATCGAAGGTGGAAGAGGAACATTTGGTGCATTCAGAGCACGATGGTGCAGCCACTCCAATAATGTCTCCGCCATCATCGGTTGAGAACTTGCCAGCGGATTTGGCGGCGTACAGATCTGTATTAGAGCTTTGAAAGCAAATCTGAATTGTCTTGGTGATAGATTCTTTGGAAAAGAAGCGAATAGACTTTCCACGTAGAATGGGAGGACTCTTGCTGTGAGTTCAGCATTTCGTGGAGAGGCAAGAACTGCCAACATTGCACTATGCGCAGCTTCAAAGATTTCGAGTAAATTTGAATTCGCAGTTGGCGACAAATACGGCTGACTTGGAGTGACTGTAAGTTGTTCAGAATCTGCAGGAGACAGGGCCAACGTAAAGTGTTCCGCTGTGTTGAGGTAAAAAAGATCATGATTTCGTTGAAGAGGATGAGACGGAATTCGTCCTGCCTGGCTAGGATATATGGTCCGAAGAAAGGTAGCAGAAGCAGAAGGGTATCTTGTGAGAATGTCGATAGAAGTCATGTTGACAAATACATAAGCTGAAAGGGAATTGGGTCCAAAACGAGACGAAATGAAGTGTATGTTCTTGAGGATCAGAAGTGCTTGAGTGGTCATCATGGGTGCGTTCTGCGGAGAGGCCAAGAAAGGATCGATCAATGCCCTTCCAATCATTGCCCGAAGGATGGCTAATGTTGCAAGCATAGCAGTCTTCAAAACCTGCCATAGCATCGGAAAGGTAACTTTCAACGTCTCCGGAGTCAAGAAATCTATTTCTTCTGACTGATCGATTTCAGACAGCTTGTTCTTACTCCATTTTCGGAGAAGATTTCCAGTAAATGCCAGTATATGTTCGCGTGCTTCTATGATTCTCAAAGGCTGAGTGGTATTCTCAATTGCATGAGCAACAAGTCTCGACAATGGACCCATTGAAGTGATGAGTGGCTTTGATGCAAGTTTCTGGATTTGGCGGAATGAAGCCGATCTTGGTGACCAGTCGAATTTCCTTCCCATAACCTCCTTCACATCATAGTCTATAGCCTGGAGAAAGTATCCCTCTTGGTACCCTTCTGTGGCCGTCATTGCCTTGACCATTATCATGAGCAAGCTGTCGTAATTCAAATCTCGTCTGCAATAATCCGACAATAGTGGGAATGCATGATTGAGAGCTAAGACAACAGAGGTCGAGCCAAGTATTCCACCACTTGCTGGGCTCTCTAGAGCTAGATTTGTAGCAGAGACCATGGCATTTTCGACTGTTGACTTCAGATTCCTCGAAAGACTCTGTCTATCTTGTCCTTCCATGCCAAGAAGAAGCCCAGAAATGACCAAAACATGCTGCCATCTTGGTGATCGATCATCCAGACCCTTCAGAACAGCTGTCGTCCAATCATCAGCAGCTATACCACCGCCTCGTCTCGGTTGGTATGCATCGTGGGGTTTGGGTGGACCTTCGAGCTCGTTCCTTCGTACGTGGATAGCCGCAGTATTATAGAGGCTGATTATGCGAAAGCATGTCTGCAATCCATCGACTCGAGTCCAGATTGCTGGCGCTGTTAAAAGGTGTGAGGTAAGAAGAGTGATGTTCAGCGGATTCGAAAGAGAGGTGAGAAGGGATGTTGTGCTGCCCAGAATTCGATCAGTTTGCTCTGGATTTGGAGTACTTTGGAATGCTCGGAGTACCGTCGTGAGGAGACGATCCGCAGGCATGACTATCGCTTTGCCATCGATGTTGGTGCCGTGGTTTGGGAAATTGTTGATGAGGTCGCGATTTGAATGTTCGAAAGCTGCTGCGTTGCCGAGGCTCAGCCTTTCCCTGTCGCCAACGTCAAGTCATCCGAACAAGCTTCATCCTGCGTCGTGTGAGGCTGAGTGCAAACAAACCCTACGAGGGCTTTGGACGGGCAATCATGGCAGTGAAGTAGGTCTTTTCAATATCTCAATGCTTCTCGAGACTAATTGTTATGCAGTGCCCGTCTTCAGACCACCGCGCCATTAGACTATGCGACACCTCCATTCCCATCCCTATACTGGCCTTATCGACCGAAGCCTGGAGTCGCGAACTACCTCTACTATTCGCATGATATCTGGCGATACACTCTTATATGGACCCTTATCGTTTTCGCTCTTCTCCATCTCCTTGTGGCAGGATTCGCGGTGTTGAGACAGCTTGGGAAAGGCAAGAAAGCTTGGCAGTATGTTTGGATCATTCCTCTGGTGTATATATTCGTAGCGGGAGTGGAAGCTATATTAGCAGGAAGTATTGTGGGTCTGATGTGAGTGTCTCTGGAACAGTCAATTTGGCTACCAAGTCTATAAACCCCTAGACAAGAATATACTAATGCAACATAGCCTTGGTGCAGTCTACAATGCTGGCTACTTTAAGATGTCGACCTGGATACCATTCATATGGTCATTGATCAGCGGCTTGATATTGATCTTGTCATCGTTCTCTATTGAAGGTGGCCTTTGAGGAAACGCTACCTTAGCTATGTTTCCATTCGACAGTCAGACATGTTATTTCCTGTCTGCCGCCGCTACAATTACTTGTTCACCACCTTCCTCTGCCAATTTTGGATCTGGGGCCTTGCACTCGACTTTCCTGATGATCCTAGCAGGATTCCCCGCTACGACATGGAATTCTGGAACATCCTTCGTGACCACACTTCCGGCACCCACAGTACAACCTCTACCTATCGTAACGCCAGGGCAAATGGTCACATTACCACCGAGCCAGCAATCCTCCCCAATAGTGATAGGTTTCCCCAACTCAGGACCCTGAATACCATTCCGGAGGAAAGGATCCAAAGGATGAGTGGCGGAGAAGAAAGAGCAATTGGGACCAAGGAGAGTCCGTGCTCCTATCGTTATCAAACAAGTGTCCAGGAAAGTGCAATTGAAGTTGATATAAACTCCTTTGCCAAGTCTAGAAACCATGAGCAAAAGTGGGATGGCATTGTCATTCTGGACAAAAACCTCAAGTTGGTCCCGTAATCAACTTTGACCGGACCGTCAACGTAGGGGAAATCTTGAAGGAGTACAGCCTCTTCTTCGTCCGACTTTCCTGGAGCTGGCAGAGGGGTTTTATCATCGACGATGCTGTCCCAAGTCAGAGTAGCCTAGATTGATATACCCAAGTCGTGCTAGAATCTTCCAAAAACGGAATATCTGTCGAAAGGGGGAAATTAGAACTTACTCTTGCCATAACTTTACCAGCTCCCTCCGTGACCCTTCTCCTGCTTGGTTGAATCTATAGCAAGCATGATGACACCTGTTTCGCTTGGCTGTCAAACGAGGTAGGAAAGCATGATATAATTCTCCTCGGAGCATACGCTCTTCATTCTCTGCCTCGTCAATGTTGGCCATATTTTAGATGATGATTAGAATTTGAAGAAGTAGACAAATTATGGACAAGTACCATCGAATTGTTGGCGGTGACCTATTTGGACTAGTTCCCTGCACTTATGTATAATTATAATGCTTCATCCGAGGGCCACAATGCAATTGGTTCAATTTGCGTATGATGTCATACACCAAAAGCATTCAAATCTTCATTTCTCTTCAACAACTGTGGGCCAATAATTATCTAGAGGTCAAACTAAGTAAGATTGTTGACTTTTGGTGCTAGAATCTCTTAGTGGGTGCTCTGGAGCTCTATCTATCACTGCTAGCAAGTCAGCCTCAGCAGTCTGAATGTTAACACGGGAAGAGATGGTGAACTCGTGACTCTCTTGTTCGCAGCATAAATTGTTTCTGAAGTGTATCTGCTTATTCTCCGTCTATTTCTATCCACAGCTTGCATGCTCTGCCATTTTGCCCTTTCTAACGAAATGCGCTTACACATCAGATTTCTCTCTTGAGATCATCTCGATGATCATTCGATGCCACATAACTCATCTGCTCCTGCTGTGGTTGCTGTTGATTTTGCTTCCGTTGCTGCTCTTCCCGTCTTCTTCTCTCCCGTTCCTCATTTCTCGAACCATCACCTGAGTCTCCCCCCAAATCTATCCAACCTACGTCTGCTCCACTATTTCCTCCTCCACCGGTTGCAATGCTTCCGTTGTCGCCATCGCAACAGGAACAGGAGCAGTTACAACAATCCCAAGTACCACTTCCGAAACTTAGTATTGATGACATGTTGCTCGTTCTTTCGTTTTTATTGCAAATACGATGTTTATGACGAATTGATTGACTGGGGATGAAAGCGGTGCTGCGTAAGAATTAACTTCACTGGGAAAAGAAAGAGATGGCCGTCTGGAATACTTTGCTGTGTTTTAAGATGCAAATGATCCTCAACCCAATGTCACAGGTACGATGTTGTAGCGAGTTCAGGTCCAAAATATTACGTCGGATTGACAGCAAGCTCTTAATTTGAGTCTGCAATGAGGGTCTTGGGAAGCCCAAGCCAAATATGCAGAGTTGTAAGACAGCTCGTGACGTGGGTTCCACCGACACTTTGCAGGTAATACAACAGCCACATCGATTGCCTATTGAAGGAAATGCTCACCGCTAAGAAACCGTGACTGTTTTTGATTCGGTAGGCTTGAGATAATTATTCTTTTCCTAAATTGGGAGGGGCTCCCATGAAAACTTGTATGCTGGAGACCATGGCTAGCAACGTTTTCCAGCATAATAACGCCAGTATTCGATCTATGAATATGCATATCTTTATTACACATCTATTGGAATATGAAGTGGTTCGTACGAGAGCAGGTTCCTTGTAAGGTCTGGAAACCTCAACATCCTTTATCTCAAATCACGATGCTGTCACACCAATTTCATAACAGGAAATCTCTCGCAAACTCTGAGGCTCGCGTCATTTTCCAAAAACACGGATACAAAACAAAGAAATTGTAGTTCGCTCTATCGATATGAATCGTACACAGTCTTGATAATTTTAACAAAGAAACGAAAACCAAAAAAATATCAAGGCAAGACCGGTCACTCGATCGCGATCAGTAAATAACGTACACTTATAAGCTCTTGTCAAATTGAAGCTTCACTACATTCATAAACAAGTACACGAAGAGAGGAAGAACGTGCTCTGTCTGATGGGAGGCTGAAGAAGTGGGGGCTACCCTAGCTTCAGGCGGTGAACCACAAGGTTTATTCTGCCTTACGCTACCGTCACGAGAAGGGAGGCATGTGAACTTTCTTCGTATTGTTCTCGTGCCCTTGAAACATCTCATTGTCTTGCCCGCACATCATCGCATTCCATTCTCGGCGAATCGTTTCTCTCATTCTCACAACATGAAATTATAGTAAAGTCTCTCACTATCAAAAAAGCACATTCTCTACTTTCAAACATGGCTTCAGAAACCCCCTCCGCTCACGATCCAACGACCTCCTCTACCTCAACCTCATGGGAACCACCCCGCCGCAGAAACGTTCTCAACGATGCCTCCTCTCTCATCAACGGCGGTGGACTCGGAGACCCCTCCTCCTCTCGCGGAGCCATGCCACCTCCCTCCAAACCCTCCGACATAGCTCTCGCCCTCGACATGTTCGAAAAACAATTCTACCCCCTCGAACCCAAGTCCCTTTCAGGAATCGCTCTGCGAGCCTTTCTCCTCGGCCTAACCCTCGCCCTCTCCTCCATCCTCACCATCTACCTGCTCTCGACCTCCCACCCCATCTGGCGCTTCCCCTTCTCCCTCGCCTCGCTCTCCCTCTTCCACTTCCTCGAATTCTACACCACGGCCCTGACCAACGTCCCCGCCGCCTCCGTCTCCTCCTTCCTCCTCTCCAGCAACGGCTCCGCTTACATGATCGCCCACCTCGCCTCCATGACCGAGTGTCTACTCTCGCACTTCCTCCTCCCCACCTCCGTCCTCTCGCCCACGACCCACTACATCATCCTCTCTCTCGGCCTCTCCCTCATAATTCTCGGACAAACGATCCGCGCCCTCGCTATGCTGAAAGCTGGGACCAATTTCTCGCATTTCGTGCGGCGACACAAGGCGCAGAGCCACGAACTAGTGACGTCTGGTATCTACGCCTGGTTTCGGCATCCGAGCTATTTTGGGTATTTCTGGTGGGGTATTGGGACGCAGCTTGTGTACGGGAATGCGGTTTGCTTGTTGGCGTTTGGGGTTGTGTTGTGGAAGTTCTTTAGTAAGAGGATTGAGGGGGAGGAGAAGTTGTTGGTTAAGTTCTTTGGGGGTGAGTATTTGGCGTATAGGAAGAAGACTTGGGTTGGGATTCCGTTTATTAGGTGAAGTGTGGGTTTTGGGATGGGTTCACGGCGTTGGGTATGGGAGTCTGTTTTGATCTGGGGACTGGCGTAGGTATGAGGATTTCGGATGGCATAGCGAAGGATAAGGGCACGAAGCATTCTAGGCTGGATAATGAGCGAGCATTTAATAGCCATAGCACTTGCTTGCATGTCAGATTTCACACCTGTTATTCTCACAATGATAACTTTGGTGATAGAGTAATGATAATATTCCAATCCACCCATCAAATCTACATCCTCACCATCCATCATGCAATTTGAACAACCTTGAAACCCAACAAGACAGTCGACCGACATGTGTTCGATGCTGTTAACCGAAACTCCAAGCTAATGCATCAAGCCAACCACCAAAACTATGCTACAAAAAGAAATGGGTATGAGAATGCCAACTCCTGTGCAAAAGCGATTACTGGGTCTTTCCCAACTAATGCTTCATGCAAATGACCATGTTCATGCTGACCCTGATGCAGATGCAAATGTCAATGTCGTGTTCGCAAAATCAATCATGTGTGCCCCTCCCTCTCTTCTAGTTCCCGTACGTACTTTACAAATGTCTTTTTGTGCGTCTGTTGCGAAACTATCAGTTTCAGGTAAATTGTCCTAAGAAGGATGGGATCTTACCATTCCAGCATATTTGCCTTCTTTCGTCACGCATACATATCTCAACCCCAATTTGACGAAACACTCATACACAAGATCCATTGGGGAATGAATGTCGAGAGCTATTGGTGCCTACCCTATTCGTTAGTAATTGTTGGGGAGGATGAGACAATGAGACGCACCGGATCAATGTATGGCGAGAAGTTCGTCGGGTCAACATGAGTCTCATCGTCTGAATCGTCGAAAGTAGGGACTTTCGCCATCAGGCACATACTTGATGGCTCGTCTTCCAGATGGTCTAAAGCATATTCTAGGTCAGGCGCAGGAATGAGACCCACGAGGATCTCATTACTGATGATTGGGAGACCGCCATCGATTTCGCCAGCTTTATGCAGAAGCTCAAGCTTATGACGGAGAGTGCTTGCTGAAATCAGAGGAGAGTGCGTGATGTCAATGACCCTCTCACGCCTAACTCGCGGAGTGATATCGGCTAGATCTGAAGTGAAGATTGGTTTGTGCTTGTTGTTCAGGAACGGGTACGAATTTAAATTAGTCAACAAGTCCTGTCCATCGTCAGTTTCGGTGCCATATGATGCAAAGAGAAACTTACATAAATGCTTAGAGGCTCGATCAGGTCAGCAGTCCATTTCGCAACCATGATCGCCATGGAGAACGGCAGGACATAATTCAAGCTCCCTGTCAACTCAAACAGAATGACCGCTAAAGTAACAGACAGTCGTGTAACTCCACACATCGTCGAGCCAGCTGCAATCAGAGCATAAACGCCCGGGGTGATACAGGATTGTCCAGTGACATGTGCTGCACAATTGCCAAAAATTGGAGACGTTGGAAATCGAAGGACTATCCATTGAACCAAATGGCCGATTAGACGCCCTCCCAAACCACCTACAACCATGGACGGAACATAGATGCCAGCTGGGACTTTCTGAAGATTTCTTAGCAGTCACTCTAAGAAGAGGTAGAGGAATGGGGAGACTTACAATACCAAAAGTAATGATCGTCAGTAGCCCTTTCACAACAAAAGCAACACCAAGACTACGAACGACAGGGAATATTTCATCCATATCTCTTGGGCAGAGTCCCATCTCATCGGCCTTGTTGGGATCACATGGTCTAGCTAGATTGAACAATAGCTTGGCGACAGGAAGCTTGGTGAAGGGATTCCAATAGCTGACCAAGCCCGTGAGCAACGCAACGAATATCACCTCAGCGAGTGGCCATCTCTTCACAATAGGAATCTTGCGGAAAGACGTTGCCCAAGCCCTGGATGCTTTGATAAAGAGGGCTCCAGCGGCACCTCCAAGGCAACCAACCAGAACGAAAGCGGCCAGTTCAAAGAATTCCCAATCCGTCAAGTACCGAACTTCGAACATGACTATCTTATTCGTTCCGTATGGATTGAGAAATTTCAACGTGAGCGCAGCTGTGATACAACAGAAGAAAGTCCGGAAAAGAGTCTTGGCGGGGAAGAAGTATGCAACTTCTTCGAGACAGAACAGGACGCCACCAATTGGAGCCCCAAAAGCAACTGCGACACCGGCAGCTGCAGCTGCTGACAGCACTTCTCGGCGTTTGGCGTCATTGCTATCATATTTGTAGAACAAACGACAAGCAATGTTACCCACACAGGTTGCAATATGGACAAACGGACCTTCCTTACCCAAGCTGAGGCCAGAAGCAACGCTCAAGATAAGAGCAAGAGTTTTGATGATAAGAGTCTTGACACCAAGAAAGCCGTGAAGGACGAAGCCACTCAGGATGACTCTGACCTCTGCGACACCACTTCCTGCAGCAGAGTAATACACCATGGGCGGCGCAATCTGTACTTCTTGTTCTGAAGCTTGCGTCGGATTGGATTCGTCGTCATCATCGCTAGGCTTTTGACGGCTAGACGGTGCTCCCAGGTTCTCGTCCAGCGTGGACATCTGATAGCTCGATGGTACCACGGTCTTAGTAGTTAGAGTCAAAAGGCAAGCCAAAGTCGAGAATGTTACAACCAAGACGACAAAGACAGCAAATTCAACAAAGTCCTCGCTGAAACCTGGTATTCGGAAAAAGTTCGACCACGGCTCCCAATCCGAGCAGCGATCTCCGTCTGGGCAGCAATGCTATTCGCTTGTTAGTTATTTCATTTTCAACATTGATGACTCCACAATGTTTGGCTTCGTGCCAATACCATGATGATATTGATAACTTCCATGGTATAAGAAACATGGGATTTCGAAGGTCGGCAATGGCAAGTAATGGACAGATGTATATTGAACAAAGGACAATAGTTTCAAGGAAGGAGAACGCCAAGAACTCGACCACACTTACCTTCTCACTGATGAAGAAGCCTGTGGAGCAATATCCATCCTTCCAATCAAAGACTGGGGCTTCTGAAACATCCACAGCGTATGCAATACTGGCCGTGAGGAATCCCACTAGAGCACTGAGTATCCAACCTTGTGCCGAATCGAAGAAGGCCTTTATGCGACCACGGATGTCTGTTCGACTCCGGAGAGCCTTCACTCTGTACGCATCTGCAATACTATCATGGACCCAGTCCGTAGACGTAAATTGATCGTACCAAACTCGATCGTCAGGATAAAGTGAGCTTTTCGATTCCTTTAACGAGTCCTTCGGCGGTCTCTCCAAGCTCAAGGCATTCGCAAGGCGTTGACTCCATGATGACTCGCGTGTGGCATGTCGAAGGCTGCGTAGACTTCCTAAAAGCGCGTGGTCAGAGTAGTGTTCAAGATGGGGCTTTGGAGGATTGTTTACCAGCAACACTATGATGCCTCGAGATCGGAGGTTTGACTGCTTCTGCTGCAGATTGGAGCCGTATTCGAGAGCGTCCAGCACTTGGTAGAAGAGGAGTTCTCTCGTCGTGAGAAAGGTTGCTATGCGAGCGTGAAAGGTCTGCCCTTCGAGCGGTGGGAGAGGGTGGAGATGACGAGTTCGCGGAGTCGAGAAAATGTGCAGATGAAGACAAATCCTCAAAGGTAGGACCAGTACGAACTGACCCCGGGTTTTGGCGAGATGGCATCTTGAGCCAGTTCTACATGCTGTTATGGAGTACAGAAAGAAAGTCTAACGTCTAGAAGTGGGAGAAGGTCTAGAGGAGTGGAGCAGGAGGAGCTCGGGGTATCAAGATGACTGAGATTTGCCAAGAGAAAGAGAGCAAGAGCAAGCTGTGGCGGGCGTGGACATGGATACGGACACAGCCCTTTGGTGTCTCGGATCGATGCGTACACACACGGATATAGAAGAAAGGATCATGGACATGACCGGATCATGGCTGCAGAGTCGTTTCTGTGAATGGGTTGCACATGGTCACGAGAGGAATTTATCGTACCTAGAGTTGACGCACGCTACACTGACTCTCCTCTCCCACTATCTCGGCCAAGGCGGCCGATGATGCACGTCCTGCGAGCTGCACCTGCCATCTGGCGAGGCTAAACTTGAAGAGGTTCATCTTTCTCTCTCCTTTGCTCTTTCGACACCTCCAAGAGCAGGTTTCTGCTGTCGTGATCGATAAGGTTGCCTTGTGCTTGACAAGTTTTAAGCCTCGGCCTCGGATCCGCAGGGTTTGATTATTGCTCGAACATGCCCCAACCGGACTGCTAGACGCTGTAGCCGGGAGCGCTACCACGAGAGCCACAGGGACCTCAAGGAACCTACCGCACCATCGTAGCCTTGGTGGCGTTTTGGCGCCGATCAGGGTCCTTGAGAACCACGTGGGCATGTCGACCTTCCGTCTTGCGATTCTGCGATTCATTCAGCAATACATGAATGCTGAAGCTGGAGAGTGTGTAGGTAGCTTTACTGTAAGATTGACAACAGAGACTTTCACGATTCAATTTTCGGGAGCCCTCCTTGACGGAGAAGACCTCCGGACTTGCAAGCGGGAAGCCATGCCAAAACATTGGGACGCTCTTGCATGCAGATATTGAGGAGGGTATCACAGCAGGAAATGCAATGCAAAAGATAATCGAGAGTGGGGGACATAAGGCAATATGTGTAATCGAGGCTCTCGTCCTACTTAGTGCTACCACACCTAGTTGCAAGATATCGTACCTACCTACAAAACAAGTGTGAATATATAGAAATATGGGATGAACCTGTGAATCACCGGCTCGCAACTCTTTTACTTTCCTTAAATAGCCTCTCTTCAGTTTCACCCGGCCTACTCCACACAATCGACCCTCGACGTCGCAGTCAATAAAGTTATCATGAGCAAATCATATCCCCAGTTTCTCCTCTTTGGAGACTCTATCATCCAGATGTCGAGCTATCTCCGTGATGGCTATTCTTTCGCGGCAATCCTCTCCGAACGTAAGCCCATCTACCCCCACCATCTTCCCCTCCTCGTCCTACACGATGTGCTTTGGCGCTCGTGCACCAGCTGCGAAAGTGTGCTGATCGCTCTAGAGATTGCATTCGAAGCTTTGACATTATCAACAGAGGATTGGTTAGTGTTTTGAATTCCACTGTCGTATCCTAGACATTGATGTCTGATAGAGCGGATACAATACGGCAAACGCCATGCTCATTCTGCAAGACATCGTTCCATCTCCAGATACAGCCAAAGTGGCTTACTTGGTATGCAGTCCTGTTTGGTCTCTGCTTTGTTCATGTCTTGCGACTTTGGTTGCTGCACATCAAATCGAAGATCGAGTGATGAGATATCAAGTTGTTGCAACCATCTCCCAAAACATCTATCAATCCCTGGCGGATGCGTTTCATTGGTTCTACCGAGTTTTCTACTCCTCTACACTCTTGGTTCAATATTAATATTCATAGGCCATTCTCTTTGGCGCAAATGATGCATGTCTCCCCAACAGTCCTAGCCGTCAACATGTCCCACTGGAAGACTATCGGAGGAACATCAAGACCATCCTCACGCATCCCGTGGTGAAAGCTCAAGATCCCACCATTCTTCTCATCACTCCACCACCTGTCAACGAAAGTCAACTCGAGGTCAATGCAGATGGCACGACATCTCGGCAACAAACTGTAACGGCCAAGTATGCAGATGCCATTCGTGAGATTGTTACCGAGTCAGAGAATGAGAAAGTCGTGTTAATTGATCTTCATGCTGTCATGATGAAAAAGGCCACGGCCATGGTAACTCAAAATGGTGGATCCTTAGACAAGGCTTTGCAGACTTTATTGTGAGTCCGTTCCACCGTAGGCAGACATGTGAAAGTTGCATGATGAATCAATGGGCAAAACTGTACAGCTGCAGAATGTCCAGAGCAACAAATTGTCCACAGAATACTGACTTACTCAGGGTGGATGGGCTTCACCTGACTGGAGCTGGCTACAAGATCTTTGTTGAAGAAGTCCTGTCCCATGTCGAAGTTCCTCCTCGAATATTCCCGTAGGTCACAACTCAGAAATCAACTTGGAATATCTACTTATAAACTATAGCCTCTGGGCCGAAGCTCCAAGAAATGATAGAGGATAGATTGGGTTTGGCGTGGCCTTAGACTACATTCCAGATATGGTAATGTGAGCTTGCCTGACTTAGAACACATCGTAGAACTTTCGAATAGACCACAATCATCAACAAACAACAAAACACCATTCTTGATCGTACCATCTTCTGATTCTAATACTTTTTATTATCTCGGTATGTAAAATTGCGAACCGTGAGCTTTCCATGACGCATCGTTGCCGCGAGATCCCTGTAGCATAGTCCGGGGCATCGGCTAAAGCCGTTTTTGGCTTGAACATCATTTCGTCCCATACAGCTCGTTGCGGCGACAAACTCTTCAAACTAAATCCTTCAATCTTCGCAGGCATTCGATTGTCTTTCATCCAGCAACTACACATCACTCCCACAAGTCAAACGACTCATCTACCTAACGATTCCAACGACCAGATACACGTTCACAATCCACCTTCGTTTGTACCGGTTGCCTAACTGAGGACTATCAACCTGCAGATTGCTTCTTTACACTCTTCCTTCTGCCACGTCGGTGTCGTCTGGATCTCATCCAAACTTTATCAAAAGGCTTCCAGCATCTGCCATCATCTACGAGACACGAAAACAACGATCGAAACAACCCCTCTAGACTTCAAACCAAGCCGTGAAGATACAACGAGCTTCGAGTATCAGGTACCCATTCCAGTGGCTACATCTATAAATTGGCGGCACTTGGAGGCATCGCTGGAGTTCAGTGACCGACGGTCGCAGGTCGATGCGGTGGAGGCGGTGTCCAGCGTGACGTTTGCTTGCGAACAAAGGGCGGTGTTCCAGGAGCAATACACACTAGCGGGGTCCAGTCATTGATTGTGTCGGAGCCTTTTCATTTACAAACCTTGACACAGTCTTTGCGAGATATTATCGGTGTAGGGGAGCCTAATTATTTCATCTTCTCGGCATTGAAGATTGGCTACCTTACTTTAGCCAGGGATCACAGAACCACGTTCCTACCTCTCTCCGGTACATCACCACGAATTTCATAATCAGGATCTTGTACCATACATCCAAGACGCCCAGACAAGCCAGTCTGTGCAGAACACGAGCTTCCCCCTACCGATACCACATCACTCGGCCTGAGTTGCCACCGTCTACCCGCTTGAGTGGCATACAAACGGACTGTGGGCATGGATCCGCAGTTTACCGCTACTCGAGAAGAATTATACCATGTTCAGATGGACGTCAAGCATGTCCAAGCTGTACAGAATAATCATGCAGACCGGCTTCTTAGGTTAGAGAAAAGACAAGCAGATGATGCTGCTCTCAAATCCGTATGGGGAACCGGGTCACCATTCCCCAGTGTTCTAAGTGGTACCCCTCAACAAGGTCAGTACATACATTCTTTCTATAGAGCATTCTAACTCAAATTGCCAGGGCCTGTTCCCAACCCCACCACAGATGTTTTTGATGACTTTGATGATGAGCAGGGACACAATCTGTTGGGAAGTCTACAGCTAGAAGCTGATGAAGAGCCAGTCAGACGTGGTGCCTCACGTGCTAATAGTGTACGGTTTGATGTCAGTGCTTTGCAAGGTTCAAATTGGGCTGCCGGCTCTCGAAATTCTGGAGAATTCGGTCCGGTCCGTCCAAGCAGCGGCTTCGGAAGTCATCCAATGACCGAGAGATCACTCTCTCACAAGTCCGATGGCAGGCATAGTTCAGCTGGTCACTCGGTTCATTCTATGCATTCTGTCCCATCTGGACGGACAAGCAGCTTAGGACTAGATACTAATTTCATCATTGGGGGTCATGGTGATGATTCACCTCTCGACATCCCTGATCCTCCTCCAGGATTGTTCATTCTGGGTTCCGTTCCTTCAATCATTCGATGTTGGCTAACTACCAATTTCTCTCATCCTGCACTCCTCTACGCAGCAATATGTACTGGTGCACAGAGGTCTACCCTCGATTACAGCCTTGTGAAGGATCTAGGTTTGGCAGATCAAATGCACAAAGACACGACAGGTCGCCAGATCATCAGATTACCGGTCTATCTCCCAGAAGCGATCGTTACACAACCATCTTCGAGGTCGAGTAGCCCGGCTCCTCATTTGCCAACTTTGTCAGCCGATTTTGAGATCGTGGGTCTGAATCAAAGGACGAGTATTGACCGTAAGAAAGGCATTCGCGTCTTCATAGGAAGTGACACTCTTCGATCACATAATGCGGATATCTTGTTCTCACAGAATCTCATGACCCTCTACAGCGATGACAGAAACAAGCTTTCTGTTCCATTTGTCAGACCGGAAGACGAGGCTGCCTTTAGAAATCTCCGTACGACCAATGTCGCACCAGAAAAGAATGAATTGAAAGCCACAGCACCGCCATTCACCCCTACTGAGTCCAAGCCAAAGGTCGAACCCACTCCGGATGCAGTCACTACCGCACTCGCGAACAGCGTTGAGCGAAATCACAAGGAGCCGGAGCACGCGAAACCATTACCGGAACCACAGTCTCCGTATACTTCGACATTTGTCTCGGAATCGGCAACCAGAGACCGAGCATCTAGCATGAAGTCCGTTGCTGGCCCGAACGGCAGCGTATCAGATTCAGAAAAGCAGCAAGATGCTTCTGTCGGAGAACCTGAAACATCAGACACCACGAACTCGGACTCGACTCGAAGAGAATCAACAGCTGGTATCTGGGGTTCGTGGCGCCAAGCCAGCACATCCATTACCGGCAGTGAAACCGAGTCAACGAGTGGCTATCAACGTGCAACTCGTGGTGGACGAAGCATGAAAGTCCTCAAGCCATCCAAGCCCATTTCTTCAGCTCCTTCAGCACCATCACGGTCGACATCAGCTGCTCGCACGGGATCTACGTACGAACCGCCACCACCACCCCGTGCTTCAGGCGAGACACGACGGAAAAGCCAGGTCGAAAATGTCCCACTTAGATGGGAGCCAAAGCGAGGAAGTATGGAGGAACAGAAAACTTCAAGTTCTTCTCTTGTATCTAAGACCATCGCTACTATTCCAAGGTCTTCCAATCCGGTTGGTGGTGCGTCGGCTTTTGCGTGGATGAATTCGAACAAGCCGAAGGCTTCTGCTACTGCTGAATGATAGTAAGACAGGGCACAGGGAAAAGGAGGGACGGAGACAGATCTACATTGCTAACATTTGAGCAAGCAGCGCAGGCTGCGTATCATATGGAAGTACTATTCTACGTTTGGCTTCCTTCGCACATGAAGGTTAAGTGTGCGAGATAGAGAGACGAGCTATGGCTCTCACGAATGAAATACAATTCTGTAAAAGATCCTTCTCAAAGACTGTTCCTTCTTGATCTAAATCTTGATGTGACTTGGAATCCATTCAACAATTCACCAAGAAATCATTCACTTCCTCCCTTCTACCCTCGAATTATTCACTAAAAACGCGTTCCCGCTCTGTATGCTTGAAGTAAACGGGTATAAAATACACTCTAGCTGCTCCACCAAAGGCAAATCGCAACCCAAATCGTGGTTCTGGAAACGGGCTTGGGTTTGGTGTAGATACAAGATTCATTCAACCTGCTCCGTACATCACGGAGAGAAACTTTTCAGCCCAAAAGAAGTTGGGTCTGTTTGTCCGTCACACGCTCTGCCGATATGCTGCGAAAGTTGGAATTGTTATCAAGTAGAAGGCTGTCGTCAACTTGGTGCGGGGTTGTTGTCAAGAGATGAGAAGATTCTTTAACAACCGCCCGGCTCTTCAAGTACCTAAGTAGTTGACAACAGTCGTCACCCACCATGTTATGTTGAAAAAGCTTTGGTTGTTCAAGCAGACCCGGTCCACTTAGCTCCCCGGTACCTAGACGGAGCGCCCGCTGCCCACAGCCTGTGGACTGAAGTCCAGCGCATTCTCTAGCTTTGCTCTTTTATTTTATTAAAGCCTCAAGCTGCAGAAATTTGTAAGAAGAGGGGAGGGGGTTATATATACTTGAAGGCTAGATAGGGTTTTTACATTCACCTCTCTTAGCTGGTGAGCAGTCTGCTGAGGACCATGGATTTTGCGTGATCCTTATTCACTCATGCTTGACCTCTAAAATTCACCCAGTGTTCTTGCGGTCAACTGCAGATCAACTTAGCCCTAAATTCACCATGGGCGCTGTTCAGGCAGGATATAAAATGAAATCTTGCTATGGGATAGAGGTTTGTGGTGGTATAGTTTAGCGAGAACCCCTTTTGCTTGGATTTGAAGATCATGCAAGGTCTAGGTGATTCATTACTGTATACTTAAGAGGACCAACGTATGAATAATTAAACGAAAGTATTCGTGATGTGCAGTCATCTAAAACTTCGTAGTTTTCTGAAAGTGATCTTTGCCCTGTGAAGCTGCGTCCAATAGCTAAGAAAGATGAGGGGTTGGCCAAAGGCTTACCTCCGGGCAATCCTTAAACCGGTTGCGGTGTGCAACAAATGATTTCTTGGGTAAGGATTAGTTAATATAAGGCTTCAGCCTTATGCTAAAACCCCTCTTGAAGCTAAGCTCCTTGATGAAGCCCTTCTCGGTAACGACGCTAATTACCTTACTCCATACATAGAGTTAAATAAGCGAAACAGTCTCTCAGGAAAGTCAATGTGGTCTAATGGTGAGAACCATTATTCCAGGTTGCGAGAGCCTTAAGTCAGCGCGGTCTAATGGTGAAAAATCCATTAGTCCGGGTTGGCGAGAGCCACGAGCTCCCCAGTAGTGGGTTACAACTGGTGCGGGGCCCACCATAACAAAAACCACGTTACGCCCTCGAGAACAAAAACCTATTTAGTTAGGTTCTTCGACCAGTGCACCACGCTTGAAAGACAGCGTGCTGTGCTAGTATAAGTTTTGTTCTTTTTTTCAATTGTGTCGTTGCCTTTTCTTTGCGCAAGTCCTGCTTCCGTTTCGAGGATATTCAAGTCATTCTTTGCAGAGCAAGGCAAAAGCAAATAGCCCATCCCTTTCCCTCTGAGAAGGCTCATGAGCTTAGGTTCGAGGAACCAAGCCTGCTACGCTGTGCTGGCTGAGTTTTGCCAGCTTTTGCTTTGTTTACTTTCAATTTCAATTTTTTCTTCATTTGCTTTTTGGCCGATACACACTTACTTTGCATGAGACAGACAATACAAGCTCTCCTCATAATAAATCTGGTTTACACCGCCTAGATTTTGTACCTTCATCCAGAGGTCATTCGCTTGGTTGTATGAGTGAGATTGAGGCTCAACTTTTCAATTGCTTTTTGATATGGACGACTAGCATACTTGCGACAAAACCTTGATTTGAAAGTGAAAGTGAAGCCGACATTTTCTATTGTAGTTTTGATATGAACGATTTGCGTACTTGCGACATGCAACAGACTCTCATCCTGCAATGTGATTGGCTCTGCATAGGCTTCATCTTCATTTGATTGTGAATCTCTGCTGTGGTTTGACTTGCAGCTCAACTCTTACTGCTTGACTTTTCTTCAACTGGCCTTTGGCTAGCTTGAAAGCTCTATACGATGTTCAAAACAAGTAGCTTGTGTGACTTTTTTGAAAATTGCTTTAATGGTTGGATACATCATGGCATTATGCCTTGTTCAGGAAAACTTGTTTCATGAGTGCGGTGTGCTTGTGGGAGTAGCCATCTCGCAAACCACTTACAACAAGGAAACTATAGCTTTAATTTGTGCTAATTCAACTACGACCGTAATAGAATAATTAATTGCATTTAAAGTGTTTTTTTTTATGCGAAATAAAGAATAAAACGCACTACGTATACGAGATCAAAAAGGTTAATCGTGTTACCGCAAAGGGATAAGCCGTGTTAGGAAAGTGATTGTGAAAAGAGGCAATAAGCAATACGTATATCGAGACCGTTAAGCAAGGGGTGCAATATATCCAGCTTGAATCTAAGCTTTCCATTTGTTTCAATCAGAAATAGTTTCGATCCTCGAGATTAAAAAGTAAGGGAAAGTAGCACATACACACAAGTAGAGATACATACCCGAGAATGAGCGACGACTTGCACAAGAGAATAATAAATTTCGAGTATTCATCTTTGGCGTAAAAAATGACATAATTGATGTCGGTCTGACAAGACCATGCTTTATATAAACATTACTTCGTGTACCCATTCGTCCTTGCCCCTGTCTCCTCGGGCTAACGATAAGTTATCGGACGAGAGGGGCAGTCCTCGGCAAATGTCCCACCATTGCTTTACCCCAGATCTAGATTTCTAGAATATCTTCAACCCTCAATTGACGACGAACATTGTACACTCCTCACCTCCAACAAACCGTGAACATGGCAGACAAACCAACAAGACGCCTGAGTAAGTATCTTCACCAAATCTCACCTCCAAACACCCACTAACAGCAACCCAGCCAGGCCAGCTCTATTGTTCGTCCTCCTTCCCTCCGTCCTCCTCTAAATCCTCAATTAACACCTACTTCCCAGCATCTGCGACATCCAAGAGAAATTCCGCCCCGCGATATGGAACTACGATAAAGTGTACCTCTCCCACCTTCCCCTCCCTCCCCTCCCCCTCCCCCTCCCCTATCCATCACCTCACCCTCTAATCCTCACCAGAATCCTCACGACCCAAAAAATGATCAAAGCGGCCACCATCCTTAACATCCCCATCTACGCCACCACGCAAAACCGCGCCCGCCTCGGCGAAACCTGCTCCGAGCTCCCCCTCTCCAGCGCCGTCGCACACGTCGACAAGACCCGCTTCAGCATGTGGATCCCCTCCATCACCACTCACTTCTCGTCGTTCACCCCGGCCGAGATCGTCATCGTGGGCATCGAGTCGCATATCTGCGTCACGCAAACAGCGCTGGATGCCGTGCGGGCGGGGCATAAGGTGTATGTGTTGGCGGATGGGGTGAGTAGTGTGAATCGGGAAGAGGTGCCGGTTGCGTTGGAGAGGTTGAGGGGGGAGGGGGTCACGGTTACGACGAGTGAGAGTTGGGTTTATGAGTGTATGGGGGATGCGGGGATTGAGGAGTTTAGGCAGGTGGCGGGGTTGGTGAAGGAGAGTTCGGGGGGGACGAAGGAGGTTCTTGGGGCTTTGTTGAGTAAGATTTAGGGTGGTGGGTACCTAGGTGAGGTACAGCGGCATTTACAGAGGGACTGGTGTATAGAGACTTTGAGTGCCATTGAATGAACATTGGACATGTGATGTAGTGTCATGATAACATGCTACAGCCAAATCACAAGAACAAAGATTGTAAGAACGTCTCTCGAGCGATGGCTTGTTCAAGGAATGTACGATGATTAACATTATCTATATCTTCACTCCTCCACCCCCATATTGCGCCGCACCAGTCCCTGTTGCAACACTTGTCGACGTAGGAGGCAATATCTTAAGCTCGACTCCCGGCTCCACATCATCACCGTAAAGATTTTCACCTTCCGCGATCCGATTACTCTCCACGCTGCCTCTGACAATAGCAATCTCCTTCCTAACTCTAATTGCTTCCTTGACGCTCACCAATTCCTCCTCCAACCACGTTTGCATCTTCAACTTCGCTTTCTCCGCCGCCTCGTTCTTCTCTTTCGCCTTCCATTCCTCTTTCTTGTATTCCTTCTTATCCTTCTTCGCCTGCTCTTCTTTCTTCTTTTGCTCGTCCTCGAAAGTTTTCTTTGCTTTCTCTTCCTCCTTCGACTTTTCCTTTTCGTCGTCTTTGATCTTCCTTAACTCTCTCTCGAGTCTTTCGCGCCCTTGCATGAGTTCAATCCACTCATCATACTCTTCCCTGCCCCCAAAACAGATATGATAAAGCCGACAATACGCTTTATGCTCCAGTGGACAATCAATCGCTTTCTGCATGAACAGATACTGCCACATATGCTCCCACGTTCTTCCACTAATACTATCCGGTAAACGCGTATTGATCAACCAATTGATATGATGCTGGAATTGCTCCCTGGGCACAGACAAGATTTTCTCTTTCGTGACGGCGATCTGGGAACAGCAGGGGGTCGCCAGGATCTCGGGGATATCGTAGATGTTAAAGTTCGCGCGAAAGGCTTCTTGCATTTCTTTCTGCTCGGGCTGGTTGCCGGATTCTTCGGTTACTTTTGTGGTGTTTATGGAGAGCGTGCTGCATCCGATACCCCATGTCACTCGTAGGTTGACGAATTGGCGGCGTTGGACTTCGCGGAGGTCGAGGTGGTTGATTGAGAAGATCATGCTGCAATTTCTGTTAGCCCCTGTCTAAAATATGAAATACATAGGGTAAAATACCTTTGATCAAGCAATTGCTCCACATGCCACGAGAGAGCCTGCGAATGTATAAGAATAGAAATGTCCGGCAGATTGTCGTAGAAATCGTAGAAATACTGATGATACATCATCGCTTCATGGCCCTTATTTTTGACAGCATGATGTGGCGCAGTGTTATTATCTGCAATATATGGCACAACTGTCATTCCAGGGACTTTCAAGTCTTTGACCCAAGAGTAATCCTCCTTCGAAGTGGCTGCCACAACCAGATTCACGCTTGGCAGTTGTCCTTTCGGGATGCGGTATACGCCATTTGATTGCTTGATGACATGTTGTTCGATGACTTCTTCGGGATATGATTGAATTTCGCGACTGCTGTAAAGACAGAGAAGAACGAATACGGCACTGACGAAAGCGAGGAGGATGCGCGATGACCGGTTTAGGTTCGTGTATCTTGTGCGAGCTTGGCGGAGAAAGGAAGTCATTGTGGAAAATTAGAATCAGATACAACAGAAAAGAGAAGGTTTCCCCTTCATGACATTGCCAAGTTGAGATAAGGAAGAATACACTCTTGGCAGAATAACGAGCGTTAATTGAATTCGCAGCCAAGGAAAGGAGGGTTAAAAATGTGAAGAATGCGGCTTTGTAAGGGTTGGAATGCGGAAAGAAGATCCCAAAAGAAACCACTTGGCCTCGATGGCTTCTTTTTTGGCGATGAAAACCGAGAGACATCTCAATTTCCGTGACTTGTTGGAAAAAAGCCTCTATTGCACACCCCTGGGCTCTCATCCGGATCAAACTATGTCATTGCCCATTTTGCAAGAAGCTGCGCTGTGCCGACAGCAGGCAGAAGATATAAGACATAATATACCTGATCCAACAGTGAAGATGGAGTAAGAGGACAGAGATCAATGTGATAAGTACAAACCCTTTGCTCCAGTGTAGATAGATCATGAAGATCTGAGGTTTGGATATGGAAAAACAATATGTCTCAGTCTTGCTTGTTTGGCAAGCTCGATCGGGCCTCTTCCCGGAACAGAACTCCTTAAAGGTACTCGACGAACTTAAAATTGACGACTCCTGCATCTCACATCTTTGATCTCGACTTGAACCCACTGAGATTCCTAGTCATGTCACGCGATCTGTTTGCTTTCAAGTCTATGAATAGGAGAACACAGCAGCAGACTGGAAGTCCAGAAAAAGATTGTGCGAATCCGGATACACGTGATAGAGGGGTTCAAAGCGTCCTCCCCACATTGTTTGATGCCTCCTGCTGCATCGTGGGGTGATTGTTGGAGTTCCTGCAGTCCGCATGCACGATGTTGGGTCATGCATGATGCAGAGTGTGAGTCAGAGAACTCGAAGGATTCGATGTCTTAGCAACAGTCAATGTTCTTCTGGCATGAAGACACATAGACAGAAGAAAAGAGGGTATGTGCTCTTTGTTCTGTATGATGCGGCACACATTGATGTCGCATCGTCAAAATTGATGGTACGCGTGGAAGTTCTCGCAAAACAAAAATCGCCGAAGTCGGGTTGGCCGAAAGAGGCTTAGCCTGCTGCTATTCTTTAGCTTGCTCTAAGTTAGCCCAGCAAGTGTGGCATTCTAGACCATCTCTAACTTGCATCTGTCACTTCCCCATCCTCATCCAACATTTCCTCAGTCATCTTCCACTCCGTCGTTCACCGAACAGAAGAACGGATGGCAATTCTTTGATCAGACGGCCGTTATCAGGTAGAACTTGAACTGTTTTACGTGAAGATTGATCACGCAACGTTAGGTAACTATAAAATGGCTTAGAAATACAGTATGGTTATGGCTGCATGAAAGGGCAAGCTTCCCCAAAACTCTCCCCAACTCCCCAAATCCGCCTCGTGAGGCTGACTGTGGGTGAGATTTAGGTGCGAAACTTGATTGCCTGGGTGGTGGTTCAGCGCTGCTGGGGTGCAGAATCCGTTCCGTTCCCGTTTCCAGTAACTCGTAACCAACACTCACCACCCTCACCCACCACCATCACTGATCTCGCGCTTTCGCGCTCTCGGTCGACACTTGCCTGATAGTTAACCCTCGAAGTCCTGGGACGGCGGATCTGCTGACAGCATGAAACGAGATCGCGATCGAGTCACCGAGTTGAAGCACACCCTAGACGTCTATCCTCGATCTCCTGGCGCATCCTGATTCCTAACATCACCAGGGCTCGGACACCGACGTGAGAGAGTCGTCGCAAGCATTGGGAATATTGACACGCGATCGAAATATGGCTCTACGGAGCATGCTGATCTGCTAGATGATCGTTGTATCTCCGTAAAATCCTTCTGATATAATCCAAATGTCCAAGTGGTGGGTACCTGCGTGAGAGGATTGCTGGTCCTGAGTCCGTGACGAATGACGGGAGCTGTCACCGGGTTCATGGCTATGTTCTGATGTTTCCCATGAGATGGTACACCATACACGGTCGAGGTCGTGAGATGACCACGGGAACTACTGCACATACTCAGGTCCAGCGTCTGTGGCGCGGGGTTGAAGCTATATTGTTGGCTGTGAAGAACGACCAGACCTGGGTTATGAAAAGGTCGTCGTCGACACAGCCTGATCTACGACAAGGAAATTTCCATAGGGTTTTTGCACAGCCATCCATCCCATCAACCCATCTTGGCGGCACACCTACCACTCCACTCTAGGACTCTGCCGCCAGAACAACAACCCGCAGTCCGCTGGCGGCGCTGGGTGTCCGCTGCAACGCATCGTCATTCGGATGAACCGTGCAGAGAAGGAGGAAGGTAGGGAAATTAGCTGTGGCACTTGCAGCAGAAACGCCTCTCAGGGCTGAGAAGTGGTGGTCTCCCAGTGGAGTCGCCGAAGACTGTGCAAACAACCGCACTCTTCTCTGCATTGCCGCTTTGGGAAACAGATGCACGTCGAAGGGTATGCAAGAGACCTGACCGACCTCCCAAAGCGGCCTGTCGCAAACCTTCGATCCTCTTCCATGGGCCATGGGCTGTCGCAAACTCTCGTGCATCCAAAGGTTTGGTTGGTAGGTCTGGGCTTTTTCCAAATATCCTATGCACCCTTCTCCTTGCGAAACATGAACAAATCATGCCCGACGGCGATGTCGAGCCACTAGCATTGGGTATCTCGACCGTAACGAAGTGCACATCCTTTCGCGCCGACCCGTATGATCAAGGGCCCTGGACCCTTCGTTCTATTCTGGTGCCACCCAAGAAATTACCTCGAGGGCAAAGGGCAAATTTTTCCCACTTCGCTCTCCTTCCCTCGTGCCCTCGGCCCACCACCACCACCACAGTCTTGGATGTCTTGGATGTCTCAACGCCAGGCCCGAACGGGCCAGAAACATCAGGAAACGAGATGTTTCAGTGCTCGCATTTTTGGGTTCACCTTGCCAAGACTGGCCGCCCATGATTCCTGACAGGCATCTGGAGCGGGAATGGTTCGAAGTCAGGGTCACTTCTGTGGCTGATGCTCAGCCTCGCAGCCATTGCTGCGGGTGTCAGTGGTCAGTCTCCCACACCATCCCTCCAAAATCAGCCAGTGGGATGTGACGAGGGTATGGAAGAGTAGTTCGCGCATCTTTGAGCCCCCAAATCTCCACCGTCTGCCTAAATGCTGGGAACAGTCATTCGGCAGCAGCAAAAGACATAAAGTCTGAGGTGTGCCCATGAGCCAATCCCTCTCTCCTCTTTCTCCCTATCACCCATCAAATCAATTCCGTGTCGCATTGCAGTTCGAAGGCAAATTCGCATTCGGGTCTTGCAAACCCTACTCAACAGCCTTGCATTGCATTACTCAGTCCTAAATCGAGGGACCGCAAAGAAAAAATCAGCCTTCCTTACTTTGCGCCTGCCCCTCCTACAAATTTCGCGATCAGTACCACCCCCTTTCCACCATATATACCCATCCCATCTTCCATACATGTCGACTCCATGTCTCTAGTCCATCGGATCGATACAGAAGTGCGATTATTATACGTCCCTGATTTCGGCGACTGACAAAAATCCCTTGGACCAACCAGACTTTATAAGAGAGGTCCATCACCAACAGACTACCACATTCCAACAACTGGAACATTTGCATAAGGTTTCAATCAAACCAAGCAACACATACCATTATCGATAACATCCATCTCGAAACACAACAATACCCACTTCAACTCCAAGGCCGATTGAATATCGGTCTCGAGGTCATTATATCGACACAACAACAAAGTCATACGTCCCCACAACCACATTCACAATGTGTGTCACCAACGTTTACGTCGACCGGTATCCGGATGGCAAGGAGCTCGAGTTCCGCCATACTGAGATCTGTCAATATGGAGCTCCAGGTCGTCCATGCCCAAAGCTCTCTACATTGGAGAATCCAGTCCGCAACATCCAATTCGGAGAACCAACCACCGAATACATGATGACAGCTCATCGACGATCCTTCCCTCACACACCTCCTCGCTCATCTGGTGGCTCACACCACAGACGCCAATCCTCATCCGTTAGTTCAGACGACAAGAATGGCAGAGAAGGAGGCATCAGACGGCGAACAAGCGAAAGAAAGAGAGAAGTCCCCGCTCTCCGACCAACAAGAACCCACCGCAAAGAGCGCATCATCATCGTCGACTCACCACCCACTCCCAGAACACCCCCTCAAACATTCGGCCAGACGTTCTCCGTCCCCAACTCTCCCGCCAGCCCACCATTCATCGTCGATGGTTTACCGCGCGAGAGAGGCCGTCCTATAATCGTCGATGAACGACCCATGCAACGAGAGCGTGAACGAGAAATTATCAGAGAAAGAGAAAGCGATAATGCGCGCCGCCAACGCGTCCCCTCCATCGGCGCCGTAGTCGGCGGTCGTCGTCGACTCTCTACCTCTCGAGAGCGCTTTGGCTGGGACTCACCTAGCTCATCACACACCTCCTTCGACTCCCGCGCTCGTCGAGAAGTCGAAGAGATCGAGCGCCGCAAACGCGAGCGCGAAGAATTAGAACGTGAAAGAGAGAAAGCTGAACGCAATAGAGAAATGAAAGAGTTTGAACGAGAGCGGAAAGAGAGAGACAGAGAGCGCGAAGACAGGATCGCGGCGCTGGAAGCTGAGCGTCGGCGGGAAGAACGGATCCGAGCTCAAGACGAGGAGATTCGTCGCCGGCCAGCTGTTCCTGTGCCGCCATCCCCACCTCGCAGGGGAATCTTGAAGCCCGTTGTTACGAGTCCCGGACGCCCGGACCCGAATGAGGTCTTACTAGGCGTGGGCAGCCTGACGATTGGGGAGCGGGAGAGGCCGCTGGTCATGAGCGCGGGGGAGAGGGCGATTATCGAGGAGAAGGAGATTCGGCGGCGGTTGGAAGAGAGGGATCGCGAGATCCGGGAGCGGATGTTGGAGAAGGAGGAGGAGGCGATGAAGCAGCGGTTGAAGGAGAGGCAGATGCCGAAGAGGCGGTTTAGTGTTGGGCCGGGGAATCGGAGGCATCGGGTGCTTTATGATGATGGGGTTTATAGGTGGGAATGAGTGTGTGTATAGGAAGGAGAGCAGTTGATGGAGAAGGAGGGAGGTGGTTGTCGTCTTTCTGCAGTAGATAGATAGATATAGATGGCAATTGTACTTGTTCATTTACCCTCCAATTATCATTACTTGTTACGATGCAAAGTGAAGTGGTCTTCTTGACCTGATTCGATTCGATTTAATGTTCGTTAAGGTGTGGCTGAGGATGATGATGTGGTTCCAACCCCGAGTTCTGATCTGCATGCAAGTCGACGCATGGCATGTCTTGCATTACATACCTACGCAACACGTTTCTTCATTTCTTTCTTCATATCTGCACCAACACTTTAACATGATTCTCCTTATTCCGAATCAACTCCTTGATCCCATCCTCAACCACGTTCTCCAGCGCAATTTTACTCGTGATCATTTCTCCCGGGGTCATTTTTCCTGCGAGATTGTCAGGCTCCGGCGGTGGGGACGATTGGGTAGCTAGCTTCCCCTGAACTAAAGAGAAAAAACCCGGAAAGGGAAAAGGAAACATACCTGCAGAGATAGCTTGAATGACATCTTTAAAGTCCTGCTGGATGTAGCCTAGACATGCGACGTATTTCCCTTCCCGGAACACCAGGTCGTTGGGCTGGAATGGGACGGCTTTTTCCCACTTTGAAAGGGAAAAGCACAAAGTTAGTAATTGGCATGTACCAGCGACATTCTGCCTCAGTGAATGTCTGTCTTTCCGTCTAGGACAGACTTTCCACGATCCCGATGTCGCACGAAAAAATCAACGGGCATGACCATGACTCACAATAGCAACATTAACCACCGTCCCCTTAACCCTGATCGCCTTGCAGGCAGCCTCCAACCCAACCGCCACACCTGCGCAATCAAACACGATATCGACGCCCTCGCCGCCGGTGAGGTCCTGCACGCTCTTCACGACATCGACGGTCCGCGGGTCGAGGATCGTGTCCGCGCCGAACTGCTTGGCGAATTTCTGTCGGGAGGCAGACAGCTCGCTGACGATGATCTGGCCGCAGCCCCGCGCGCAAAGGGCTTGGATGACGGCTATTCCTATGGGGCCTCCGCCGAGGATGAGGATGTTGTCGTTTGGCTTGAGGGGCGATTGCGAGACGGCGTGCCAGCCTACGGCGAGAGGCTCAACTAGGGCTGCGACGTCGAGGGGGATGTTGTCTGGTAAGGGGAGGCAGTAGGAGGATGGGACTGTTACGGCGTCACTTAGGCCGCCGCCCCAGCCTGAGAGCCCGACGAAGCCGCCGTTGTAGCAGACGTTCTCGAAGTTGTGCTTGCAGGCTCCGCAGGTACCGTCGTAGATGGTAGGTTGTATCGAGACGTGCTGTCCGGGCTTGAATCCAGAGACACCTTTCCCGACTTCGAGGACGGTGCCGGAGAACTCGTGTCCGAATGTTACGGGAAGAGTCTCTTTGGTGACGGGATGAGGCTTGACGGGTGCGAATGTCGGTCCGCCGAGATACTCGTGGAGATCTGATGAGTGTCAGTACAATGCTCGGAAATCGATTGGAGATCTTGGGGATTGAGTAGGTATGTCTGTACCTGTTCCACAAATTCCTACAAAGGCAGGTTTGATCTTCAATTGCCCCTCTTTACACACTGGCTCTGGGATCTCCTCAACTCGAATATCCTCGATGCCGTAATATCTTGCTGCTCTCATTGTCTATGTATTAGTATTTCACAATTGGGTATGGATAGCAAGTAGTTCTTTCTGAATAGGTATGCCAGTTTTTATACCATACCATACCATACCAGCCAAGCTCAGAACCCCTCACTCACCATGGACCATCTCGGTCAAAGGGGCCGTCAAGTGGCATGTTGTTGATCTGAGATCACGTTACAAGCTAGAAAGAAGCCTTTCTCCGTCCTTTTCAGGAGTCAGGGCCAACAAAGATCTTATTCGTACCGTAGCGGGTGAACGTTGATCTGGGGTCGAGCTTCCGCTTCCATTTCCCCCTCAAAGCTTGAACTACCCCAGCGCTAGCAGTGCGGAATTATCTCCATGCCGTTAAATATGGCAGGTTTGCCGGTCCATACCTTTGTTGAAGATATGTTGTGTAAGTAACAATATGTCAGAAGCGAATTCGGGTCCTGAGACGGGAATTGAAGAGTCCAATTGGAGGTATTCTGTTCCCATATTAATACGTAGTTATTTGCATATTGAAAGAACGTGACGATGTGGAGTGACAAGACCTCGAGGAATGAAGTTGTCGTTTCATTTCCTTCGGCTTAAGCGCCCCCACATTAACCCGAGAGACGACCCCGCGAAACCCCCGCTTCACGAGAGTGGAAGCTTGTTGACTTCTTTCATACTCTACAACTTTTCTCTCTCTACAATCTCCTAGCCGAATTGTACAATTGAGAAAGTCAAGATGTATACAGCTTCATTCGCATTCTTCGAAGCTCTCTGGGAAGTCCGTATCCCCTCCCTCCCTCCCTGTCTTCCCGAGCTCCCTCTCTAACAGCTATCCCCCAGGCCGGAGTAACCTATTGCTTCGTAAACCTAGGCTCAGACCACCCTTCCATCATCGAAGCCATCGTCAAAGGCCAAAACGAAAAGAAAGGCGAATTCCCCCAAATCATAACATGTCCCAACGAAGTCTGTCTTTCCCCCTACCCTTCCCTCCCTCTCTCCCTCTCTACATTCCTAGCAAATTCTCATGATGAAAAAAAATAGATGGTAGCCCTCTCAATGGCAGACGGCTACGCCCGCCTCACTGGAAAACCCCAATGCGTAATCGTCCACGTCGACGTCGGCACCCAAGGCCTCGGAGCAGCAGTCCACAGTACGTCAAATCTTGCCCTTGTCTTGTATTCAATCTGGGAGCCAAGATCTTCGGGATCATCCTCGAGAGCTGTCCATCAAAGAAAATGCGTCACAGCTCCTCGGATATACTTCTCGGCTCATGGATCTCTATCAAAATTACATACTGATTTGTCTATAGACGCCTCCTGCGGCCGAGCCCCAGTCCTCATCTTCGCCGGCCTGTCTCCTTACACCCTCGAAGGCGAGATGCGAGGTTCACGCACCGAGTACATCCACTGGATCCAAGACGTGCCGGACCAGAAACAGATCGTAGCGCAGTACTGCCGGTACTCGGGCGAGATCAAGACCGGACGGAACGTGAAGCAGATAGTGAACCGCGCGTTGCAGTTTGCGACCTCGGATCCGGCGGGGCCGGTGTATCTTTGCGGGGCGAGAGAGGTGATGGAGGAGGATTTGACGCCGTATCAGCTTGATCAGGGGTTTTGGAATAAGGTTGAACCGGCTGCATTGCCTGGGACTGCGGTGGAGGTTATTTCGGAGGCGTTGGTGCAGGCGAAAGAACCTTTGGTTCTTGCTGGTTATACTGGAAGGAACCATGCTTCTGTTGGAGCGTTGGTGGAGTTGGCGGATACTGTTAAGGGGTTGAGAGTCTTAGATACAGGTGGAAGTGATATGTGCTTCCCAGCAGATCATCGGGCTTGGTTAGGATTGAGATATGGTATTGATCAGGCGATTAAAACTGCAGATGTTATTGTAGTTATTGATTGCGGTAAGTGCTTTCCCTTTTGGATTAGACAAGACTGACACTCGCGATAGATGTCCCATGGATCAACACACAATGCCATCCAGCCAAGGGTGCAAAAATATATCACATTGACGTTGATCCTCTGAAAAAGTAAGTACACTGACTTACTTCACTTACTTCAAGTAAAACATTGACATCTCCAAGCCAAATGCCAGTCTTCTACCTGAACGCCTTAGCCCGCTACCGAGCAGACAGCTACACAGCAATCACCCAACTAACCACCCACATCCGCACAACCCACACCTCAACGCTCTCCTCTTCTCTTTACACCGAACGGTGGTCTACCCTCGCAGAAGCACACACCAAACGCCTAGAAACCATTGCCGCGGCCGCAGCTCCCAAATCCGACGGCACATTCGGCACGGGACACCTGTGCCGCGTGCTCCGCAGCATTGTCCCCAGCGACACGATCTTCGCCATCGAAGCCGTAACCAACACCGCGTTCGTGGCCGACAACATCCAAGCCACGCTCCCGGGTTCGTGGATCAACTGCGGCGGCGGCGGACTCGGCTGGTCGGGCGGCGGAACGCTCGGTATCAAGCTAGCCACCGAATACGAAGCGAAGAAGAATGGCGGGAAGGGGAAGTTCGTGGTGCAGATAGTGGGAGATGGGACGTTTTTGTTTAGTGTTCCCGGGAGTGTGTACTGGATTAGTCAACGGTATGGGATTCCTGTTCTGACGATTGTGTTGAATAATAAAGGTTCGTCTCCCTCTTCTTCCTCTACAACTGCCTTCTAATGAAGGGAAAGGATGGAACGCACCGAGGAAATCTCTCCTATTGGTACATCCCGATGGACTAGGCTCCAAAGCGACAAACGAGGAACTGAACATCAGTTTCGCGCCGTCGCCGGATTACGCGGGGATTGCGAAGGCGGCAGCGGGTGGGAACCTGTTTGCGGAGAAGGTTAGTAAGACGGAGGATTTAGAGGGGGTTTTGAAGAGGGCGGTGGAGAGTGTGTTGAGTGGGACGACGGCGGTTATTGATGCTGTTGTTGTCAGCGGATGCTAATTAGATGATGGATGGAATGAATAGATTGAAAGATTAGACTGTTGAAATTGAGGATTTCATTAGACTAGATGGTTTTGTCGGATATTTGGTGCTGTGATCTACCGAAAATGCTTCTTCGTTGTTGGTGATTCACGTTGAAAGTCCAAGCTACCTACCCAACATGATTTCTCATCGGAATACTGAACTATATCGTACATTGAGCTTTCAATTGTACTGAGATTGTTCCAGACTTTCCTGGCTGATATGTCAATTATCAAGGAACATAGATTAGAGGCCACTTAGCAGTCTCAAGAACAGCGTTGTCTTCTTGCATGCAGTTCCCTCAGCTCTGCTAAGAGCTCGCAGTGAGTCGGATCTGATCTCTTTGTTGTCCTTGGATTCCGAATTCTCTACATGTTGACGAGTAGTCTTTTAACACTATCATCGCTAGTGAGTGAAATATCCTTGCCGGAGTTTGGAGCCGTTCAGAGTTCTATCCCATGGACAGAGAATGTAAAATGGAAAATGTCCGAGCTAATTTGCATATATTATGACTCTCTAAATTTCCAATTCTACTGCACATTGCAGAGGCATTGTCCGTTCAAAAAGCAAGACTAAAGTAATCTAATGGACTCTCAAGCTCGAGGCTCATTTGTATTACACTGGGAGCATGAGAGATTTGATTAGCGCGAGTAGGAGCTCTGTGGTGAATTAACGACAAGAATCAGGCTCTGTTACATCTCTTCCACATACAACACCAAGCAAACCTCCCGACAAGAAGAGTTATCAGTTTTATGCCAAATTCTTGCTTGCATGAATTGTTTGTCCCAAGGGAGAGCACATTGAAACCCTACTCCAAAACCTGGCTCGAAGCTGTCAGATGTGCTGTCTAATACGCAGAGAATGAAAATTAAAAATCTCTGCTCCTCGGAATTAATCACTCACTCGAGAATCGTACATAAAGAGTCGCGCTTGTCCGACCGAAGGAAAGATATCGAGAATAGATAAATGTTTATACTAATTTCGAAGACTTTGTTGTTTAGGATGTCGGACATTAGAAAGAGATTCTTGAACGAGACAAGACATCGAGTTTAAAATTCAAAGTTACAAAGAAGGGATGACCTTGAGAATAGGGGTTGTTTGTGTTGAAGAATATGTAAGCATAGATAGCTCTGGGAAAACACATGTGGCAGGTAAAATGCTCGACCCAGGAATCTCACATTTAGAATTTTGTTCAATATACCAGCAATTTGAATGTGATAAAGAAGAAAGCAGATCGGATTGCAGATTTTCCAGTCATTGCGCGCACAGCTGGAATTTGGATTACTGTACAAATGAGACAAATGAGCGGACATGATTCATCTAGGTAAACAGATTGTCCGATAAGCACTCTGTTTTTTCGTTGTCTAGCTCTGAATTTATGAGAAATGGAAACGATTAGTAGAGGCGTGGTGATTTGTACTGTGTGATTCTGTTGGAGAATAGAGGATAACAGGATGGACAGTGAGAATATGGTATTGGAGAAAATTTGAATGTCGATGTTGATGTCCGGAATTTAATGTAGAGATGGTCGTTTCAAGGCACATGTCTTGACAGAAATCTTGGTTTTCTGTATCGAGATCTTGAACTCGGATCTGGCCATCGTCCGAATTCAAGGCAGGATGTCTCACTCCTGCATCCCCAACTCATCTGGCATTATATACCCGAAAATTATCGGTTGTGGAGACTAATTTGAGCAATTGGATGGATATGTAGGCAGAAATGGTTCGATAATCAAGCCCCTGACGATCGAAGTCGTGGCAATGCATTTGCATGCAGTAGTTCGCAGCTCCAACTTAAAGATCTGAGGTCATCATGATAAGGCCGCAAGTATCTGTAAGACCAAGCTTATGCCAAAAACAACCCCGCAAAAACACCTCGGCCCTTTCGAGCAGCTCTATCTTACGAATTCGTTGAGCTATCTCAGTCTTGGGAATTTGCCGTTGACGAGGCTAGGGATGATTCGGGCAACCGGTAGATAATCATCACATGCTTGGAACTTGTGACGGGTAATGAAAACTTTATGCAAGGAATAATTGACTTTGAAGTGCCAAACTACCATGCAGCTACACTGATAGCTTGGACGGAAGAACTTATTTGCGTAGCTCGCAAGGATGCTATTAAATAAGACACGGCTAAGAATAAAATCAACAAACAAGAGATCTCGTGAGTGACAACAGCTGATGTTACACAGCAACCATTCCAATCGGAAGTTCCCCATCAATGAACACAATACGACGTTGAGTGCGGAGTACAAGAAAAAGAAATCTCAAAAGATGAGCGACGTGATGTTTCTGGAGCTGCGACCGGGCGCTGATCCCATGTACAGAGTCTAGAAGAGGGTGTAGAAGCCCACCAATGAAGGGTGAGAGAAACACTAGCTGAACTCAAGATGACCGTTTCCTCCACAAATTCCAGCGAAGTTGAACAGCTTGAGTTTAAGCGCACCAGAAACATGTCTGGATATCTGACCAGGCTGCCTCGATATTGTACTTCCTGGAAAGAAGTGTGGTAATCCAAAGGCCGTACCGTACACCCTCTTTCGTCGTATTGATATGTAAATATTCGTAGTCAGCAACGGCGTCGGCGTGCAGTCCGTAACAAGGTCCACGTCGTGAGATCTGTCACTGCATCACATACTGTAGATGTACTCGGCTTGCCTCTCTTTGCTGACTCGACATATCCGGTACGACCGTATTCAGCATCTCGACTTCTCTCGAAAGGATTCTCTGGTCACGCGCAGCTCGGAGAAGCGGTTCCGAATGCAATATACTCTACAGAGAGGCGATTTAGAGATCCACCCGGTCGCGTTCAGGAGGTCCAGGCTTTATAGGACCACCAGGACCCTAAAAATCGGTTGTGGAGTGAAGCCCTGCCAGCGAAGTCGATCCCTAGCTACTTGGAGACCAGGATCGTAGTGGACGAGGCGCGAGAGAAGGACCAGCAGTGAGCAGATTTCTGATAGAATCGGAATTATCTGATCTGAAGTGATACAGACACCAGACGGGGCGTGGGGTTGACGACGACACAGCAGCGCGAATTGTGAAGCGGATGGAACGTTGGACAGCAGCTGTAGTACAGTAGCAGCAGCATAAAGAGAGGCTGGAAGGAGGTCGAAACTGGTGCGAGGAGACCCGGGAGTACCGTCAGTATCTTTGCTGGCGTGGACTGCTACAGTACGGGATCAACAATCGTATTCACTTTCGAAGTACATCAACAAGAAGGACGACGACACCTCGTCGAATTCTCGACTTGCATCGTAAGCTCTGCAGTCAGTCTCGAGTCCGTCTGAAATGAGAATGAGCCGAAGAAGCTTAATAAGGGAGGCGCTACCAAGCATCGGCCGTCGACCCTCGGCAGAAAATTGAACGGACGCAATCAAGAGGTGCGTTGAGCTGCATTAGGTTGGATTCTGAGCCGCTGCATTGGCGCTCTTCTCCTCTCGAGAGATATGGGAAACACATGAATACAATACTGTACTGATCTGCTGCTCGCCATGTTAGATTCCGCTTCGATCGTGGTTCCTCACGACGTCCGTCGTCTCGTCTCTTGGTCGTCTCTCTTCCCCTCCCCCTTCCTCATGACACGCTTGACACTCCTCACAACGAGAACACGAGTCAGCGTGCCCTTTTCTCCGCCGCCAGCATTTGATACCCTGATACCCATGGCCTAGTCCTGGCGCTCCACGTGCTGAATCTCGGCTTCACTTCGCCTCCTCTTTCCAGACGCCGATATTATTGTCTCTAGACAGCTCCCACCCCAATACTGCCGCCAGCCTGAAAAGCACTGCTGCATTGCTTGGACCCAGGTACCAGACCAGACTATACCGTACCGTACTTGCCGCGCAGTTACATTATCTTCCAAGTGGATACTATCACAAGGCCTACCCAGCCTCGACACGTTTGAACTACTCCACATAAAGATCGATATTTCCCCGTACATTTGCCTTTGCCTTCAACGGAATTTGTCTGACACCTGATCGAAACTCCATCTACCTCCACCGAGAATATGCGCCTCTGGAGACACCCGACCAAGCTACAGCGGCCGTGGCCCAGGCCAGACATGAGAGTGCTTTAATACCTCACGTATCACACCCTGCTCTTTGGGCATAGTTCTTAAGATACCATGTCTCCAACTCGATCTGCCAATAGCTCAGGTGTCACCGCTTCTTCACCATTTCCACCAGAGATCAAACAAGAAGTGCACGACTCTGCAGATTCCTTCTATATCCTCCCACCTCGTCCCAATCCCTCCGCAGATGCTGGCCTCTCGATCAAGGCCGATAGTGATGGATCGAATACCCCTCCCTCTCCCAGTAGCATGGACGTGTTCAAGATCTCGCCGGTGACAGCATTGAAGCTATTGTGTGCAGGAATCGAAGCTCTGGTCAAAGTCACTGGAGATATTCCTCCAACACCACCCCCAACCTTCACCACCCCACCGAATATGCGAGGCATGCAAGCAGAGAAGGAAAACATAATACGAAGCAATTCATACAAGAACTTCGCAGAACTACACAAACGTCCGCGGACGCCGTCGAGTTCCAGTGGAGGATCAGAAGACATTGATGGAGTCAACTTTCGCAAGACACCGTTGAGCAGTCCGGAAATCGCACCCACGGAACCATACATCATAATTGGGGATAATGCGGAACCTCTGAATGTCCAGCACAGCGTCATTACTCGGAAATTCTACTCGAAACACCCTCCTCCCATCTCTTTGGAAGATTACTTGATGCGAATACACAAGTTCTGTCCCATGTCCACGGCTGTATATCTCGCAACAAGTTACTACATACACAAGCTTGCTGTTGATGAACGAGCCATTCCAGTGACAAGGAGGAATTGCCATCGACTCCTACTTGCTGGATTGAGAGTTGCGATGAAAGCCTTGGAGGATTTGAGCTATCCTCACTCGAGATTTGCGAAGGTGGGAGGAGTGAGCGAGAATGAGCTTGCGAGACTGGAAATCAGTTTCTGTTTTCTCACAAACTTCGAGTTCAAGACCAGTAAAGAGACCCTGCTTGAGCATGCCATTAGCTTAAAGGAGTTAAGTGCCATGCAGGGTGCGGTGGGTTTTGTGCCTAGGATGCCGCTGAAGAGTAAGAGGAGGGTTGGGGCTCAAGAGACGGTACAGGAGGTTACAGCCGATGCTTAGAGGAGATAATGAAGAGTCGAGAAGAAACAAGATGATGAACAGATGAGCCGAAGAATACAAGAGGAAAGTACATGCATGGACTGGCAGAGCAGAGCATATTTGCAAGATTTCTTGCTTGCGTAGAGGAAGCGCTCACGCGTATGTTTGGGCAGGCAGATCTGGGATATATGGATCCAGTACTGGTCGATACCAACGAGGTTTATTGGTAATAATTTGTTTCATTGTCGGAGACGGAAGGGATTTTGTACATGTTATGTCGGGTCAATGCATGCCTCACTTTGAGGTGAGTTTAGTTGGGACGAAAGGGTTCTGCATGAAATCGCATCAGCATGGGACGAAAGCTTAAGAATTGAGGAGCATATAATGTGGAGTGTCGTTAAGGAGGAGGAATATGCATGCATGGATACCATCTGAGCGTTGTTTTCGTCCACTTGCTTCGAGTTATGGTATATGGAGGGCATATTGTGGATTCTTGTCAAGGTTTGGGGTTTCGTTTCGAGGTCGGACATTTGATATTTGCATACCCAGGGTCTGGATTGGTGGCGTTTGCATGGGCAGGTCAGAATGGAATCTCACCTGATGGGTCTGATTGTATCAAATGAAACATCTTCAATTCTTAATATCTGATATGGTGAACGACAATCTGAACTTATAAACATTCAAGCGAGAACAGATATTTATTCTATAAAATCTCAAAGCAGGAATCCACATGATTATGATCCTAAGATCAGACCACCTACCCTGCAATCGTGGAGGTATAAAAGAAGGCGGTCCCTGATATTATATGGCGGGGTAAATTTTACCAGCTCTCCACGACGTTTGTCAACAATTACCCCACCTTGATCTTACCTCACCACCACAAGCCTGTACTCATACTTGGCATTACAACTCCCAACGCCGCATTTGGCAGGTCCCTCTACCTTCACCTCGAGCGAATACTCAATTCCAAAAATCGTTAAGCCGTGAATACCCTCGAGCTCACACGATCCGTTCCATCGATCGCAACCTTCGAGAGCTGTCAACGAAGAGGTTACACCAAGGGACAAGATGGCAGGCATAGATGTGCAGAAAGTGCTCAAGGGCAAGTACCCAGCGAAAGAGCACGCGAAGAGGGTCGTAGAATGGATGCAAAGGAACAAGGACGGAGATGGAGAAGTAGGAGGGGTGCTGTACCTCGAGGGGCAGAAGACAAAAATGATCGAAGACAACGACGAAGCTGCTCCCTTCAGGTGAGTCCTATCCTCCCTCTCTCCAACCCCTCTAACCCTCCCAGACAACGACGATACTTCTACTACCTCACCGGCTGCGACCTCCCAGACGCCTACTACACATACGACATCAACAGCGCCAAATCAACCCTCTACATCCCGCCCATCGACGCCGACTCCGTCATCTGGTCCGGCCTGCCGCTCTCCGAAGAAGAAGCCCTCTCAAAGTACGACGTCGACGCCGTCCTCACCACCGACCAAGTAAACGCCTCGCTCGCGCACCCGCGCGGGTCCTCCCCCTCCTCCGTCTGGGCGATCGCCAACCAGGTCTCGGACCACATCACCTTCCTCGAATTTTCGCACAAGGATTTTAGCTTGCTGAAACTTGCTATCGAGGAATGTCGCGTGGTGAAGGATGAGTACGAGATTGCGCTGACGTTGCACGCGAATGCGATTTCGACCATCGCGCATACGGAGGTGTTGAGGAGGGTTAAGAGGGCGAGGAATGAGAGGGAGTTGGAGGCGATGTTTATTGAGAGGAGTATTGCGAATGGGGCTAGGGAACAGGCGTATCATTCTATTGTGGCGAGTGGGACGGCGGCGGCGACGTTGCATTATCAGAAGAATAGTGAGGGCTTGGAGGGGAAGTTGAATTTGTTGCTTGATGCCGGGGCGGAGTTTGGGTGTTATGCTAGTGATATTGTAGGTTCCCCTTGCCTTCCTTTTCGTTGCTTGAATGTAGATTTTGGGTTAGAAGGTACTGACGGGACATTGTTGGGATAGACAAGGACATTTCCCATCTCAGGAACTTTCAGCAAGGAAAGTTTGGCGATCTACAACATAGTACTGGAGATGCAGACCGTTTGCACAAACGTGCTTAAGGAAGGAGTAGTATGGGACGACGTCCACCTCAAAGCCCACGAAATCGCCATCGATGGCCTCCTCAAACTCGGGATCTTGCAAGGCGAGAAATCAGATATCCTGAAGTCGAGAACCAGCGTAGCATTCTTTCCCCACGGTTTAGGGCATTATTTAGGAATGGATACCCACGACACGGGCGGCCATCCTAACTACGAGGACAAGGACTCGATGTTCCGGTACTTGAGAGTCAGGGGAAAACTTCCAGCAGGAAGTATCATTACCGTTGAACCTGGCGTAAGTCCATCCTACCCTCCCTTCCCATTCTTTTCATGTCCTCTAATTTGATACAGATCTATTTCTGCCGCTTCATCATAGAGCCCTACCTCAGAGATCCAGTCCACTCGGCGTACATCAATTTCGAAACCCTGAATCGCTATTGGGAGGTCGGAGGCGTGAGGATCGAGGATAATATTTTGATTACGAGGGATGGGTTCGAGAATTTGACGACGGCGGTTAAGGATGTGGGGGAGATGGGGAGGATTATTAATGGAGAGTGAGTTGGGGGTAAGAGGAGAGATAGGGCGAAGAGTATGCATGAATAAATCTTCCAAAAGTCTCATCCCCCCCCCTGGTTATCAGTCGTGGTGAAGTGATGAACCCTTGCGGGTGTATAACTGACTGCTAGCACGTAAGATTTGTTTTAGTTGTCTGTTATTGATCGGTTTGCCAATCTTGAGTTGATAAAGAGTACGCCACATCTAGCCACAGGGATATATATCATGGTAGCGTATATTCCACAGCCCTAACCTTCGCCCTCTCCAACCACTTCAAATCCCCACCCACCGTAGCCTTCTGAATATTATACAACTCATCAATCAACGCCGGAACAAACGTTCCCGGCCCCCTAACATCCTCCCTCACAGCCGCAATCTCCGCCGCAATCTCATAATGCAGTAATCCCGTCAAAGCAGCAAGTAGTTTGTCCTCCCTACTCACAGCCAACATCAACGAGATCGCCGTCCCGAGCACACACCCGCTTCCCGTAATCCGGCCTAGAAGCTCATGTCCATTCTCCACCGCAAACGTACGTTCGCCATCGGATATGTAGTCCGTTGCTCCCGTCATAAGGACAATATTCCGTTCTCTAACAGCGAGGTCTCGAACCAACCTCGCTTTCTCACCCTCAGTCGTAGAACTAACTCCACTATCCACCCCACGCTGCTGAACAACAGCCCCAAACACCGTCCTAATCTCCCCCTCATTCCCCTTAATCACATCCAAGTACCCCGCCGCAAGCAAAACCCTCACCGCATCCCTCCGCACCGCCGTCGCGCCCGCGCCCACGGGATCAAACACCACGGGTCCGCCCGCCAGGTTATACGCTTTGAGCGCTTGGCAGTAGTTCGCGAGCCCGTCCGGCGTGACGGTCCCCATGTTTATGACCAAGGAGCCGCCGAGGTGCGAGAGATCGCCCGCTTCGGCGCCGTAGTTGGCCATTATCGGGGAGCCGCCTATCGCGAGGGCGACGTTTGCGGAGAAGTTTTGTACGACGAGGTTTGTCATGTTGTGCGAGAGGGGGGTTTTCTGGGAGACGGCTGAGATGATGGAGGGGATTTGAGCGAGGAGGGTGGCGGTTGTGGTGGCTTTGTTGGGGTTGGTGATGGCGAATGGGGGTGGGGAGCGGATTAGTGAGAGTAAGGAGGAGGCTGCGGATCGAGGGTCGGCGGAGGCCATTATGGCGGATACGATGGCTACGCCGTCGAGGGGCTTGGTGGGGTGGGCGGATTGGTAGAGGACTCGTTGGATGGTGGTGGAGTTTATGCCGCCGATGGAGACGGTTGAGACGGTGCGGCTCCAGTCGTTTTGTGACATGGCGGCTAGGATTTGTTTGGTTCCTGCGGTGCCGATGATGTCTTTTGTGTTTGTTTTGCTGGCGGGGCGTTAGAAGGGTTTGTGGAGGGGATGGGAAGGAAAGGTACGTCGGAGTTGCAAACATGGTGCCGATGCCGAGATAGTTTGCTCCGTCTTTGCAAGCTGTTAGAGCTTCGTCGATGGAGGATGCTGTCACTCCTATTATGGCATCTGGACCGAGCACTCTTCTGGCAGTAGGGAGGTCTAGTTGGTGTTAGAAGGACGTCCTTTTCTAAAAGAACAACCAAACACACCAACGTCATCTTGACCAATATGCACCCCCTCACAACCAACTGCCAATGCAACATCGATTCTATCGTTGATTAAAAGGGGTACCCCATGCTTCTGTGTGACAGCATGAAGTCTTTTTCCAGTCGAGATGAGAGCGCCCGTATCGCTGACTTTGTCTCGATACTGTAGTATTGTTACACCGCCTTCTAGAGCAGCTTCGACGACTTTGACAATGCCTTTGTCGCCGAGAATGGCTGGTGTAGAGTCTGTGACCAGATACAGAGCATAGTCAACTTTTTTAAGAGTCATCTTGGCAACTGTGCAAGGTTTCAAATGAGACTTGACTTCTTGTTCTTTTGGGAGATTATATCTGAGTAAAGAAGTAGTATATGTACTAATAGCGGGAATAGAATCTTTCCAATACGTCAGGAACAAACAATCAAGCGTCAACAGGGTCATACATGTGCTTTGCTGTGCAAGATCCAACCAAGCTCCAGAAGCAAGGTTCAGGTGGACAGGTCTGGGTCCAAATGAGTTGATCAATATAAAGACTTTGAATGAAAAGAGAACCAAAAGTCTTGTAAGACTTCAAGCCTTGATCTACCAGAACTCTGGGTCTGAACTTGACTGCAGTCAAATTCAATATCACGTGAACGAATGTCTCAGGCCTTCAGGTAGAGTCAGCCGATGAACAAAGAAGGACGCAAACACAATACAATCAATAATTCCAAAACCATTCACGATAGAACACGTTCATACCGGAACTCATCATTCCATGCGTGACTGTCCGAAAGCGTGGTTGTGTAAAAGTTCTTTGAAAGTCACCCACAAGCCGGCACGTTGCCACATCTACACTAGCGCGTTTCCAGTAGCTGCGACATAAGTTCTTCTTCTACTCTCCACCCACTCAAAGAAACAACTGTTCACCACAAAATCCCAGGACGCACCCAACCACCAACTCCTGAACAACTCATCCTCAACTTGCACCTCCCCAAGAATCATCACTTCTGATATTCTCTCAGAACGCGTCCATCATCAACTCTCCGAGCATCGTGAGAATTTCGCCCCTCCCCCACCGAACTGGCCAGTCATTTTTCGACAGCGCCGAACTCTTCACAGGAAGTCCCCTTCCCGACCTCATCCACAAAGACATCGTCAAGTCAAAGATACATCTGCGTTATATGTATCTCACACCCAAAGCCAACGACCTCAGACACCAGCCGCCTCTCGAGCTGCAACCATTTCGCATACCGCGGAAGCCTTGTAGCCCCTACTTCAGTAGCAACGGCTAAGACCACCTTTCTTCGACGAATGTCGCGTTAACAAGAAACCCAAGACCTATCATCTCCTTCAGTGCTCTTCTCGCTCCTCCTCAAACCCTCTGCATGTCATATGTCGAATCCTACCGTCGCATAGTCGTCGAAATCCTGCCCCGATCCATACAAACGAAAATTTGAACTTATCCCCGAGCTACCCGCAACCATGGCTACTATCAATATTCGCAGCGATGTAAAGGACCCCTTCTACCGCTACAAGATGGAGAAGCTCCAGTCCAAGATTGAAGGCAAGGGCAACGGTATCAAGACCGTCATTGTCAATCTTAGCAGTGTCGCAGCTTCTCTCGCCCGCCCTGGGGCTTATGTTATCAAGTACTTTGGCTTCGAACTTGGAGCTCAGACCAATACCAACCCCGCGGACGATCGTTGGATTATCAACGGTGCCCACGAGGCCTCCAAGCTTCAAGACTATCTCGATGGCTTCATCAATAAGTTTGTTCTCTGCAAGAAGTGCAAGAACCCCGAGACCGATGTGGTTATCAAGGACGGAAATATCGTGCTTGACTGCAAGGCTTGTGGTCAACGCTCCAACGTCGATCTTCGCCTTAAGCTCAGCGGTTTCATTTTGAAGAATCAACCGAAGAAGGGCAAGAAAGACAAGTCCGAGAAGAAAGCCGCTCGCAAAGCTAAGCAGAACGGCAGTGCCAATCCAGATGAGAACGGTGATAACAGCCCCGGAGATGACAATTCCGAACACGGATCCAACGAGAATGGCAATGGTGATGTAGCTATCGAGGCAGGCAGTGATGATGAACTCACACGCCAGATCAAGGCTGGTGCCGAACAACTTGATGAACCAGTCGAAGTCAAGGATGATGAGTGGACTGTCGACATGTCTGCTGAGGCCGTTAGAGCTCGTCAGCAACAACTTCCTGACGACCTGAAGCAGAAGCTTGTCCTCGGTGGTGACGAAGACGACGAAGATGGAGAGGGCGGTGGCAACTCCACCTATGACCAGCTTGGAAATTGGATCACTGAAGAGGCACAGGAGAAGGGAAGTGTCGACGACGTTGTTGATATCGACATCTACCTCAAGGCAAAGGATCTTGGTATTGAGACCAAGCATCGTACCCTTCTTGTCTTGGTCCAGACCATCTTCGATGATGATATCGTCAAGCAAATTCCTAAGCGTGCTTCCATGCTCAAGAACGTAAGTAGGCTCCACTGTTTTGCCCGAGTCCTGCTAACCTGATGAACAGTTGCTCACATCCGAGAAGCATGAAAAGGCTCTTCTCGGAGGCGTCGAGCGATTCATTGGTCTTCGTGGCCAGAAGGATCCTGCTTTCTACGACCAAACCTCCAAGATCCTTCTGGTTCTCTACAACGAGGATCTCCTTCCCGAGGAAGTCATCACCAAATGGGGTTCCAAGGCCAGCAAGAAATATGTCGACCTGTCTACCAGCAAGAAGGTCCGCAAGTCTGCTGAGACTTTCCTGACCTGGCTTGCTGAGGCCGAGAGTGACGATGACTCCGACTAGTATACCTATTCTTATGGATCTCGTCTTTCCGACTTTGGTCCTATATAGCAGATGGGTTGGGGAGGCTCTGCACACATGCTGGATGGCTGAATGGGTCCTTTTATGGGCTGCTGTTGGCAGCTTTTGTGGTTCGATGCATTCTTAGATCACTTGCTGTTGCTAGATCGTCTGGTTTGATCGTTGTTTTGTGCGACTTGGTTTCGACTCTCGACTCTTTCTCTTAGGCCTCGCAAAAGTCTTGTACTGGTCGTAATAGTCTGCAATGCATGTTTTCCACTCCTAATCGATTATGATATAAACGTGATGTGACTTATGTGACTTTGGTGATTGTACTCCTTACACAAACTCATGAGGATCCCTCTAGGCTACAACACCGGCATCTAAAGCCGCGAACTTGAACCCCTCTATACTTGGTACTTCCAACCTCCTATTCTTCCCAGCATCCTGCATACACAACCACACCGCATCAGCATTAACCCTCTCCAACGCACTCCTCACACTCTCCCTCTCCCACACCAAATCCCCCAATATCCCCAACACCTCATCAAACCCCTCGTCCTCAATCCTCACGTACCCCACAACCGCAACCAACAACCTAACAACAGCCTCCCAAACCTGACTATTCTGGCTATAAATCCCCCTCCCGCCTCTACCCTTCCCCTTTTCTCTCTCCACTTCCCGCTTCGCGTTCCGCGCAAGAACCATTATATTGCTCCACTCATTGCTAATCCGCGTCGCCAGGAAATCTCCAGCTGAATGACACATCGTGACGACGGCGTCGCAGGCTGCTATCTTGACGAATGGCTCCGTGTCATATATCCGCGCGATGAGGACGGGCCAGATGTCGTTTACGAGTGGGAGGAAGGAGTTCTCATCGAGGTATAAGGCGGAAGAGGAGGTGCTGATTAGGTGGAGGAGTTTGGAGCGGAGGAGGGGAGAGGCGGAGGTTAGGTAGTGTTGGGAGAGAAGGGCGATGGAGCGGAGCATGGTGTAGGTTTGCGTTGGCTGTGGGGGCGTGAGTTCTTGTGGTTGTTCTGATTCTGCGGCGGGGTCTTCTTCGTCGGTGGGGTTGGCGAAGGCGTCTGCTTCGTCGAGGAGAGTTTTGGCTGATTTCCAGGGGGTGCTGGGGAAGTCTTCATGGGGTATGGTGTCGGAGGCTATCTGTTTTGGTTTGAGAAGCTTGACGATGTCGTCCATTGTAATGGGCGGAGGACTTTTCTTTTGATGGTCGATGGTTGGAGTGTCTGTGATTTGTAGTAGATCTGAGTTTGAGCCAACAGAGACGATTTCTCCTAGTACAGAGAACAAAACATCAACTAGGCGATGGTAACCATGGAAATTGTCTAATGCGGCGAAGATAGACTCTACCACATCGTCGAGGTACAAGAGTAGTGATGGACCCGTCAGTCGAATCATCATAACCAATACCTGAGGGGCCTGGGGTGATATATCGAATGTGTTGAGCCTCAACGAGATGGCATTGACCATGTAGTCCACGTTATCTACTATGAGATCGCTTGCATTCTTATAGCCACAAGAGTTCGAGATTATGTTGAGACAAATGATTGCGTGTTCTCGTAATTGTGAACTTGATGAGCCTAAAAGCTGTGCAACTGGATATAATGTGTCTAACAACTCTGTCTTGAATTCTTCCTTCATCCATTGAGCAGTGCCTGCAAGAACTTCCAGGGCGATGGCTTGCATTCGCCAGTCGGATGTCCTCTCATCACTATTTGCGAGGAGAGATATCGAAAACTGGTATAATTCCTGGTTTGCTGCCTCTTGCTCATCAGACAGAGTCAGAGAGGATTCGAAGAACTCGTCGAAGTCCTTATTTTGAGATGCTGCAGACATTAAAATTTGAGACGACAGCCAATAGGCTGAGAGCAGACTGGGTCCAGCGGCCCCACGAGCGTACTCGAGCATCTCACTCGCCATATTAATCTGTGACTCTCTTGAACCCAGATTGCCAAGTAATGCTGTAAGCTGATCTCGAGTCTTCCGCTGACTCTCTTCAGCCATGACGACAGGTTTGAATGTCAAAGAAGAAGCTCCCTCCGTTGCCAAAGTCAAAGCAGATTGGCTATTCAGGTCAAAGTCTTCTTCCTGTAAATGCTTTACAGGTGCAGTTTCTAGTGTAGCAGTGATGCTGTCTCGAAGAGAGTTGCCAAGAGCATCTTCCAAGATTGAAGACTCTAGATTAAGTCCTCGAAGAATTTCATGAGCTTTAGAAAGCTGGCCAAGAGCAGCAAGCTTTGCAGCTTCATCGTTTGACTGCATCACTCTTGGAAGGCTAGTCACCCAATTATAGATGGTGTTCTTGATGAGATCACTTAGATCGGGATGTATAGATGCAAGATCAACAATAGACGTCGCCTTCGTACTCAAATCGTCATCAGCATCAACTCCCATCAGAATCATGCAAGTCTCAACGAGCATGCCGGCAGAATCGGCTAGTGTGTCATGACACTCGTCCAGAATGGTGATGCAAAATTTGTTAAGAGCTTTGCGTACTTCCGCAGACTCGTGGCTTCGAAGTCTGATGATGCTCGAGAGAGCTAATTTGATCTGAGCAACGGTCGCATTCAACCATGAACTGGTTAGATTCTTTGGTTCGGCATCTTCGACTGTCTTCTCTGATGGTGCCTCGGCATCTTTTCTGATACTTCGCGTCCGAATATCACTCAGAAGAGAAAGAAGAACATGGCAGAGTACTTCCAATGCCTTGACCAGGGTTTTCCGGGACCTTCTCGTGATGGTTCCAGGCACGAGACACTTCGTGAGCGCAGATATGGTAGCGGGCAGGAAGTTAGACAGAACCTGAGAGTCTTTGATACAGGACCAAGCTGCATGCAACGCATGCAAGGCTTGGAAGTGTACATCCATAGTTGGGCCGTCCACCACTCCATCGAGAATCACTGTAATGCAATGTCCCAATGCTGGTATCGTTCCAGATTCGATGAGTGCGGACGGGCCTCCAGATGTCACCGATAAGTCGCGAAACAAAGCCGCCAGTGATCTATATGCCTCGAGCATCAACTCTTCAGGCGCGGCTACGGTCTCCTTCCCGGGAACTCCACCAGCAACGAATGTGAGGAGTATCAGAAGTTGTTTGGCAAGGTCCAAGGAGATGGCACGCATCCAACCGTACTCTAACAGTATTCTCACACATCTTATGGTCAACTCCGACAGCCTGTCTGTATATTTCTGCTTCCTTCGGAGGATCTGGGAGAGCGGGAAGAAGACATAATCGGCCAATTTCTCGTCAAATGTGCCATCGTTTCGTTGGCACTTTGCTTCGAGGACGAGCAGAAGTTCGGTCACTGACTTTATCAGGGCTTTCTGATTGGAAGTACTGCCATCGTCTCTGAGTGCTAGCTGGGAGAGCTCCACGCATCTGGGCTTGAGCTATTCAATAATTAGTGGGGTCCTGCAGGTTCCGTAGCTTGGAGTTTTACCTCCTGAAAGAGATCATTCCTCGTAGAGCGTGCCACGCTTTCCATAATGGCCGACGAAGTAGTATCATATTATCGTTGTTGCGTTTGTGAATGGCGTGAGTGAGAAGAGAAGGGACTCGACAGACAAGGCTGAAGAATTAGCCTCGTCTTTACACGTGATTTAGCACCAAAATTAAAATTGTCGAGGCTCGATTCGAGCTCAACTATGGTTGATCACGACTGTTAAGGAAACGATCTTATTCAGCTCTCTCGGAGACATCGAGTTTGTTGTCTGACAGGCGGCCCCCGGCGGCCAGGGTCTGGTTGCAGGACAACTTGCAACGCCTCACCTCATCCAACGTCAAGGAGCCACGGCAGCGCACTTCGTTCATTTGTGCTAGAGTAGTGCTTGTCAATATAGGGCTGTTTGTTTTCTCTCGAAGGCAAGTTGTCTGGATTGTAAAGAGATATCCCCTGCAATCTCTTCTTCCGAACGTAGAATTCATTGGCTGTGAAGACGATTGGTGATCAACCTCGAAGTTGGGGCCAAAATTGCCGTGTTGTTGTATCGGAACTGTGTATCACCCGTTTTTCATTCGATCAAGAATAGAGTAATCGGCGACAGAATGAACATGGCGTCTATGCACAAGTCCTAGTTGAATGATGGTTTGAAGATGCGCACCATTGCAAAAGCCCAAGTGAGGTCAATAAGATTTCTTGATCCTGTTTCGCCTTCTGTTTTGATTTCATCTTTGCTCAACATTACTGTGGATAATCTGACATGATTTCCTCGCTGCTTTATCGTAGTAGTATTGTTACTCGCACCAATTTCAATACTACATGAGCAACACAGCGTCCAGCAGACTTGCAAACGGACTCGCAGCAATAAGTTCTCTATTTGTTAACTATGTTCAAAGTTTGGCCAAGCTGTTCATTCAAACCGGATTACCCCTGAAGGAGTCATGAAAGGCGTACAACTAGACAGGCCATGTAAACGATCATTCTCCGTCTTTAATGTACCGTGATGGCATCGATGGATGGGTTAGCCCGCTGACCCTCGGGGCTCTTTTGATGGAGATTGTCGATCTACACACAAGCGAGAAGGTCGGTATGAGTATGATCTTTCCCAATTGTTCGTTATCACAATTACCAAGTGCTGCATAGCTAACGAATTGTTGGAGTTGCTGTCGTGTCCCAAGAGTAGGACCGATAATCATTCAGTGTTGGAACGTTCCAGGTGCTTCAGCCCCCTTGTGCCAACACAATCCTTCCAGCATGACAACAAGAGCCCATACAACGAGGAAGAGGATATGTGAATATTCCTGGTAGAGAGATTTGAAACGATACTCCGATATGTGGATTGGATCTTCATCGACGTGTAGTGAATGGGGAAGTAGAAGGAAGAGGGGGATCTTTAGCGAAACGGGATTGAGTGTCATCCTTCAAGCGAGATCACGAAGGGTATAAATAACAACAACTTACGTGTCTGATCAGCTGTAAAAATAGGGTTTGAAATTGCGACTTGCAACAAAGATGATATGGCAAATGCGGAGGCATTCCCGCCATGGTTTATATTAAAAGCTTACAGTAGAAGGTTGACTGCGCCGCACGTCCATATTTCAATCCCGCTGCAAGTGCAGGTTCTCAGGACACATGACTTTTTATCTTCAGTTCTTCCCTCTTGTGAGGTGTCTTCGCAACTGGATATACTTTACGTTTTGTAAACGCCAGTCGAATTCTAAGCCAGCGCTTTTGACGTGAAGTCCTCGGACGTAAGATGCTTTAGTGGGAGGACAATAATTATGACCCACAATATCAATTCTCTTTCAATACCCAAAACAAAACTAGCAAGATGGAGAAGTATGAATCGACTGAAGATATCTTTTCATTGGACACCGTTGCGACGGCATCCGGTCAAAGTGCTTCAGTATCATGTGACATAAGCCCAGCCAAGCAGTACCTTGTTACTAGCTTCTTTTCTCCTTGTGAGAAGCATTTTTCTACACTGCTTGCAGGACTCCATCTAGACAAATTCCCAAGATGGAAGATTTGTTATCTCAGTCGCCTTTTCTCCTGTTTTTCACATGCATCGTGGCATTTGGAATATGGCGCTTCTCAACAATATTTACCTCGTCTCGAGCCGCGTTCCCCAGAATTGGACCCGCGCCAGATGCGGCTGACAACAAGCGATTCGTGACGGAAAGTTTTCAGATGATCCAAGAAGGATATTCGAAAGTAGTTGCTCATTCTTTCACGCTTACATATTATTCGGACTAATTGCCAGGATAGTACAAAAATGGGATTTACAAACTTTGGACACTTGACATGGACCGCTTCATCATCTCTCATAAATATATGAGCGAGCTCAATAAGGTGCCAAGGTCGAGTGTGAGATTGACAACTAGTGAGAGGTATGAGTATACCGGGATGGATATTTGTGAAGAGACGAACTTACAATATGAGGTTTGTGCGGGGTCATTGACGAGGAATATTGGTATGGAAATCTTACCCGCAGACATGATTGAGTTAATCAGGAAACAACAGGCTCCCTAGCTCAGACATCATATAATGAGATCCTCTTCGCATTGAATAAGAAACTCAAAGCCGTTTCAAACGACGATGGTATGTTCCATTGAAAATGATAACGCATTTTATTGACCTGCGGTACAGGTTCATATTCAATACCCCTTTTCACTTCACTCATCGACCTCGTGACAAGTTCCACAGCACGCGTCTTCGTTGGTCCCGACCTATGCCGCAATCCAGAATGGCTTTCCACGGCGACAGGCCACACAATGGCTGTTCAGAAAGCAGGTGAAGAATTGCTCACCTTCCCCGCTATTGTTCGGCCGGTCGTGGTTCACTTCTTGAAATCGTATCGACAGCTTCGGTCTAGTGCGTCCGTTGCAAAGAGACTCTTGCTCCCAGAAATAGAGAAGAGGGCACAGAATAACAACGAGAAAGGACAGTACCAAGATATGCTGCAATGGTTAATAGACACTGCTCAAGGACGAGATACAGAACCGGAGAGGCTGGTCAAGATGATGCTATTTCTGAATATGGCTGCTATACACACCACCGCAATCACTGCAACAAATGTGTTCTTGGATCTTTGTGCTAGACCAGACTGCATTGATATGCTACGGGAAGAGATTCTGCAAACCGTAAAGGAAGATGGTGGGATCAAGACTTCAACACTTCCGAAGTTGAAGAAGTTGGATAGTTTCATGAGAGAATCTAGAAGGTTAAATACCATGGGCTTCTGTAAGTATCTCGTATGCTGACCAGGAACCAGCTGACAGACACGCCTAGTAACATTTCAACGCCGCCTCATGGTCCCCCTCACCCTCTCCAGCGGTGCAACTATCCCCCGAAATTCCTACATAAGCATGGCATACCAACCCATTCTCCGAGATCCCGCCTACTACGCCTCACCTCTTACCTTCGATCCTCTCCGTTTCTACAATCTCCGACAAAAAGAAGGAGAAGAGGAAAAGCACCAGTTCGCTTCGGTAGACGCAAGCGAGCCTTTATGGACCTTCGGAAAATTCTCTTGTCCGGGAAGACATTGGGCTACGGCACAAATTAAGTTATTGGTCATGGTTTTCTTGCTGGAGTTTGAGATTTCGTATCCGGATGAACAGACGGAGAGGCCGGAGAATAAGATTATGGGGACGAAGATCATGCCCAGTGTTGCGCAGAAAATTGTATTGAGGAGAAGAGAATCTTAACACAAGCATTCAATGTCCACACAACGCAACAATTTTACTTTTCACGTCCCATCTCACTTCCTTCAAATCCTCTAACAATATCCGCGACTCTCACCCCTTCCTCCCATAATCTGACCCGTACCAAATCTACCCAACATTATAGCTCTTCACCACCATATCAATACGGTCTCCCGAATGAATGAAATGCGAACATCCTCCCAGGCAATTCTCCCTCGGATAGAGACAAACTGTGTACGGCGATCCATTTGCGCTCATCGTACCGCAATTGACTGGGCTTATCGCGTCGACATTTTGGCACCCCATTGGTGAAGAGCTGCCTATAGTTTAAGCAATATTGCCTGTACAGCCTTTTGCGTAGTAGAGCTCTAGCCACCCTGTGTGATGCGAGAATTAGTGATTTACTTGATGGATGTTCTTTAGGGGCGAGGGAAGTTGTTAAACATTTTCAACGGAAGGTTCTGAGACTGGAATGACTTCTCTGTTTATACGTACAATAGTTGTCATCGGCGATAGCAGTCGTGTTGGAAATATTGTCAAGTGGAACAGCTTGAACGCTTTGATATTGGAGAGCCAACAGGCCGAGGAAAGAAGCAATCGTTTGAGGACGCATTGTAATGGATATTTCGATGTAATGGAATGGTAGGAATGGTAGACTTAGAAAACAGATTGATGCTGGAAACAAATACATGAGATACTCATCACTTTATATACTAACTTGACGCCTTGTGAATGTGCACTGAACTCAGTCAACCGTACGAGAGACAAACTACGCCTCCTGTAAAATCATATTGACATGTATCGATTCTCAGGGCGCGACGAGGCGTTGAATATCTGTATAAATAAATCCATCGTAAGCTCAAGTACAAAAAATGAGATCCAACTACGTAAAAGAGCTAGAAAGCAAAAAGAGCCTGATTGCAAGAACAATATAAGCATGACCATAAGCCTCCTCTTAAGAGTCCTCTCACGAGAATTTTCATTGGCATCGTGGCACTGCCCCCCGCAGCCAATCGTTTGAGAAGAAAAACCAACAAAATACATTACCTTATATGCCCTTCGCATGACCAGCAAGTACACCCCCGCCGCAAAATAAAGAACCTCCAACACGGCGCTGCTCACCGACAACCATCACACAAGACCATCAACGAAAACATGACTTCAATAAATCCACCATGTACTCTACTGTACAACACTACCACTCAATTCACCCAAATGAAGTACCCTCGTACACGCACCGAACAACCAATCACAACATGCATCTCTCTCGCTTGCAAGCTCGCCCCAATGAAAATAGATTAAAAAAGCAAGGCCCGCGCCGTATCGACATCCAACCCGAAGCTCGCGTTCGGGAAGACGAGTTTTTGACGACTTGCAACAAAAAGTCTCGGGATTGTCGTAGGTGCGAATTGAGGGTTGTGTTTGGGTGGGGCGTGGGTGGTGAGGAGACGTTTTAGAGGTCTATCTGGGTGTAGCTGGGAGGGGAGAGGAGGTGATGAGGCTGCGGTGCGATTGGACGTTGGGTACGAGGGCGGCACTTGCTGTGAGGATGATTGAAGGACTATGTCGAAAGGAAGTGGGAAGTGAGAGAACGACAACGCTTCGCTATCATATCTTAATTTCCAAATTTATGTAAGATCTTATGTACATCCCTATTTCCCATCAATTTGATTACAATGCGAATATTTTCAACGCTTCCCACATGTCGATTTATCTGCCAGATAACGTTATGAAGACTATGCTCATATATGCAAACTTGTATCGTCTCAGGTCTAGGACGAGAAAGCAAACTTGCTCCTTGCCCGGATCGCCTTTCCATATCGGTAAAACAAATAACTATAATCTGTCAGCTTTTTCTTAGCTAATAGATATCCGATATCACTTACGGAAACGGCATCATGGCCAAAGCCAAGAAAGCCAGCAAGGAACTTGCCCATTGGTATCCCAAATTCGTGTACATCTGATCTCCGAATAATGGAAACGCAGCGGCGCAGACGCATCGAGCACAAACATTCGCCGCCAAGGCACTGGCAGCGTATGACGGGTATGCGTCGACGAGGAACGTCCAGATTCCTTGGAAGGCAAGAAACATACTAGAGATGTTAGCCAGCTTGTCAGTGGAGAGAGGATGAAGCTTAACATACCCGGTACCGAAGAAGACACTTCCAATGATCGGAACAATCCAATGAACAGACGAGTACGTCGTCCAACCAAACCACTAGATTCAAGTCAGCACTCGGAGCGTAGCCAAGGGGCGACGGAATCTTGACTTACAAATAAGCTTAAAGGTACCAAAATACCGCCAACGATTGCAGGAGGAAGACGGAATTCAGGTGCTGGCCTTTGTTGTTCGCCTTCTTTCTCTTTCGCACGTTGCTCAGCCACAAGGCGCAGATAGTTCTTGCGAAAAAAGGGATTGAGCGCAGCTGCCAGGAATTGACCAACGACAAGACCAAGGAAGGTCAATCCATTTTGCCAAAGATTGAACCCATGGTTGGTGGTGAAAACGAGAGGAAATGCGCCGAAGAAGAGATACAGGATCCCAAGAAGCAGTGCCGAGTATATGCAAAGGAGAGTGCACATTGGCTCTAGGAACAGAAGCTGAAAAGGGCGATAAAGACTTTCCTTAAGGGCCACCGAAAGAGGTCTCGAGGCTCTTGTTTTCTCAGATGCGGAATAGTACGACTCGTTGCCTGTAGATTTGCGCATTGCGGCAGCTTTCTGGGAAAGTAGGACCGGTGCATATGTCTCCGGGACAAAGATGAGGACGCCGCTCAAGATTCCCGTCCAGATGAGCATAACGTAGAATGTCCATCTCCAGGAGACGTATGAGTTTATGAATCCGCCAAGGAGAGGGCCAAGCACTGGACCCAGAAACGGGGTGATGGTGAACAATATCATAGGTGCTTGAATATCCTGAGGCGCGAATAAATCCGTTACGGTACCAGCTGCCACGCTCATAAATGCACTTCCACAGAGGCCGTCGAAAAAGCGTCCGATGAGCAGAGTCTGCATATTCTGAGCGGTCGCGCATGGTATGTTCCAGATAAAGTAGAGGATCATAGAAATAATGTAGATGAATCGACGGCCGTAGAACTATTGTTTTAGTTAATGGGAAGACATTCATGGAGTAACCAGAGCGGGTATCTATTCTCACCTCAGACAAAGGACTCACGAACATAGGACCACCGGCAAGTCCAATAACGAAAAGCGAAAGACCAAGGGTAACAACTTCTTGAGAGGAGTGGAACTCCGCTATTATCTGATCATAAATCGCGGAGTATATAGACGAGCCGCATGTACTATGTAGAGTACCCATTAGATCGTTGCTGAGCTCGATCGGAGGAACAACTTACACCGCCAACGCCCCGACACAAACAGCCACTGTGATCAGCCATTTCCTAACAACTGGTAGATTTTGAGGATTGAGATGATCATTATCGTCCCACTTGACGAGAAATTCATCCTCGGAAGGTGATGGTATCGTTGCTTTCTCGTCGTCGGAATTACTGCTTGACATGTTTGACAGTTATTGTCTCCGAGCGGAAAGTGTATTGCGGTTTGGCCTTTAAGCTGGGCAAAGTGAGGAGAAAATTGGACCAAAAACAATCCCAGTGGTGAAGTTCTCAGTCAAAGCAAATGAAGATAAGTTGAATAAGGAAAGTTCCTGCCGGAAAGTACATATACACCATTGTTGGCGAAGAAAGAAATGATGTCGATCAACTGTTAGTCACCGACACGTCGAAGCGTGCCTCTAGACCGCAGGTGAACCCCAGACATTATCGGGTTTATCACAATTCCCGTCCATTCCGTCGTAAGAAAAAGCCGCGGGGATGATCAACCAAGTCCTTTTGGTTAGAGTTGGACGTTCGGAAAGGACGGACCGGACGGCGGCTCCCGGACGGAACGTCCTACGCGATGAGTAATTCTACAGTATCGCGGAAATCCAGGGCCATGATGACAATGAGATTGGTGACTTGTATAGCTCTATGTAAGCATAAAGGCGTCCACCTCGGGGCCATAGAAGTTGACTATATCAACGAAGTCCATGAATCCGCCCATGTCCCCGTTCATTGGACTTTCAAAGAAGCCAACGCTGTCCAGTTCACCGTTGGTTGCAGAAGGCAACTCTCCCACATTTTCGAGGCCACGATCCAAATTTTCAATTTCTTGCTTCCTCTTGTCTCTTGCACCCTGAACAAGGGCGTATGCTGTTCTCAGAGTCTCATCTGAGAGATGCGAGTTATATAAATCCGTAGCAGCTTTCAGAGTCTCCAGAGTTTTTGGGACCATTTCCAAACTCGCTGGTGTACCAAGGGCTAACAGAACACAAACGCAGTGAAATGGTGTGCCGATAAGATTCCACCAAGCTTGTCGCATAGAGCAGAGGAACTTTACTCCATCTAATGCAACACGAATAACCTCCAGTAAAGGAGTTACTCGACAAGAAGGTAGAATAATATTCGTGCATCGCAGCATTCGGTATATGCAGAAACATGCATCAGCTTTCAAAAGTCCAAGAAAAGCGCTCTTGGCTGGCATCTCGCAGGCCATTCGAAGCGAGTCGACCAGTTCAGCGATGTTCGCAGTCGTGAAATCTTGAGATCGTGGCACGGAAGTCATGATGTTGACAACATCTAGTGTAAAATCTCCAGGTACAGGTTGTAGAGGTTTACAACTGATCATATCGATTGTAATTTTGGTACGGCCATACTCGGAGCATAAAAGCTGGTTGAGAGCGACAGCCACCCAGAATGTCCTTCGTCGAAGATCCACCTCTAAAGGCTCGACGGGTCGGTGGTTGCCAAGGCGCTCGCATGGAACTTGGCTTTCACTGATTTCCCGATGAAGCCCAATAGCTTCTGCCAAATGCATTGCATTGCATGAAGCAAGCCATGAAAGATGTGGTCTCGTGGTGGAGCGTAGATAGATAGCTCTCAGTATCCAAGCAAGAACGTGCTTTATGGAAAGCTGGGCAGGTGCGTGTGCAATACTGAAGTCCAGCAAGTACCGTCCTTGCTCAACGACTTCTGCTTCCGTAGACAATGGCTCAGAAGAAAAGTAAGAACCCAAAGCGACAACTCCACAAATGCATGCTTCGAAGTCGATGCCTTTTCTCCCAACAAGCCAAAACTCTTTTGATCGCATAGTGTAAAGGTCTTTATCCAATATACCAAAGTAAGGATGAACCTCGTTGAAGTAGATATCTGAATAATATCTCATCTGATCTACTGAAATAATGTCGCATAAACCGATTTTGGGGGTTACATGAGGCTCAGGCCGTATTCCTGGATTCCAGCCGAACGATTGCAATCGAGGAAGAGGTTGTAAACCAAGTGTCATGCCTAATTTTCTTGGGACTGCGATTGCACTATGGATGGTGGTGAATCTTGTCTTGAGTGCTCGCAACAGCAGCGGGTCGGTATTAGAGGGTTCCAGAATACTCTCCGAGGCAATGAAAAGCTCATTGTTTTTCAGAGGTTCTCCCAGCGTGATTGCAGTGCCCGGCAATATTGGATTGGCAACCTCAGTGGTTGCAACCGGACGGTCCGGCGACTTTGCCGCGGGCTTTCGACGTGGAGTATCATTAAAGACACAGTCATACCCATATACAGCACAAGCAGCACATGGCTCTGTACCATCACATTTGATCTTTCGTCGTCGGCATGGACCGCAAGCTCTTGCGCTGCGTTGACGAACTCTTGGTTGCGTGGATGGAGGGAGATGCCGCTGAGGAGGCATGTTTGAAGTTAAATTTTCAGCAGCATGACCAAAAACAACTTCAAAGCGCCATTAGTCCTTTGTCGTCCGAGGGAGATCGAAATACTGTGTTGAGTGATCCTGGTAATCAAGTGGTTCAAAATGTGGTTGTATTGCAAGTAGAGTCTGGATGATGGTTGAAGAACGATTGAACCTGCCCAAGTGGAAAGTCCGACGGAGTTAACAACCACGTGACACTGCCAGCTCACGCTCATGGGCGATTTGAAACCAATACAATTAAATACTCATCATATTTACTTGAGAGAGCTATAGAGTCCATTGGGCGTTTTAGGAGGCTGAATCTGTAAACATGCCGTTCAAGTATTGTAGCAGAACAATAGGGGCGCTTCTTTAGCGAGAACCATATCCTTCATGAAAGAGCAGGCTGTAATGTTCTATGGAAAGAAAGATTACATGGATGCCAGAGCGTTTCCTTCGTTGGTGAGTGCGGCTCTCCTCTTCACCTACTCTTGTTACCTCAACGACCAGATTCAAGTGAGCCACAACAGTCAAGGCGTTGGCTGGATTTTCAGTCATCACCACCACACCAAGGAAAACAAATGCAATGCTGGCTGGGCATTCTCTAATCGATCCCACCTTAGCTAGCCGATTTTTCAAAGTGAACATCACACTAGGGACCAAGACTTCCAATTCACAGCAAGTTAAGTTTACCATCTGCTGGAGCAGCGTGGTTGCCATGTTGTCTGATATGTCGAGTTGAGGGACGTCAAGTCGGACAATATATTTTGCTCTCTTTAGTAAGGACTGGATTTGGCTTAGAAGAGGGTAGAGAAGATCGAAGTGAGGTGAGACGTTAGGGATAGAGAACTCGAAAACAAAGAAGAATCTCAACAGGTAATTCAGAAACTGGTCGTGAAATGCTTGCTGCAACAAAATTTTGCCGACCAAAAATATGGATCAGAAGTCCGTGTTCGAATGTTCGGGCAGATACTGGAGATCAGAAACAGCAGCGAAGACTTACCACAACGAGGGATAAACAAATGCGAAAGACAGTGGGGCAAAATAATGGAATGACATATGAATGGGGAGACTTGAGGTCAAAATCTCACCCGTTAACCCATAAGAATCCAATTTATTGAGGTCAAGCAGTTTCAACTCGATGCACGTCTTACGATCGAAATTCTGGATAGCGAATGAGAAGTGAGCCCCGGATTTTTGTGGCGTGGCTTTTCGGGCCCATTCCGCTTTCCTCCCCAGCCTGCGGTCCCGAACTTCTTTCTCCTCTTTTCAAATAATTCAGCGACTTCAACCTCGAATATTTGTCCTCGAGTCCTGACACAATGGACATGTCGACGCATATAAATATTGCGATTCCGCTTCATTCTGTCGTTGTCTCTCCCCATGATCTATTCTGTGCTCAGTCTCATTTCCCCAACCCCCATTTACCCCGCTTTTGATTTATAAACCTGGGGTTCCCCAGCCCAGCCCAGCCAGACTCTTTCACAGCATTTACCATCGCTCATCTTCGACGGCAGGTCGATCATCGATGTTGATAAATCGTTCGTCGATGGACGAAACATTCTCCTTGTTGGAAGCCCGGTTCTCAAAGAAATGACAATTGTCGATGCCAAAGAAGATGAGGCATAATACCCGTCTGCTCATCGCGCACGTTCTCATCTGGACATCGCAACTCCAAATGGCATTGCTCTTCGGTGCGACCACAGAATTCGATATGATGGACAACTGGAATTCCGAGGAATGCAATAAGGTCGCTGATCGAGACGATATTTCAGACCTTCGCATAACTGAGAATAGAGGACTTCCGAGCGAAATGCATGCTGAACTCTACGAAAATCCGGCAACCATCCAGACGATGGACAGACCATTCTTCATACAAGCACCAATATCTCAAGAAAGCTCCCTTCGCCAATTTTCCTGAAGAGGCCGTCAGCTTCGTTCCCCCAAAGCTCTCACCTGGTGCCGACTACAGTAAAATCATGATCGAAGACGGCGATTTTCTTCTTCTCCCGGAATTCAAATGACGTCCAATCAGACCCAAATAACGCAGTGCAAGAAGATCATAGACACAAGAAATCAGCAATGGCGTAAATCCTCGACTTACGGTGCATTACTCAACGCGAACAACGCCAGTATGGACGGCTAGGTCTTCATCGCTAGAACCATCGAAAATACGCTCACCAAGATCATGAAAGAGTTCATTGCATTCGCGACACTTTGTCTGCTACCGAACGTATTACCACGAGCCAAGACGGCGCGCAACTTCTGCTGGACCTCGAGTCAAGGGCAAATTGACTACTACATGAAAGCCCACGCTCGGAGGCAGCTTCGACACGTTTCCCGTAGGCAGTTTTCAACCTGTCGTGGACACGATATTTATTCGTATACAACCGAAGTCGAAATGTCGCGAGAACGGACGCCACGGTCCCTCGACCTCACCTCGGTGGTCTTGCACATAGTGCGAGTGTACATTTGGAGCTACGTCTCCGTATCAAAGTGGGCTTCACGTCAACTGATGCTCTCAGGAAGGTCACAAGTGTGCCAGAGAGGGAATCCGGACATTCTGATCAATGCTCCATCAGAGAAGGGTCGCGGACGTATCTAATTCTTGGAGAGAAACCCCTACAATTGAGATTTCGATGACGCTCTCTTTGAATGGTACGCGAAGAAAATGGGTTAGGCGTGATGCTTAGTGGCATTGTTCCTCGAGACGAGTCAAAGACAGACACTGGGATACCCCGACTTCTCAAGGAAATCTGTTTCTTTCGATATACCGTATTTCAGCACTCTTTCCATTTTAGTTTTCCATCGAATATGCCTAAGGAGACAAAACAAGTTTTTCCGAGCATTGTCCGAATGGTTCACGGCTTGCCTTTTTCGGCTAAGAGCATACTTTTGTTGTTTGACAATGTTATCAAAAGTGGTTCTCCTGAACTTCCCCATTCAGTGGGGGTCATCTCAGGTTCTCAAGATCGAGTTTAGAGAAACCTCTCATACACGTGATCACACGATACTTGACAAGTGGTCTTGGGATCTGGTCACAAAGCCAGCCACCGGGAGAGGTTGTAAGAGAGTTGCAGTTTCTGACAGAGCGGATTGGATTTCTACAGGACCGCTAAAATGCCGACTTCCATAACTCTATATGCCTTCTAGAACAGTACTGTACAGTCTATAGCCAGCCTTCTATAGTCTATCCTTTATCTCATCTATTTTCCCACCCATCTAATGCAATTCCATCCTCATCTCTCCCCCTCTCCTAACACAATGTCCGTTCCAGACGTTTTAAATTACACGTACTTGCACATCATGGCAACCATGAGATCGAACAATCCAATAGCCTCAACGAAAGCGAAACCCAAAATGGCGTAGGAGAAGAGTTGTCCACGCATGCTGGGGTTACGGGCAACAGCGGTCAGGAGAGCAGCGAAGACCATACCGATACCGATACCGGCACCACCGAGACCGATGGCAGCAGATCCCATACCGAGGTTCTGGGAGACTTGGACCATAGCGGTAGCGATTTCCGAGGAGAAAGGACGGGAAGTCTTGCGGGCCATCAGTTGGCGGGTGGTGGAGGAGAGGATTTGGGAAGCTTGTTGGCGTTTGAGGGTTTGGAAAGCGGTGCTACGGGTAGCAGATGGGACGCCTGTGAGTTTGCTTGTCAGTTGTGCTCCTGCTAATATCCCAACAGTATCAATGGACAGGCGTCAATCGAATCAATTGGCACAGGACGATATCAAGAGTGGGATATCTTGAGATTGGAGCTATTGAGGACGACATTGAAGAAATCAGCATACCAGAGAAGGCACGTTGAGCGCCATTGGCCTTGATGCTGCTTCGTACAACAGGACGAGCGACCTTAGCAGAGGTAGAGCCAACCATCGAGGCCACCTTGGGGGCGAACATGCGTGCAGACATTTTTGATGTGTGTGTGAGTGAGTGAGAGGAGAGATGCGGAGGAAGCTTCAAAAGTCTGGAGAAGAGGAAGAAAAGAGAGGGGAGCTGTGTGTATGGATGGTGTGCTGGAAGCTTGGGAATTTCAAGAGAGAAAGGATGGAAGGGGAAAAATTTTCGTCGACGCGGGAGACGAGCTGCTTCGTTCGCTTGGTTTGTCCGGCCAGCAGGAAGCAATGCGGCTTCCGTCCTCAGGCCTCTCTCTCTCACTTACTCACTCACTCACTCACATCATGGCTCTCAGGGTGATCTGAGAACAACTGCACCCGTTTTTGCTTCGGTGGTTTTGATTGGGTCTGAGACATCCAATCCACCTGCCCAAGACGAGTCGTTGGTTGAGGCTCAAGGATCCCGGGAGAGTGGGTGGGTCAATAATGGATCCCGAGAGTGGGTATTTCGAGCTTTTCATTTTTTGGGATGTGGCACCTGACGGGCAGCTGGACTTGCAAACAGAGCTCCGGGAAGCTTGCCCCTGAGTTTCTCTTCGGGAGAAGACGGACATTGGTTTTTTCGATTGTTAGCACGGAGGGTTTTTCTTGTTGGTTGCGCTCATTTGCTTGTTTTTCTTCGTTCGTTCCCTTCCCGGCAAGCTGGGTCCCTGCGGCCGAGAACCGAGTCGTTGATTTAGAGCTCTGCCATGCTGACAGCTGCTGAACCGCATAAGCTGTGCGTGGGGGTCACATCTCAAGTCAGCTCTCCCCTTTCCATCTCAATCTCCTCATCCTCCCTCACCCTCCCTCCAAAAATATCATAAAAACACATCTCTTTCTCTCCCTCCCCTACAACTCAAACATCCAAACATTCGGTCGTCTTCTCCTGCACGAGTCAATGACGGAACGAGGTCCAGAAAAAGTTATGGGTACAAACGAACGTGTCCAAGGATTATCAGCCTCAAGCGAAATCGAGATTTGAGGCTAAGAAAAATTAGCTGTCCGAGATGCTGCCGTCCGACAATTCCCGACGCCCTTTATTTCACATTTGGGGGTTGCACTGATTGTGCCATCGGCCCCTTTCTTACTGTACTGTACTTATTTATGCAATTGTGCCTTATTCATTCATTCAATCGATAGCATTCTTAAGAAGCGTCGTATCAATTGACCCTTCGTTTCTTTCTTCAAAGCTCACATTCTGCTATTGAGCGCTTCTCAAACCAGGATTTTTCCAGCAAAAGGTGGTCATAGCTCCCAACTATTTCTCTAACCCCTGACTCGAAGTCCCGAAAGAAAAAAAAATCTCGTCCGCACCAAGGGTAAAACGCCACTATTCAGATGATGTGCGTCGTAAACGAAAAGGAAATAAGAAGTGGGTCGGAAGGCTGAGACAGGGTTTCGGTTGCGGTCTGAGATCTGGCTTTTCTGAAGAAGAAGAAGAAGAAGAAGTGTGGCTGGAGCCCCTTTCCGGATTGCTGTTTTCAGCTTCCGGGACGCCTTAGTTTCGAGGCTCGGTTTATGTTCATAAATTTATTGCTAGAGGTCGAGAATGTGAAAAGTATAAACGTTGCTTCATTAATATAGACAGAGTCATTCATACGCCCGCTCGCTCGCTATGTTATAATCATATCATACACTGTCATCATTTCCAACAGCCTCATAAGCACCCGCGCCGTCACCTCCTCTCCTTCTCGTTGCACTCATTAGTCTGGGCGTCTCGTACATAGCCGTATAATCCACGACTTGGCCTCCTAACATTGCAGCTCCATTATCGCGCTTGCCGAATACTGGAGCGGGATCGCACCAGAAATCTTTGCAGTTCCCGATGCAGCCGTTTGAGAAAGGATTCCGTGCTGCTCGAGGTCGATTCTTATCGCCCTTGTAGCTATCCAAAGCAGTCTCGACGAAAGTGTCAACGCCGAGGATCTTCTTCCATTGTGCAAAGCACCCTGCTTTATGGTGCGGGTGGTTATGGCCTGGTGCATGAGTCGGGGGTAGCGCTGGATCTGGACCCATGCCTGTACTTCCGATTTGAGCTCCTGCTCTGGAGGTTGTTCCTGTCGTGAGAGCAGATGTGATGGCTTCTGAGGCTTTGCTACCATGTCCATGATGTGCTCCCTTCATGTTCTCCCAGGTCGTCATTGCTCGGGAGATCTGCACTAGCTGGACGAACATCAACATAGTTACCCATGTCAACTGCAAAGTTGACCAGAAAGTGAGAACCAAGGTGTAAGGATCCGCATTAACGACTTTACACAAAGCTGGGGCCAGAAGATTGCACGAGTCATCAGCATCTTTGCTAATGATTTCAAAATCTGATTTCATGTTAGCAAATAGTCCAGCTACGAAGGTAGAGATTCACTGACAGCCAATGGCCAGTCTTACGAGGATGAAGACACCTACTTCCAAGCAAACAAGGTATAAGAAGAAGTGGCGATGATTGTTGATGCCGATACAGTTGTACACCCAAGGGCAATGGCTGGGTTGTCATTAGGATACCTCACCATCATCAAGGTCCAGACTTACTGATCATGCTTAGCCACACAACGATTGCATCTCTTGCAATGTTTGCTTCTTAAAGGCATCCGTACCATGCAAGGTACACAAAAGTTTTGATCATCGAATTTCCACAAGCTCAAAAGCTCGTCAATCATCTCCTTTTGCTGCGTTAACCCTCCCAGCTTTGGGACGAAACCAGGTTCGTAGAACATGGTGCAGAAGTAAAAGTATCCGCAAAGGGCGTAAGCCGCCCCAAACGCAATATTGCTGAAAGGATAGGTCGAGAATGTCCCTGCCTGAAGTCAGTACTTGAGATTTACTTTCGCTTATACTACTGACATGGCAGAATAGTCATAATCCAGTTCACACCGACCCAGAATAGTGTTCCAGCAAAGATACCTGCTAGCCAAGGCTATTCCAATTAGCTTCATTTCATCTCTAAAACTCTTCCAACATACCGTTTTGTGCATATGTCTCATATCAGCCGGAGCATAGTCCATGACTTGGTAGGCCACCCATTGTAACGAGTATCCAGCAAAAAGAGCCAGTGGTATGCCAGCATACACAAACATATGACTTGACAACATGATCATAACCCATATAATGAAGAACGGCCATAAGAAGAAGAATTTCGTCATGAAATTCCGCTTATCCTTCATCAGATATGAGGCCATCGGAAATTCAAGAGTTCGAGGCATCCCGTCTTCGTTATACCCGCATTCCTTCAGCGCTCGGTGCCATATCCTTTCCGTCTTCATTTCCTCTGCGGTTATGGCTGGCGTCTTTCCGGTCGATGTCTCCGCAAATCTGTCGGCTCCGTACTCCAACAGCTTTTGCATACATCCTTGGGAACCTTTCACCAATGCCCAATGTAATGCCGTGAAACCCGTCTCATCCGTAGCATGTACATCCGCTCCCCATCTTAAGAACAGGTCTACACATGTCGGAAATCCCTTATATGCCGCCCACATGAGAGCAGTATGTCCGTGACTGTCGGGAACATCGACATTGATGCCCTGATGTAACAATAGGACCAGGAGGAATATATTGCCCTCGAAAGTAGCGAGGTGAAGGATGTTGTACCCTTGGACATCGATGATCAGAGGATCTGCGCCATGCTGCAGTAATAAGTTGACGGTATAATAATGACACCTCTGAGCAGCCCACATGGCAGGTGTAGCGACCGACTCTCCTCCTTTCTTGTTCACATCCGCGCCCTCCTTCAGCAGAAACTGACACATCGCATACTGGTTATTGATAGCAGCCCACTACAAAACCGAGGTTAGCAGACGTCCAACAGCATCGGAATCAGACGGTATACATGTAATGGAGTAATTCCTTCATGATCGCAATACGAGGCATCGAACTTCCCGCTTTCAAACAACTTCTCCATGCTCTGAACATCTCCTAACCGTGCCAGCTGCATGATGTCCACCTCCACGTTCGCTTCCAGGTCATTTTGATGCATGCTGGCCAATTCTACATTCTCATCGTCGCTCAGCTTCGGCGCCGCGGCCGTCGCTTTTCCATTTGGTCCCATTGGAGGGTTATGTGGTGCGTTGACAGGAGACTTGGTAGCCATATCACGATGAACCTTAACTCCTTCTCAACACCCGGGAATTTGACGGAAGGAGCAATACCGGGGAATCGTATCGTCGTTAGGTATCGTGCGACAATGAAAAACGCATACCGGGGATCAATGAGAAAGAGTGATATTTGTAATCTATAGATGAGGGCTGAGAGAGAGTGTGAACCTTTTTCCCAGCCAACGACTTTCTTGCCTGCGCTGCGTCAACGAGGCTGAGTTTCCGACTAGGGTCAAGTTTCGGCTGGACGCTTTATCTCGATAGCCTTCTTGCGACACGACACACGACCACAATTCTGGAATTCCAGCAGAAATGTCGACAATACAGGATTGGGCGCATGCCCTTATGAATCCTTCGCCAGTGGGCCTCATAATTGCGATACTAATCGCCTTGACAATACCTATCTTTCTACACACAGTAGTCTTTAAAGCCAGCGGACTCACTACCTTACCTTCTATCCTCCTACTCAGTCCCAGTGGCTCTGGCAAAACTTCTCTTCTCACACTAGTAAGGCTATCTCTTGATACTCACCTCAATATGCACAAAATGACAATACAAAGTTCGAGCGCGGAACCCCCGCCTCGACCCATACATCCCAAACCCCTCTCGCAGTCGAATGCTCCCTCCCCGTAGGAACCACCGCCTCCTCAGACAAATACCGCTCAACCCACGATCCCACCTCTCTCACCCACAAGAAATTCCTCCTAATCGACACCCCAGGCCATGGTAAATTACGCCACCATGCCCAATCATCTATCACCAATCCCCAGAACCTGAAAGGCTTGATCTTCTTAGTCGACTCAGCGACCTTATCCGCCGGTGACGAGGGCTTAAGACAGACTGCAGATTATCTCCATAATATCCTCTTAATGTTACAAAAGAGATCGACAGGCAGCAAAGCCGCAAAAGCATTAAAAGATATCCCCGTCCTGATCGCGGCGAATAAGATGGATCTCTTCACGGCGTTACCAGCTGCTCTCGTGAAGTCTAGCCTGGAAGCGGAGATCACGAAGGTGAGGGAGGCGAGGAGTAAGGGGTTGTTGGATTCGGGGATCGGGATGGAGGATGAGGGGGAGGAGAATGATGATTGGTTGGGGGAGATGGGGAGTAAGGAGTTTAGGTTTAAGCAGATGGAAGAGTTTGATGTTAGTGTTGAGGTTCTGGGGGGTAATGTTTGTGGGGAGGAGCCGAAGGTTGATAGATGGTGGCAGTGGATTGCGGAGAGGTTGTGAGGGTTGATATGTAGGGAAATAAAGTAATTGCCAAAATTATTGTTTTTAAGTGTTTGGTGACTATTGGCTTTGAGAGCGGCGTTTCTAGAACAGCGACTTGACTCGGGTGGAGTAGTTGTGAGAGAGTTGCTGCTTCAGGATCCTCTGGGACTCGTGCGAACATGAGGACAAAAAGCTGGACAAATTCTTGTGGAGAAGTGGGACATTATCTAAGTACAAAGTGCCATCATCCATTAGGACATTCTCCCAAGCACATACACTCTAACTAAACCTAAACTTTGAAATCGCAACACCTTGAGCTAAAGTCAGGCCGTGCTTGAGACATTCTTCTCCCAGATACTAATTTTCAATTAATTCTCTCTAGTAAGAGACCCTCTGCTCGAAAATCCTCGAACAAGGGTCCAGGAATATTGGTAGCTAAAGTCCGGATCACCTTTTAGCGATTGAAGCGATGTGCAACAAAAGTTGAAGTATAAGTTACTTTAGTTAAACTCTTAGAGATAATCTAACTCTTTTCATATCCTCTGGGGCGATACTCTACTGGAAAATGTAAAATTTAGAGCAGTACCATTCTGAGTTCAAAGGATTTGCATTAAAATCTCTAATTCCGATCCTGTACTGTCTAGGATGATCTAAAAACCAGGCGTCACTTGCTATGCTCGTGCTTGCACACTCTACTTTATCCCACCAACTCCAAGCCAAACCAACGTAGTTGTTGAATCTACCCACAACCAGAACTCCGCGCCCAAATTTTCGTGAACTCATAATGCATCTCATCTATCCAATGTCTATATCTTGGTCTGCTTGACCATCCATGACAACAAATCAACCTTCGTGACAACAGCTACTGGCTTCGAAAAACCATCGCTCTCAATGCCTCCCTTCTCCGTGACAATAGCAGCACTGTTCCATTCAAAGAACTTGCTGAGTGCCGAGAGAGGAGTGTCCAATGTAATCTGGACAAATTTTCTCTTAGGAGTCTTCTGAACCTTGCCTTCAGAGCCATTTGCGAGACCATTGCTTTTTGGTGCTTCCGTAAGCTTACTGATGTCTTTGGGGTCGGTGACGACTTCCGGGATAGAAGAGAAGTCGAACATGACCTCTGAAACAGGAGTCTTGCCAGTTGCTCGGCCACGGCTGATCCAGCTGAGAAGATTACCCAAAGTGACGAGACCGACGAGCTTTCCACCAGTTGGCTTGAGGACTGGGAGTTGATCGAAACCTTTCTCTCGCATAGTTTCAATTGCTTCTGAGCATGGTGTGTCTGCAAGGACGGTGGTGACGGGTTTCAATCTAAGAGAACGGATAGTGGCGCCGTGATATGGATCCTTCTTTGCCGAAGCTGCAGTGAGAATTGGAGATGGTGGAGAGGTCGTTGGTGGAGTAGGCGGAAGTAAATCGTTTGCTGCCAACCAGTCGTCGTCGGCAAATTTACTCAAATAACTTCGGATGCTGTCTGGTAAGACCACAACCACAATATCACCCTTTCCAAGACCAAGCTCCTTCACGCCTTTCACCATCGCTGCAATAGCACTGCCGCTGCTGCCACCAACCAGTATTCCCTCTTCGGCAATCAAACGTCTGGCATAGGCGAATGATTCTCGGTCGTCCGTCTTGTACCACACATCCACAATCTCTCGGTCCAGAACGTCAGGAATAAAATCATAGCCAATACCTTCCACTTTGTAGGCCTCATTGGCATGCTCTTGGTTGAGGGCTTCTGGCAAAGCGAGGATAGATCCAAATGGATCGGCCGCAATGACCTTGACATCTTGATTGTGCTTCTTCAATCCTCTCGCTAGACCAGTAATTGTTCCTCCAGTACCAGCACCTGCCACAATAGCCTTGATCTTTCCTCCAGTCTGCTTCCAGATCTCCTCCGCAGTTCCGTACTCGTGAGCCAATGGATTATCTTTATTTGCATATTGATCCAGAATATGCGAATTTGGGATCTCCTTTTGTAGACGCTTAGCAACACCAATGTGAGATTCTGGTGAATCGAAAGCGGCTTGGGTAGGTGTTCGAATAATCGTTGCACCAAGTGCTCGGAGTACAGCAACTTTCTCAGGCGACATCTTCTCCGGCAGAGTTATAATTGTCTTATATCCTTTGATTGCACCAACTAATGCCAAACCGATGCCGCTGTGACTTGTTAGAATCTGCTAGACTTACTCAGTATGATTACCTACGTATTTCCACTTGTTGGCTCAATAAGTGTATCTCCTGGCTTTATCCTCCCAGATTTCTCAGCCTCTTCAATCATTCGTAGGGCAATGCGGTCTTTGACGCTTCCACCTGCATTGAAAAGTTCAACTTTGGCATAAATTTCGGCTTCAATCCCAAGGCTTTGTGGAATCTTGTTGAGACGAACAAGAGGGGTATTGCCAATCAACTCGGTGGCCGATTGTGCCATGGCTGGGAAGACCGCTGGTTTGCTAATGGTTGACATCTTGATTTTGAGTTGCAAGAGAGTGAAACTTCTTGAAGAAAGTCTTCTCGAATGAACGAGCGAGGGGTCTGTACAAAAAGTATCGTATTTTGTGGCGGAATTGCGCGAGTTATCAGCAATCTTTCAGGTCCGATGCTAGCCGAAAGCAACACGTGATGATAAGACATGGCAGGTGGATGGAGGCGTCCATGTATTATTGCTGCTGTTAAAAAAGCGATTATGATACTGTAGTCAATGGTGGTTCGTGAATTTGTGAATTACGTTCTAGAAGATGCTCTTTCTTCACAAAGTTCATTTTTAGTATCTGTACCTACCTTAGGCTCGTGTTCTATTTTCCCCTGTCGAGCTGCGCCAATCGCCGCTTCTAATCAAGCCTGCCCTGCATCGACGAACGCCTCCGCCTCAGATTCAAGTTTCTAGCCATCAAATACCCAGACTCAAACCCAACATCACCAATTCTCATTGTCGCAACAAATTTCGTCCCTTTTGCGCAAGTCACTCGTTTTGTAGATCGATCACACACAACACCATCATGCGTTTTTCCAGCGGTCTTCTTTTCCTTGTGGCATCCGCCCCCTTGGCGATCGCATACCCCGAGTTCACAGTACCTGCTGCAGGCGCCTCTGTCCCTGGTGGGACAGCTTTTACTGTCACTTGGAAAGATTCTGGAAGTGCACCCTCGAATGCGGATCTCACGACGTACACACTGTTCCTGTTCTCGGGCTCGAATGCCACTCCGCAACAACTATACCAATTAGCTGCCTCGACTATTGCCGCCGGTAGCACAGTGAGCGTTACGGTACCTCTAGGTACAGGAGGAGCAACTACAAATGCATAGTAGGTGATATACCTCCGGGGTCTCCATCATGTACTGACAGTATCCCAGCTTCCTAGGAATGTTATCGGTGGCATCTGCGGGTGGAACTATCTGGACATACTCCGACCGTTTCACACTCACCGGTATGACTGGCAGCTTCTCAGCAGCTGTAATTGCAGCGAATGCGGCAGTCGTCGGCACGACTGGTCCTGACCCAGTCAACGATGTTACGGGAACTTCCAATGGAGCAGCTTCTTCAGCTGCGGCAGGTGCATGGGGAACTCCGTACAACGAGCAAACCGGACTCACGAAATACGCTCCTATGCAACCAGTTCCTCCCACTGCTATTACTGCCACGAACACATCGCCTCTCTGGCCAACATCTTCGGTCGTTTTGGCTAGCACTTTCTTGCCAATTGCTAGTCAAGTAACCACGCTCACTCAAGCTAACACATTCAGTGTTTCAAGTCACGCAAACACGGTATGTTTCGAAGCTCGATTTACTTGCCTTATACTGACATATTGTAGGCTGCTGCAGCATCATCTCCCACCGACGACATGCAGAAATTCCTCAACAGATGGAAAGATTAAGGGGCTACATAATCCACAAGCGAGATATGGTTACGTACGACTCTTAGAGATGTACATTTTGAATGGGAATGAATGGTGTTCTGGTGTTGGAGGAATCAACAGGATATTGAACCTTTTGTAAAGGTACACGAAGAACATTATACCATGCATGAATTTAGCAACATCAGAAGGTTATAGCCGAGTGGTTGGATTGTCTCGATTGTTGGTCGAAGTGAGCTGCCAAGCTTGTTTGCATGTAGTCGTATAAGTATGCAGCTACTTCTTTCTCTTTACAATTCGGACCAGCATGTTAGGGTCTAGGAGTTTCACATTTGATTACTGATTCCTGGCTCTTCCCGATATTGCGACTTTGCCCATTAAAGCTACTTGCTTTGCTCCCAATAATATATAGCATTTCGTCTAATGCCATCACACTTCTTTCAATTTCTAACAGGTGAAGCAGATATAGATGTAACTCTAAAATTTGTATGCACAGCGAGCATTTCGAAGTGTTCTATATCAAGAACTTCACATCTTCATTGCTTTCTCCTAGTCACAATTGGTTCCGTTGTCATTCTTGAGCTTGTTGTCGACTTAACCTTAAGTGGTCGTACCTAGAAGCGAGCTATCTACAAATTTTCCTACTAATGAGTCAACAACCCACAAAGGCAGCCAGTGGGGCCCCAACACCTGTGCCATATGCTTCAATAAGGATATCTGCGCCATAAAATCAAGGCCCAAACGGTGGTGTGGTGGTAAGTCCTCAAAGTCACAATAGGATCCAGATCTCTAAATCTAATATTTTCATAGTAATGGTAGCACGTCAGATTGTGGCACAAAACACAATGAATCTCTGTCAATCTGGGTTCGATTCCCAGCGCCGCCAAGAGCAATCTTGGATTGATACTTAGGGTGGTTCGATTCCACTAATAGTGATCTTAAAAAAAAAAATTTTTGATTCTGATTTTGAAGCTTCCGAATGTGGTTGGAGAAAGACCGGTTTGTGCGAGGCACGTGATCGTTACTTTCCAAATCAACCAGAGTCATTGATTAAATGTTACTTTAAGATAAGAACCAGAGAATGTCTTAAGTTATTCGATACTCTGCATATGAACACAAATTTCGAGTTGGAATAATGGAAGTGGGAATTGCGGACTTCTCGTGATCAAAACGCTATTCGTCTTCGCCTTTTTTTTTTGGCTCAGTAGCCACAACGTCTAGGAAGCCAAGCACTCCGAAGCCATGGGAAAATCAAGGGCCTTCCTTCAAAATCACTTAGTACAAGGCATTCATCACGGTGCTTAGAGGCACAGTTGTCCACGAATTGGACGCACCGGCCTGCGAGAGTTGCTTCACTCAAAATATCAGTACAGATGCTCACCTCGAGACGAGTCAAAGCCTAAGGTTGATCAGCCATCTAGCAAGAGAATTCTACAAGTAGACTTCTCGTCGATACTAGGCCCTCACAGAACGGCTTCGGTGCGTAAATGGGTGTCACCGGAAGTCCACCCTCCTTCCCCGCCGGCGGTACAATCCATCTGCATTCAGGACCATTCACCAAATGCAGCTCCCATCCAGACTTCCAGATATACTTACACGGTCTAGCGAATCACTTCTCTGCCCACTCGTTCTCGTCTATGGAACAGATCTGTAAATGCGCCGCTTCTTCGCGCCGCGTCCTCGCATATAAACTACGATCAAGCTATTGTGATTCGCTTCAATGCACCGAATGTATTGTTCTTACTTTATGAATGATGTTGAAAGTGGAGGAGAGGAACCCAAGGGCTTCGTATGTACTCTGCGTGAAATTCTGGAAGAAATATCAAGGCATAGTTAAAAGGCCACTTTCGAGCACGTTTTTGGATAACCTAAAGAGTTATTGGGTAGCGTTCGCATGCCTTGCTCGAGGTGGCTCCACAAAAGGTCCAGTTCGTAGTCTTATTTGTATGCTTGCAAAAGGCACAATTCGATGCTCGAAGTTGTAGGGGTTTTGTTCTTTCAAGAGGCGCCTCTCCGCCGTCCTTACCTGCAGCCCTAGACTTGAGCTCTGTGCTCGGCGAGATATGGAGCGTGAATCCGACCTCAGCATGATGATGGTTTCACGACAGTATCTAGGCTGAAGTTGTTCCTCGTGGATTCAGCGAGATACAAGGGAGCTTATGCCTAAGCACGATGACATGTATGATGGTACCAGAATCAAAGCTGATATTCACGTTTTACGCTTTCCTAGCTTCACCTTGGAAAAGCTGGCTATTTTTTTTTATTGGTTAGAAAATTTGATGCGTTTTGTTGAAGCGGAGGAGGATTATAGCACGAGAGGTACGATGAATTAATCGGAGTATATGGTATTATTGCAACATGTACATGTTTGTTGATAATCTCTGCTGACAGACCTTCATTATACAAGCGGAAGCCAGATGGTACATTCCTGGAAGACACAAGAGTAATCATAGAAGGTCCCACAACCAGACTGATGGAAAGATAGTGAAGAAGCCCATATCCGGCTAAGTAAGGGTCAACTGTTTCTAGTATTCGAGAATGGCCCCAGACTAGACACCTGTTTTGCAACAGAAACTTGATTACTGGGATCCAGAAAACACGACACTCTGAGCCCCTCAACATTTAAAGGTCTGACACATCTGCCCGTCAATCCTCCTGTCGGTAATCGTATTCTATTCCTAGCACACCACATCCTCGGATTGCATCCACCCACGATTTCAAATCTCGCATTCTCTCCTTATTCATCACCCTACATCATCACACCTCGCATGCGTGAGCACTCACCCCCAAAGCTCACCCGTATTTCATTTTTGTTGCAAGTCGACCTTTGCCAAAAGCGAAAGCGAGACTCGAAATGGACGTCGTTTACGGCTCTGCTGCTCGCATTCTTCCCTCCCCGTCCGTCCTTCTCCCACAACATGCCGGCAGACAAATAAAGGAACCCGGTACTGTACAGTATCCTCAACACCTTTGTTGCAAGTCGACAAACCGACAATCGCGAGAGCGAGCACCAAACTGGATGCCGATGCAGAATACAGATTTGCCCGTCCAATACCCGTCACCCATCCCCTGTTCTCCCGAACACGAGGCTAGCTAGAAGTTCCATATAAACAAGAAAGAAAGAAGAAAACCGGACTTTTGTTGCAAGTCTACAAAACCAACAGTTCCCGAACGCGAGACTGGAATTGGACATGAATACACTATCTATTCTCTGCCGGCCGGCAGGTAGCACACTTTTTCGTTGCAAGTCGACACAAAAACCAACAGAACCCGAACGCGAGGCTGGAATTGGATATTCAATACGCCATCCAGCTCTTTTGTTGCAGGTCTACAAAACCAACCTTTCACGAGGGCGAGCATGGAATTGGAGGGTAATACGGAGACTCCACTAGTAGAAAGAAAGAAAGAAAGAAACAAGATTGGATGTAGAGAAGCGTTTGTTGCAGGTCTGTAAAACCAACCTTTCACGAGGGCGAGGATGGAATTGGATACCAACCCGGAATCTGGGCTTTCGTTACTCATGCTCTCGCACCTTGCCCCACTTGTGACCGTACTCGCTCGCCATGGAACAGAACAGACAGAGATTGAGCATTTCCCTATTCCGTCATTGTAAGTCGACAGACAGAAAAAACCAACGTTCTCCTCCCTCGCGAGCGAGTGGGAGACGCGTACTCAAGCCGCATGTTGAGACTTTGCCATGTTGCGAAGGCGGGATGGTGATTGGTGCGCAATACGGATGAGCGAAAGCGATACGAGGGTGAGGGATTGGAGCGTTGCCCCGCGATGTTGGGTGGCTGAGAATAGATTGGTGATGGAGTTTTGCGGCGTGTTGGTGTATGAGGGATGGGAGGGGCGTGTTTGGTAAGGTGGGAGGAGTCAGCGATTACTGTTTCTTGGGAGAGAGCTGTTTGGAGGGAGAGGATGCTTTTTGGCGGATCTCCTTTTTAGTAATAAGCGAGGGACTAGAGACTTTCTCGTGGTCAAATTGGTCGTACTTGTGCTGAAGATTCCTGAGGTTAATACTCAACTCTTGAAGACTGTGAGGAATTGCTAGGATTCTATAATTTACTATGTTTCCAGAAGCCAACGACTTCTCTTCCAATGACGCAACTGCAAATCATTCAATGTCTACTCGTCGGCTAAACCAAAGTTAGGCCGATTTGTTTAGACATAACCGCGAGTCGGCCACAAGCTTAAAGCTTTTAATAACCGACGAATAGAAGCTTCGTCTTTGATTCTCAAAGGGAGAAGAGCAGTGCCTTGGAGATACGAAAACCCATGAAGAGGCTACAGTACTTGTACGCACATATAATCCACAAACGTATACAGAACTGGGAAGTATGCCATTGGCGAACACACTTAATTGGTTGATGCAATGTAAGAATGAGCTTCTAGTATACAATAGCGATCTTGCTTTTATCCATCTGATCATACATCTCCCCATCCCTAGCTCTTTAAGCAATATATTCCTTCCTCCCATTCCATTATATTTCCTTTCGATTGAGGTGGTACACAGATTTACGCGTTCCAGCAACTGGAAGAAAAAGGTAAAGCACCGCCAAGTAAATAACAAAGTATACCACCATCTAGACTCCTGAGATTTTGACAACTGAAAGTGCGGGTATTTACAAGAGATCTAGACTACACTTCCACGAGGACGCTTTCGCGAACTGCCTGGTGTGGGATGCATCTTCTCCTGCTTTTCGCGCTTGAGTTTCTCGTCCAGGACACGCGCTGTACCACATTAACAAAACTCTTAGCACCGTACATAAGAAGAGGAACTCACTAAGCACATCATAAGCGAATTGCGGAAACTCCAGACACATCTGTCTAAACTCAACCTCGGCCTCCGACCTAAGAGTATGCGATCTCGTCGCCCAGAAATTAGCCACGGGAGCCCTGATCGCCGTATCGTCCTTGTGCGTATGTGCATACACGTATCTAGCGTACGCAATCTCGCCCTTAGCCGTCGAGTTCACGCAATGGATCTTCGAGCTCGCCAAGTTCTTCAAGGTGGGTAGAGTGAGCGTTTCCGCCAGCGTATAGACTCGAGCGTGTTTGAGGAGCTGGTCGCCGGTCTCGTCGACGGTGGGCGTGGCGGGGTCGCGTTCGAGGTCTTTAGTGCCGGCGATTTTGCGCGGGAAGTAGTCGCCGGTGTAGAGGAATTCGAGGAAGCATCCTACGGCATCAAGGTCTTCGTCTATGAGGTCAATTCTGCGCTCCTATTATTCAAAAGTTCCAATTAGCCTCCAATTATCTCTTAACTATCAGAACTCCAGCACCAAACCTCGCTCTGCCGCAGAGAGAGAAATAGAAAAGTAGGAAAAGGACCACAAACCGAAACCTCATCACTGAACTTCGAGCACGCATCCTTAAACCACGGACTACTCTCCAACAACATTTGATGCGCCATTAAAAGCGCCTGCTCATCCCCTTGTCCCACCAATAACCCAATAACCGGACTCTTCAAGTAATCAATGTAGGTAACTCTCGCCGGCCGAGCCTCATCCATCGTACCCTCTTCCTCAAACGGCAGCCCATTTCCCTCTTCGTCGACGAGGCCGGTAGATGGAGCTACGGAGCTTTCAATCTCGACTACGGCTTCGGTGCCCATCTCCACGTCGCCGGCGTCGTCGTCCGGGATCAGGTCGTCGTAGTTGGCGGGTGACTCGGCCATTGTGCGGTCGGTCGGGCTTGCTTGGAGAGAGATTTCGATGGGGAATTGGATCAATTGAAGGTCAATTCGAGAAAAGTGCGGTGGCTGGGGAGAGCTTGGATTTCTATGTTGTTAAATCAACAAAGACGAGCGCAGCAGAAATGTCAATTCGCTTTCAGTAAATAATGCTTTGATCGCGGGAGTTGCATTAACGAGTGTCTGGAATCAAAACGATGCTTCTTGAATAAGTTTGAGGACAATTGAAGGAGTGATAAGAGAAAAGAAGTGCGCGGGGTTGAAGCTCTGGAGAGCTTTCAGCCTTCTGAATTTACTGTAAGCTTGTTGCGGCCTTGCGAAATCGCAAGGCCACAATCACACACCCCATACCCAGGTCATTATTGACGTACTGAATCACCCACACGAACGGCGTAGTTTTACTCCGCCAAGTGATAAATTTGACAAATGGATACGGGAGCAGGCAGCGACATTTACATTGTGGCTGAGGCTCAAAAGTTAAGTTGAACGACGTCTCTCTTCTCTTATATATCTTGTTTCTCCCGTTTCGTTTTAATAAATCCCCATTCTTGTGTCTGTTCACTATTCGCGCTGGGAGTGAAGGAGTGACGTGAGATCAAGAGCCATGTAGCTCATCCATTGATCAATCTTCGATCTTTTCCTCTTCTCTACACTCCGCAGAAACCTCTCGAACAAGAATATACAAAAGGAGAACTCCAATTGGCCGTTGGCCGTGCTATCTTGCTACGCCGAGCATGCAATGGTATCAAATACAATACGTCGAAAATAAACCTCCCGCCATCGAATCAGACTTGGAACTCCACAATGAGAACGCCATACCCCATGCATTTTTACCCATTTGGACAGCTCATCGACCGCTTCTCCTTGCTCTATCGCCAGTAGTAGGAATTGGCTTCTCGATCCTCAAACACCAGAGTAGGAGATCCTCCAATGGCAAAAATACCAGAAAGATCCTGTTACACATAAACGCAATGATGGCCACGAAGAATGCAATACAGGCGTCCAGGTAGTAGTGGTTCGCTGTCGCTACAATCGTTATAAGGATCCAGCAGGGATAGGCAATGGCGAACAGGGCGTAGAACAGTTGCCATGGCTTGGATTTACGAGATTCTCCTGGTTCAAGAGTTTTGCGGAAAAGGCCGGAGTGGTAGAACATGGTGCAGCCGATACAGAAGGAATATCCGAAATGCATGGAAGGCATGGCCGCTAAGGAGTTGACATATTTCCCACTCATCCAGACACTTTCCGCCTTGTTGTGCCCTACACTGTCGAGGAATCCGTACTCTCTTGGGAGAAGGCGTGGTGGCATGCAAGGGTAGAGAATGAAGATAGAAAAGGCGATGAGGTTCGTTAGGGTCATCGTTCTTCGGACAATGGCGAACGTGTTGAATGACGGAGCAACATAGTACCACCAAGCGATGAATCTGGATCGAGTCAGCAAAATTCGAATCTCGGGAAGGAGGAAAAATTACCCAACAGTTCCAGGAATATGGATCAGGGCGTACGAGCGATTCAAGACAGTCAGGAAAGTTTGGTGTCCATGCATGAACCACTGCTGCACCTCCTGCTCCCTCACCGGCCACAAAAAGCTCAGCCAGGAAAACTGCTCGAACTCCAAAATCGCCAATCCATGATCCTGTGCCACATCCCAGATCCCAGTTTTCGAAAATATAGCTTGTGCAGTCAAGCTCGTACACCGGTAGAATGCGTAAGTGATGATCCAATAAAACATCTCCATCAAAAACGGGAATTTCTGCATGATCCTGCTGTGGAGGTGATCCGCAAATCGGGAGGAGTTTGGCGTGTAAAGAATCGTTCCGCAACATGATCGTTTCTTTGGTGGATACTTCATCGTAGACATGGAATCTTCGCTCACGTCGTCTCCTGCGATCATGTAGTCCCTTGAGAGGAGGTCGTCGGATGACCGGGCTGAGTCTATATCGTCGTCCAGTAGCCCTTGGGACCTTCTCCTTCGTCCAAAAAGCTTATAGCCATGTCTTCTTGTTATCAGCATTGAGCCGATTAGTATGCTTGCGACCATCTGCGCGTTCCTGTTAGTTTTGGTTATCGTATGCAAGTTATTCACGACTTACAACTGGTTCCGCCCATCCCGGGAGTCTCCAAGCTGGAGCAGAGTTCCATTCTGGTTCCTCGTACGGGATTGTGATGTTAAGAGAATCCATGTTGGTTTGAAGTTTTCGATGTTCGTGGGCAAAGCAAATGTTCCTTTATTGTTGGCTAGGCCCTAACTAATGATGCGGTCTTGGTCTAAGAATGCGCCGGGTCCCACGGAAAGAATAAGAAGCCTGGCTATGGTTTCCTGAGATATTGTTTTTGAAGAAGTAGAAGAACCTCGTAATGAGTGACGAGGATTAAACGTGGCAAAGTCTGCTAGGCTGACGTCGTGTGGAAGAGTTCAGATGGGAGACGTGACCGCGACGCAGGGCAAGCACGACCGAGGAATGGACGTTTGGAACTTGCAAAGTCGAGCCTCACGAAATGGTCGTCGAAGAAGCAGCCACCGATAGAGAATGAGGCAAAAGAGAAGAGGAGAAGTATATCCAGGAAAAAGGCCCCGAAGCAAAGCGGTACGTAAAGAAAGCAGCAACGAGGGCCAAGGCGACCTGATAATATCCAGCTTTGCCTTGAGCTGTCTTGGCATTCTTGGCTGGGCGGTGATCCGCAATTATTCTTAGATGGATGGGATCCATTGCCAAGACGCTTTCTTTCTCCAGTCCTTATTCACGAATATTGTACTGTATGGGCCAATGCCATCGTCATCTCAAGGGGACGTCGACAAGGAGTATCCAGTTCGTCTGAGCGTTGAGCGCGATATGATTGGATGCACTACCCCAGCCTCAAGCTAAGACGAGATAGCTGACGACGACGACAGACAAAACGTGGCCCGAAGCGGTTAGTGGTCGTTTGATGTTCGGGTGCCGATTTCACCACAATTATATTTTAAGCTTATGAGAGCCCCATCAATGCTCGCAGAGAATACAGTACCAAATACCAACAATGTGGCTGTGGACGTTGTTGAGCTTGTTTCCAATATCTCGTTGCATTAATTGCTCTCTCACCGGCAGCCCAAAGTCTTCTTCGGCATGAAGATGAGCTCAACCGTCCCAAGTCCAACAGCTGCTGCTTCGCGATGACGAAACCTCAAACGATATCTCCCCCGAAGAGGGCAACTTTGATTTCCCATGTGGTCCCAATCAAGGCAAGTCTCGAGTTCAAAGCGCCGCCACTCCCGTCACCTGGCCTGTCGAGTCTTCAGGAATCAGGACCGAACGTGGGAACAGTGGGGCGTGCGTCTCCTCCTTGATCATGAAGAATGCTTCCGTCGCAGCACCAGCCAAACAGACCGTAAAGCTCGTATGGGAATGCGCAAACCGCACATTCAACTCCCCAATGTAACTGTACTCGGTCTACAGACCGACCGTGTCATCTAATTTTATCAGATGTGCAGTACTGTACAGAGACACAACTCATCTCTTCAAACACTCTCATCGTACTGCCGTACTCGCCACTGGGTTACCCGGGTACTTCGCATTCAGGAAAGAGCACACGACAACCAGCTCCACTCAATACAATGCAACCTTTCCTCATCAGGTAATTTTCCACACGACAAAGGAGTTCAGAACCTGAAAATCCACGCCTCCAACCAGCCTTAAAGAGCGCCGTCCCACACTTCTTGCAATGACGGCGGCTTGGCATTCATCTCTCCCAATCATGAACTTACAACGGATCTCGACTCGGACGCTTCTCGCCAATCATAATATCTTATCTTGCTCCGGTCCAGTTAGTCTTGTTCCGGAATAGATTGCGATGCGGCTAGCTAAGCCTGGGTTTGCGGATGGCTTTTCCTCTCGCATTGGTGTGGGATGATACTGTACAAGATCGCGATCCTCCCTCAGCCTTCAAGAAATCCGACATCCAAGGCCTTGGTAGCCTCATTTCGCTCTTTCGGATTGGTCCCGTCTCCGAACATCTTCTTTAACTTTCTTGGCAGCGCAGCATGTGAGATTTTGGATTGATCGGTGAGTAGACGGCGGCGAGGAAAGGAGGCACAGTCATCTTCAGACTCAGAACCTTCTTTCTCGCATTAGGCGCTCGATTGAGTCGAGTTGAGGATGCCGCCTCACGCCTGCACGAATCACACGCTCTTCCGGGCCGTCAAATTTCCAAGGTTTGGGTCGATCGGCAACGCCAGCAACCAGCAAAGGTGTGCAGAACTCGCAGCTTTTCTTCATGTGCGAGCGAGGCTGTGCAATCATCCCACCTCGTACTTGTAATCATGAATTATGAGATCCCAATCTGGTATCCAATTCATAGGCCTCCTTCGCTGAGACGGCGCGGGGCGGAGATTCTATTCCTCCATCCTTCGCAACTTTTTTGTCGCTCTTCGTTTACCTCGTTTACCTCAATTTTCTGAGCGAAGACTGCATTAAGATTTGGGAAAGTGCGGTCTTGGCAAAGGGATAAAATAAATGCTCAAAGAAGCTTCACGCAGCGAGAGTTTGCGATTCTTGGTGTGGAGGTCTGGTGGTACCTGAGAGCGAAGAGAAATTCCGTAGCCACTTGGAAGCGAGACGGAAGCGAGCTCAGGGGACAGTGACACGACTCAAGCCAACACCAGACTGGTTTTCGTCAAGCAAAGCACTGAAGGAGTTCTTGTTCCTTTACTGTCATCAACGTAAAGGTCGTTGCGATTCTCGAGATTCTTGTGCAAGGTGCATCAAGACCGGCTGAGAATGTGTTTTCGCGCTTTTCTTCCTCGTTCTGAACAAAAAATTGCTACGAAGGTCGAGGATGTTGATTGATTGAAACGGTAAGAGGAACTTTTCCTAGCGTATGGTGCTTATTTGATCATTTGGAAACCTTGAACTGCGAGCTCGACTCCTTTGCACCGACAAAGTTTTGTCGGACGAGAAGACGAGGAGCAGTTTCTTATCGTTCTTCTTGGAAATAATTCTCCTTGGAACAATGGTATAACTTCATTGTCCAAAGAGCACAGAGTGAGTGGAGCCGAAGGGAAGGAGAGATACTTGAACAAGGGATCTTCGATTGATCTGCTTCCTCGACAAGCTGAACGCTATGGACTAATTTTGCACATCGGATTTGTGCCTCCCCTCCTTCCTCCCTTCTCTTCTCACAATTGATCCCATCACAGCTTCGGAATATCAGAACCGTCCTGCAAACTCTTTTAAAGATGAGAATCCTAAGGGCCACCATATCATTCTAACACCAAAAAATCGGATGGCAGGGATTTCGATCCGCAACCAGCCCGCCCAAACTCCGACATACTTCTCCGCTGCATATCTTCACACCCTAGCGGACACTTCTTAATCAGGTATATCCATTGAAGAAGAAACTCAACTCCAGTGACCAACAATCACGCACGGCCTATGCCGATGTGGAAATCTACTCATTCAGCAGCAGCAAGCAATGCCTACACCCCGCAATACAATCGCATATCAATTCACTTTCCGCTTACTGGCTCCTTGCAGGACACATAACATGTTCACTCTTACTATTGGTTCGCTTTGACCCTATTCGCCCAACGAGCAATAGAAACAAGTCAACGTCTGTCCTTCAACCCCAACATTCGAGAGAGGGCAAATGTACCGAATCCCCGCAGAAATCTCATCAGCAAATTTGCGATGTGCAACAAAACGCGTATTATCCATTGTCTGACTTTGAAGATAGACTTCGCAAGATATCAAATATACCAAATCCCCGCAGAAATCTCATCAGCAAAATGCGATGTGCAACAAAGATTGATCATTGTCTGTCCTTGGCAAGATAACCCGTTGTCTATATTTAGAGACAGACTTCGCAGGACAGCAAAAATACAAAATTCCCCGCAGAAATCCTTTCAGCAAAATGCGATGTGCAATAAAAACTGCTCATTGTTCGTCTTCAAGAGTCACTTCAACACGGTGAATACGAGGACTGATGCATTGATGCTCTTAACTTATTCTTGTAAGTACATCTTCCGCCCTTTCCAACCCTTTACCAGACGAACTTGCGGGCTTGTTTTCAAAATTTGGAATCGTAAGGGTAAGCTGCTACAGAATTTTTTTCAGATGCTATACTCTCCGTGAGTGAGTGAGACGCAAGCCACTCTGCTGAGTGGGTGCTGTGTGGTAGCTTAGAACTAGGAGAACAAGGCTCCTTGCAACCTCAACAATGGTGCTCTCAGTCGTCAACACCCACCCTCCTAGCCGATAGTACCACGGACACGATCTTTCGATGACACTAGTACGAGGCTAGAACTTAATGCGTGTAAACTTCGACAAGATGCCAAATGCACTGCTTTCTTGGATCAAGGTGTCATTGTCCCACGTGTCGAGAGACAAGCCATTCGCCAACGATTTGCAGATAATAGAACTTGACAGTCTTGTATACTCAACATTCGAGCTCCAGGATTTTCTCTAGAATGTCATGATTCACTTCTAACTCGAAGTATTCTTGAATAATCAGAGAAAGCTTCGGGGCATGGTAGAGGAGTCTTTTAGATATTCCCTAGAAAGAACAAAAGCGTGAAAAATGTTCCTCGCATTGGCATCAAGAATCCGTTCGATGTATGGAAAAGAAGAAGATCGAATTGTCCGAAGCGGGACACAATGAGTATGCATTGCATAATTATGAGCTCAAGTCAATGCAGGAACACTGCTTGCCAATGAACCATCCCATGCGCTTAGAAAGGGTCAGCAAGGTCAATTCAATTTCGGGCCCTTCGGAAATACGAACCCCGGCTTTGCTAATGTTCCTTATGAGTCACTTAAACGGACATCAATGGATGAGTATCTTCAACATCCACCAATTGGTGAAGGCTGGCTAGGTGATATAAACAATTCCAACAATGCTAAACCTTGCTATCAAGATAAGAAACAGGCAGCAACGAGGATCGTGCACGAATATGACTGATACCCACGTAAGAATGAGAGAAAAATCCATGTTCATGTCTCGTCCATTCAATATCAACAGCCACTCTGAATCGCACTTGAAGTCTTCCAAGAGTTCTTCTCGTCAATCCGGTGTGATTATGTCAGCTTGGACATACAAAATATTTGTCAGCGGTCAAACTAACCTAACAAGCGTTGCGGGGTAGCTTCACAGAGCTCGGCAGTCCAACGTCATCCCGGACAACAGCTCAACACCGATCACCAAGTGATAGATCATGTAAGCCTTCGGTGCAATTGATGAAGTAAGAATCCTTTCATTTGTACTCCTTGACCTCAGATCATACAGGGGAGCTCTATTCTATATCGTTCTCTCGAAGTTATAAGTCTCCATTCCCTCCTCAATTCTTTCTCTTTTCAATCAATCACTTCTCAATTCTCTTCATCATCTCTCGATCAATTGACTACAACAGAACAAAACTCACAATGGCTCCTCAACCATACAAGATCTCCGTTCCCCAGGAGAAAATCGACAACCTCAAGCTGAAGCTTTCACAAGCAGAGTTCCCAGACGAGCTCTCAGAATCAGCATGGGAACTCGGTGTCCCTCTCTCTGACATGAAAAGACTCGTCAAAGCCTGGCAACAATGGGACTGGCGACAAGCCGAAGAGAAAATTAACAAGCTCCCTCAATTCCACACTCCAATTAACGTCGACGGCTTCGGAGAGCTAGACATCCACTTCGTCTGGCAAAAGAGCGAAGTCAAGAACGCCATCCCATTGCTATTCTGCCACGGCTGTAAGTCCCCTCCTCGACCCATCCACGAACATTGTCTGACAACATCCAGGGCCCGGCTCCTTCATCGAAGTCCAACACATCCTCCCCCTCCTCGCCCAACCCAACGGCCCCGCCTTCCACATCGTGGCCCCCTCCCTCCCGAACTTCGGCTTCAGCCAAGGGCCCAGCAAACGCGGCTTCGCCTCCGCCCAATACGCCGAAACCTGCCACAAACTCATGCTCTCGCTCGGCTACCCCGAGTACGTGACCCAGGGCGGCGACTGGGGCTTCACCGTCACCCGCGCCATGGGCAAACTGTACCCGCAATCCTGCAAAGCGAGCCACATCAACATGATCCTGGCCTTTGCGCCGACATGGAGCAAGAACCCTTTGCTGGCATTACAGCACGCTCTCACGCCTTACAGCGAGAAAGATAAAAAGGGGTTCGAGCGCTCGGAATGGTTCGCGAGGGAGGGGAGAGGCTATAACCTGGAACAAAGCACAAAGCCGCAAACGCTCGCTTACGCACTGAACGACTCCCCCGTCGCGCTGCTAGCATGGATCTACGAGAAGCTGCACGACTGGACAGATTCCTACCCGTGGAGCGACGACGAGATCTTCACCTGGGTCTCCATCTACGCGTATTCACGTATGGGACCGGGCGCTGCACATCGCATCTATTATGAAGTGACGCACACGCAGCCGGGGCCGGGACGGGTCACACAGGCGGATATCGCGGGCTGGATTGGGGGCGTGAAGTTGGGGATGGCGTTTAATCCGAAGGAGTTGGGTGTTTTCCCCAAGACGTGGTGTCGGACGCTGGGGCCGGTGGTGTATGAGAGTGATAATGAGAGCGGGGGGCATTTTTTTGCTACCGAGAGGCCGGAGTTGTTGGCGAGGGATTTGAGGACGATGTTTGGAAGGAAGGGGGGTGCGTTTGGGGCTGTGAAGGGGAAGAGTGGGTTTGATGATGGGAAGGCGAGGTTGTGAGTTGAAAATCTGGGTTGTAGGTGTTGTAGCTGTTTAGCTATTAGAGTGTATTGTCGTTAGTCGTTAAGCAAATCGGAGTTCATTTACTAAGGCGAAACTTGATCTCACAGTGCAAAGTTCTGGAATCTCTCTTGTTCACTTACAAGCTCCTTCCTTCATACCATTATAACCTCAAGCAAACATACCCTCCTCTGAATAACAACCCCTACTACCACACTCACACTAAAACCTCATAATCTCCTATTCACCCAATCATACAGTATACAGTTCCCTAACACTCAACTTTTCCTAAGTGATTTATATAAATTGCACTATGGCACAGAGCGGGCCACGGATTTCAAAACGAAAACACTAAATAGATGACTAGCAGGATATAAAATGAATCTGGTAGAGTATGTGCGTACTGCAGTAGGAGGTTTTTTAACATGTGGTAAGAAGGGTAATGATGCTTGACCGAAGATGTTAATTGACTGCTGAGAATTCCTAGATCTCATATTTCTTCTTCGCGAATTTGATGTGCAAGCCACTGGACATACAAGAGAGTCGTAAGATGATACCAACATCATTCACTTTACTTGCACCATTATAAAGAAAGCAAGATCAAGCAATGTATATAATATTCCACCGATCTTCAGCTCACATGCTACGCTACGCTATGCCTCGCCATACGTACTTTTCATCACTCATCTCATCTTATCTCACATACCTCTCCAACCGCCCCGTAACCCTATACAGCACGTCCCAAACACAAGAACGCCATCCCCATCGCCCAACATCCATCCATTCCATCTATTATACACCGTCAAAGAACCTTGCAGTTCAAAATTGTAAGGAAGGGCAAGCTTTTGTAACGCGTATGTAGCCGCGACTATCAACGAACGATTCCAGGACCATGTCCCGCATTTGTCCCGAATCAAGCAACCAAAACATAAAGTATCGCGCCGAGCCCAAACCAACCCAAAGTAGAACCCATCTCTAAGGAGCGTCGCTAATAAAACCACAATATCACGAACGAATAAAAACACAGAATGTAAACGAACTTTTTGTCTGCGCGCCGCGCTATGCTGTATTTCATAATCAGGCACTAACGACAGTTTGGAGGGAGGAGCTTGGCAACATGTCGGTCTCTACTTCTCGATCTTCGTGTTCGCTGACACGGCTGTTTTTCTCGTTGAAGGCGTCTCGGACCGGGGAGTTGGTTGCGGAATAGAACATGGCCTGTTGGTTTTGACTGCTGGGTCGACTGCTATTGCTTTCCTCGTTCTCGTCTTCGACGGGTGGAAGAGGAGTGCGTCTGCCTTCTGAGAAAGAGATTGCTTCACTGTCTTCTCCATCCGAGACTACTGCAGCGGCGCTTGAATCTCGTAGCTTCTTATGTAACTCTCGGAAGCTTCGCGCGGTCATGGTGCTTGTCGTTGCAGCCGAGTCGTGACGTTCGTGGAACTCGTATGGCTCTGCAAGAACAGAATGGAAGTCGTCCTCTATTGTCGCAGGTGAAAGAAAACCAGGCTCATCTTTATGCGGCTGCTTGCGTAGTCGCAATCGCTCATCAGGAGACATGCTCTGTAGCTCTGAGCCGAAGGTGATAACGGATGCCTTCTTACCGTGCACAACAAAGCTTCCAGTGCCACGAGCCAAAACATCTTCCTTAGCCTCATCAAACATACCAGCACTTGATGATGAGTCTTTTCCCTTTCGACTTCGGTGGTGCGAAGGAACGTGACCTTCACGAAGAGTGCGATGCAAACTTCTTCGAATCTTGCCTCGATCAAGTTTCTCCTTCTCAGCTACACGGTCCTTACTCTCCTCATTTTCAAGTGTGTGACGCTTGCTGTCTGGCGTCCTCTCTGCTCCAACAAGTCCTGCCTGCTCGAGTACAGCCTGCTCAGCGGCATCAATATTCGGCGAAGGTGCGCGCTGAGCATCACCTGAAGTCACAGGTTTCAAACTCGATCTTGATGGGGTTGGATCTAGATCAGGGCTGCCTGGTGGAGCAGCACTTGAAAATGATGCTTTGCGAGGGCTAGTAGCATCGAAAGCGAGTGGAGGCAGCTCCCATGATGCTTGCTGTTTGTGGAAGCTGGAAGTTGTGGTGAGTGTCGGTGGTGTTGAGAAAATATCATCCATTGCATTTTCGGACTCTTTTGCTGGGGTTTGAGTCGTCGAGGTTGATGGTCTGTTGGCAGAGTGGGAAGTTGGAGACCGCGGGGTTCTCTGTGCAGCAAGGGTACTACTTGCTTTCGAATGCAAACGAGCAAGAGCAGTCCGTTCCGACGTGGGTGTTTCTACTACGATCTCAGTACGAGGAACGGAAGTATCGACACCCCGTTCTTCTTCTAGATCCATCGTCAAAATATCCTTGTGGCACTTCAATCTCCATATCTCCATTCTTCCCCACTTTAATTGAGCCGCCATCCTACCAGCAGCCAAGATAACTTGCTCCCGGCTCTTTTGTTGGATAGGTGCGAGAATCTGAAGATGTCGGGCATTTCTCAGCTGTGCATCGAGCTGTTTCTGAGCGACAGCTAACTTTTCCTCTGCATCTGCAATCTTTTGCAGCATGATCTCGCGACGTGCTGCAAGAATATCTTGGGCCATCTTTGCGTCAATTCTACCACTCACAATAGTAACCTCACCGGTCGGAGTTTGAATCGATTTGGTTGACTCGTTGGTGCTATCCAGTCGTCGAATGCCGCGGCTTCGTTGACCTTCGTAATTCCCACCGACCACACCTCGCATTCGGACCCCTGATGTCCGGAATGCAGCAGCGTAATTGAGCTTTGCAAGCCAATCATTCATCTCTTGCTCATTATCGGCTAGGAATGTCTCTTCAAATCCGCCATGTCTAACAAAAACGAACGCATTCTTGTGCTTCTTGTACGTAGAGTCCAACAAGGCTACCGCATCATCAGTTGACATTAGCGCGTCGGGCTTGAATTGATCTAGAGGAGGCTTGAATATGACTGGGATGCCATCGTGACCTTGCTTGATATGTGTTTCAAGCTGGTGCATCAGATTCTTAATCCAGGTCGTGTTCCTGAAGAAATACAGTTGAGCACCAGTAAGGATAGCTCCCCATTCTTGCCATGGAGATCTCGTCTTCTTCTTCTTGGCATCCTTCCGCCAGAGTAAGCCAACCTTAGTGATCTTAATATCCACAATACCAGGATGTGCTTCCTGGGCTGACGAAGGATTGTGAAGCGTGTTCGCATTCAAGAAAGCGTCTGGTCTTGACCTCGCAGAGACAATTTGAAGGACTCCAGTTCGGAAAAATGTTTTCTGCAAGTCTTGCAGGTTCAGGCTTGGAGCGGTTCCCAGGTAGTTGTAATGTTCTTCTAGATACATTACCTCTTTGAGATTTGGTCTCAGTGTGTCGAGCTTGCTATCAATTATGAGAGTGTAAGGATCCACAGGATCTTTTGATGGTCTTTTGGCTGGGTCAGCCGCGCCACGAGGAAAGATGGACTTCTTCTTCATCTTATGCTGAATGATGCGCTCGCCGTTGATATCCAGATCATCCTCAACATGAATGAAAGGAGTGTAGGAGATATTGTCGTAGAAACATTCTAGAATCTCATCAAAGATACCCTCCCCACGAGTGTTCTTCAAATAATCTGGCTTCTGCATCTTATGCTTGTTGTTCTTGTTGAAAACATCAGTGTGTAATATAAGCAGTGAGAAAGCTATGAAGTAAGCTTGGTCAGGCGATGCGTAGATTCCAGGATTGCACTCATGATATCGATTCGCGAAACCTTGCAAGCACCTATCAATTTGCTGAGTCTCCTTTGGCAATTCTACCTCCATCAGGAGTTTACGAATCGCCATGTCCATGGGGTCACCGAAGAAACCAAAGCCACGCATGTAGCTTCGAAGAACCGCTTGCGAGAAGTTATCAGTGCCTTTTGAAAGCACACTAGCTACAACGCCTCGACTAACAGCTTCCTCAAGGCGAACTAGGTATTTTGCAGGTGTATCATCCTCGTGTCTTTCTGGCAAAACGATAGGAGGGACAGGCTCACGTGTTAGTTGTATCGAGTTGTTCTTCGAAGTACTCGAACCCGGGGTTGCAGGTCCCGAATGATGAAAGGGCGGCTCAGAATTTTGCCGTAGCCTGTGAGACAATCCAAACAAGTCGCCAAAGCTCTTTCTGCCAGTCGAAGTAGAAGTACGTGTGGATGGTAAAGTTGGTGTCGGTAAAGGATCCTCGCTTGGGACATTTCGCAAAGAGCTCAAAGTCGAAGATCTACCTCGCATACCAAGTCTTGCTCGCGAAGGAGAAGATCTATTCGACGCAGCTGAGCCTTGCCTGAACAAAGGTGCACCTGGGACAGCAAAAGCAGTTGAGGACTTGGCCAATGCACTGTGAGAAGGTGAGGGTAGAGGCGAATGGGATCCACCATGCGAACCCAGTCCCACATTGTCAACCGAAGGAGAACGAAGCGCCGTAATAATGGGTGATTCAGGTGGTGGAACCCCTGCAGAACTTACAGACGTGCGAGAAGCAGCTGGGTTCTGAGGATTGGATTTTTGAGGGAGATGCGAAAGATTAAATAACGGTGCCGGCTTCTTCCTGCGAGGGAGCCGAAAGAAGGTAGTGGTGGTATGGACTGTGTGCGTAGTAGTCGTGGTCGTGGCATATACTCCATGTTCACCAGAGCTTCCATCTGATCTTGAAGACTCGGACAATCGATTGATTGGTAATGCCAAAGTCGAATTGGCTTCATCTCCATAAGCGGGAGGTGAGTGGCCTGCTTGAGTTTGTGGACGGTTTTCAGGCTCATCGAATGTAACTCTGCCTTTGCTACCGGACGGAGCGGTCTCCGACATTGTTTTCCTTCTTTCCTTCTTCTCATTCTTCGTAACTCTGAGGGACATTGGTGCTTCAATAGCGGTGTCTGCTGAGGAAGATTTGGTACGGCTTGGCATTTTCATCCTGGACTTCTTTGTCTTGATTGACTTCGTAGCATTCATGTCCATAGTTGGCGCCGTGGTGATGATCTCAGGAGCTGTAACCAGTGTTAGCGTTGTCTCAAAAGATAATCTGCCAAACTCACGACGTGGAAGTGGAGGAGCGTCGGCCTGAGTTTGGGCATGGAGACGGGCTATATCGTACATTAACATCCAGTATATTCAGCAGAAAGGAAAATAGCCTTTAATTACCTCTAGTAGACAATTGAGAGTCGGAGGCATGTCTAAACTTCAACATGCTGAAGCGACGATGTTTTTGGCTCTCCTCTTGTACCGGAGGAGATGTCGAACGTTGAAGCCCCTCGTCTGCCTCAGCTGACATCCTCGCTGGTGCTGGTTCATCTGCGGCAGACGATGGCGATAGAAACTCTGCTGCAGATGGCCTTCGTGGAATCTGCTCACTGGCTCTCCCATCGAGGGGGGGTCCTCGTGGCTGATTGTTCGAGTCGGCAGCATAGTAGGAGTGTCTCCGTAGGTCTACATCAGATACCTGCGCCTTGCGAAACAAGCCTGGCATGAGAGGCATGATGGAATCGAGACTGCGAAGTCATTGATCTCGCAGACGTAGTGGATTGATGGCGGATGGGAAGAATCACATTCGGGTCTTGTTTTGGGAATCTCGATGTGTTGTTTCTTCGTTTCTGGTTGTCTGAGCGTTGATCGAATGAGGCTGGGAATCCTGGTTGAAGGGTCTCGGAGGCTGGCTGGTGCGACCAAACGAGTGACTAGAGAACTTCAATCAAGAACTCAACATTTCAAGGACACAAGAATAAATCAAAAGCGTGGAATTGTAGTCGAGAAGGAAGAAATCTGCAAAAAAGCTTCGCAGATGTCATTCATCGACCGATGGTTCCGATTAGCAGCTCTTGGGTCTGGAATCTTGGTCTTGGTTTCTAGTGAACGAAGAGACGAGGCAGAACCAAGTCTGGATGGAGCAATAGTGCAACTCTAATATTGTCGGGTCTCTCTATTGGAACACTGCAGCTGCGCCTACTCCACCATCCAGCGATCGAGAAGTATCGCCCGAATCAATTGTCCCTTTTCAATTCCCACTTTCGGACGCGTATCGCATCCAATCCAGTCTTTTGCAGCCATTCACCGTTGCAGAGTGTCGAGTTGAGCCCGTTCGTTCGACGACTTCCCTTCTACAGTACATTACCGGCGCGCGGAAGCGGAGCGTTCCCCCACCACCACGCTTTTCTTCCTTCACCCGTCGTCCCCGCAAGGCAACCACAACTTTGTGCACACGACCACCACTTTCTTCTTGTTGTCCTCTTCACTGATGCCCTATTCAACATGCAGCTCTCGAGCCACTTGCTATCCTTTGTAACCTTGCTTTTCATCTCATTTATCTGCGCTCCTGTTGCTGCATTCGCCGTTCCATGGTCCAATAACAACCAATTCTCCCCTACGCAACGTCACTCGGCCACAACAGAACAGCCACAGAAGCTTCGAAGCGTCTTTCCTCAGTTGACATGGCTTCGAGATACTGCTATAGAGAAGATATTCGGTCTGCCACGGAACACGGCGAAGGCTGGATTGGATAAGCCGAGCTCTCTGTCGCGGCCGACGAGCACACAACTACCAGCGACTTTATTGGCGAAATATGGAGGAGACGTTGTACTCCGATTCAATCTGAGTACTGCACAGGAAGAGAAGGCATTGGCGGAAGCGGCAGATACACTTTTCCTAGATGTGTGGGAGTTTACAAACAACTGGGCGGATATTCGTCTTAGACAGGACGATGTATGTTTTGTGGAGGACCAACCAATATGGATGCATAATACTGACTCTACCAGGTCCCTTCACTCCTAGGATTACTGCCAAAGTCTCTCCAAACAGCACACTCCAACTTGATGCCCGATTTGGCAAATACTATCTACCAAACCTATCCCTCAATCGCCTTTGGAGAACCGTCATTTCCTCCAACTCACCTGGATCGTTCATTCACTCCATCTTTGAAAACATCTGATGGAGTAGAGAATATTTTCTTCCGAGACTATCAACCGTACTCGGTCATCGTCCCATGGATGCGTCTTATGGCTTCGATGTTCACTACTCATGTCCGTATGATCGATATCGGAACCACTTATGAAGGTCGAGACATCCACGCTCTTCGGGTCGGCGTATCTCCAAATCTGCCACAGGACAATCCGGAACCACGAAAGACCATCATAGTATCAGGCGGCTTCCATGCTAGAGAGTGGATATCGGTAAGCACAGTGACTTATGTTGCTTGGTCACTTATTACCTCTTACGGAAAGTCACCTGGAATTACCAAGCTTCTCCAGGAGTTTGATTTTGTTTTCATCCCCACGACGAATCCTGACGGATATGTTTATACCTGGGAGAACGATCGATTGTGGAGGAAGAACCGTCAACAAACCAGTCTTCGATTTTGCCGTGGACTTGACCTCGACCGTGGGTTCGGATTCGAGTGGGATGGAACGACTTATCAATCCAATCCCTGCTCAGAGAGCTATCCCGGAGATGAACCATTCCAAGCCGTCGAATCCCACAGACTAGCCGAATGGGCAAAGAACGAGACAGAGAATAATGGCGTAACTTTTGTCGGGTTCCTGGACCTACACTCTTATTCGCAACAAGTCCTGTACCCATACTCCTATTCATGTGCCGCCAACCCACCCACCCTAGAGTACCTAGAGGAACTCGGCATGGGACTAGCCAAAGCAATCCGCATTTCAAGCGGACAACAATACAACGTAGCCTCAGCCTGCGAAGGCGCCGTCTCCTCGAAACTCAAGCCCGCAAAAGGCGGTTTCCGGATGGAAACAGGCGGCGGGAGTGCAATCGATTGGTTCTACCACGAAATGCACGTTCGGTACAGCTACCAGATCAAATTAAGAGATACTGGTAGTTACGGCTTCTTACTACCAAAAGAAAACATCGTGCCAACAGGTGAAGAAGCCTTCAATGCTCTGAAATACTTCGGAGATTTCCTGCTAGGGAATAAAGGCATTGAATCCAAGCTCCTGGAAGAGCTACATCAGGGACCTGTAGCAGACGTCAAAGTCGAGGTTGAAATAGTGGAGCTAGACGATGATATTGAATATGATGCTGAGGACGTCAATTGGGAGCTGAGGCGGAGAAGGAGGTAGACAGGAAAGAAAAGAAAATGCTTTGGTATCATATAGGAAATGGCGTCATTGGGATAGGATTAATACCTGGTGCGAGGCGTTGGCGGGATGGGATTTAGGTTCGAGTATATAGTCTTGCTCCGTTAGGTTCGGAATTCAAAGAACCTCGATACTTTCAACCAAGTTCCTCAACGTCCAACAATCTTGTGTCTCTAGCTTTACCCTTGTGTCACTGCTTGATATCTCCGCAATAGCAAGTCCTTGCTAAATCCATCTCGTCATCCCAGATCCGGGTGAATCCGCGGCCCAAATCGGCCCGCTCGATCCCGATATCGCGAAACCCTTAATAGTATCAAATAAGCATTTTTCATTCCCAGAATTAGCACAAGTCAAAGTACGACTTCCGACAAGATTTAAGAGGCATACCATCTTCTCAGAAAAAAAAGACTTGAAGCCGGAGTAGGACGAACCGTCCCAAGAAGGCAGCTAAGGATAAACAATGGTGAGCCCTTGTACTAAGCAATTATCATACTCCCGTCTCGGTATGATGGTTGTTAATGTTTTGTTGGATTTTATGGTTTTTGAGGGTCTCGCTAAAGTTCCTTGGGGGGTTTTTTTGGGTGTTTTGTTTTCAGTAGAGTTGCGTATTGCTATCAAACACTTCAAACTCAGTCTCAATACTTATAGCCCAAAGCTGACTGCTTATACGTTAACGACTCTTCAAGTACAAAATGCGGCCCTACCTGGAGCAATGAGTTGGAGAAGGCAATTTAGAAGCTTTGTTGGTAATCCATACTTGAGAAAGAGGTTTAAAGATCAAAAGGTATTCCGGTAACGCTCAAGAAGAAAGAAATTGTGATTTCCGCACACTGAGAATGAAGGTGAAAAGGCAAAGAGTCTGCATGGTATCATAAGCTTGCTTTCTTTCCTTCATCTGCCAACATTAAAGGTAGCATAGCTAAACGCCCATCCATCCATCCATCATCATTCAATGAGCAAAAAAAATCCATCCAAACCTCCCAGCAACTATGGCCCATCCATCCCTCCACACGAAAACGGCAAAACGCCAGCAAATTCAAATCCGCAAAGAGGTATCCTGCTATGTGATGAAGAAAAATTCCCATCCATCATACCCTAGCCATAATTTTCGACGAATTCTTTTCCATAAAAAGAGAATCTTCCCAACACCATTAATCAACCTCTCTGCTCACCACCACCCTGAACAGGAGCAGGCGGCGGTGGTGGGGGAGCAGAATACATATACCCCGTCTGCGGCTGCAGAACCTGACCCTGACCCTGACCCTGCTGGCTCAAGCTCCTCTCATGACTCCTCGGTACCGCGGCGTCGTTATAAGACGCTGCGCCGTAGCCGCGGTTGATGGGGTGGTGGAGCAGGGCGCCGATGTTGTGCACGAAGAGGGGGTACAGGAGTTCGGTGATTTTCTCTTTGTTGGCGAAGTCGAGGGCGCGGTCGTATGGGATCCTGTTATCAAAATTGTTTAGTGAGATTTAGGAGAGGAAGGAAAGGGGAAGGGGAGAGGAGGGGGATGAGGTACCAGACGCCTTTAAGGTGCATGGGCCCGATTTTAACGACGTGCTTGAGTTTTTCGCTCTTGAGGATTCCGTCGCGGCGGCCGCGGGTCATGCCTGCGACGTTGAGGAGCTTGGTGCCGTTTATCATGTGGTTGTCTGGTTCGTTCTGTTAGTATTTGAGGTGAAGTGTGTTGGTGGAGGGAAATAAACTTACCTTCGCGGCGGGCAACACATGTACCCTTGACATCGACCTGGAAGCAGAGCGTAGATTCATCTTCCCATAGTGTAGCAGTGACTCTGGGCTTCATGCCGATTGGAGCAACTTGGCCGGTTGTGTCCATGCTTTGGGGAGCCTCGAAGTGGTAGTTTTGTCCGCCTTGTTGGGCCTGCTCGATGTGTGCAAAGTTCATTGGGGGCAAGGGCTCGCCGGTGTATTGCGGGGGATTGGGATAGGTGCGGGGTGGTGGAGGTTGCTGTTGTTGCGTTTGAGGATAGCGGAGTTGGATATCGTAGGAGTACTGCGGGTACGATTGGGCTTGATTCGCGTCGGATTGAGGAGGTTGAGGACCGGTAGGAGATTGGGGATTGGCATTTGCTGGGGGAGGAGGGCCATATGGCGAGACGTGCTGCTGCTGGTTTCCGGGCGCCATTGCGAGGATTCTGGCAGAGGAGGGGAAGGCGGCCGTGGAAGGAGAGCTTTGATCCATTGGAGATCTTTGGGTGATTGGGTCTGTATTTGGGATTGGTGGGTTGGAGGAGTTGTCTTTAACGACCATCTCTGCCTTGGAATCAGCTTGGTGGGGTGATAGCGAGGAATTGTGCTTACTCTGCCTAAATTGAGACACGGAAGTAGGTCAACATGCAGGATGAATTGAAGGCAGATAACGAAACCGAACAGCAGGTTGACGAGATGAATGAAGGGGAAGGGAACAGATGACGAGTTCGGAAGAAAAGAAAGAAGGTGAGATGCAGCCTTGCCGTAGACGCTGTCGCCTGGATGTATGTGCGGGAAGGTGATGGATGTGGATGTGGGTGAGATGCCCGTGCATTATTGGGCTGCATGAGCCTGCCCGCAAAGCATCGTCTATCAGTTCAGCCATGCGCCCGCCCCTGGTCAATTGTGAGGAAGAACTGAACTTATGAAACTGTTTTCGATAGTTTGGATTCCTTTGACCACCCGTTTGCGAGAACTGTGGGCAAGGAGAGGGATGATCACGGCCCTACAGGAGGTACTTACATGAAAGAAAGCTCTGGCTGGAACATGGTTGAGGGGTTGGGAGGGGTACAGTTCTCCAAGGACTGTACCTAGGTACATCATCGACGGGAGAGTGCATAGAAGCAAAGACAGAGCACAGCATTTGAGCTTCCAAATTTCCTGATATATGATGGGGAGGATCTATTTATACATGCACATGCATGCAATGCAATGCAACATTGTTGCTTGATTAGCCACATGTTGGTCTTCTTTTAGAGACAGAGTTGTGAAACTAGAGTGTCTTAGGCTACCAAAGCTTCAGCCCTTCGAACTTTGACTTAGTCAGACATTCATCGCTCAAATATACGGTATCTCCGATGCGTGTTTCTTGAGATGCCTCGGGATTCTCCATATCGTGTGATATTCATGGAATCAGACGATCATACTGTTTTATCTTTCACCTATGAAGACATTTGCGAAAAGCGAAGCGGGCAAGCATTTCATAAAACTACACTAGTAGCTTCTATCGTCCACCCTATTAGGCGAAAAGTTTTTCCGTACCCCACGAAGCCTTAAACGGGATTTTATACTGGACCCCGCCAAAAGCACATGAGCATAGTCCGTCCTCGGCCACGTCGAGATATCGAGTCCAAACATTGTTTGCTGAAAATATTGAGACCCTTTGATGGCCATGTTAATCGTGGATCAGTTCTAGGACCCATAACAACACTTCAGCCTGGCAATATGGCGGCCAATCCCACTGCTACACTTACTTCTCTTCTGCGGGGGTCAACAATCGACGACCACAATGAATTTCTCAAAGCAGCCAATGCTGCTCTAAAAGCTTCGAAGAACAATCCCGATGCATTACACGTTCGAGTCGTGGCACTCCTGAAGTTAGACCGCTTCGACGATGCATTACGAGCCCTCGATGACGGAGGAGACAAACTGGCAGAACGTTGCGTTCTTGAGAAGGCATATGCGCTGTACAAGACCGGGAAGCTCGCAGAAGCAAAAGAGTTAGTACAAGGGTCAAAGAAGAGGGGATTACAACATGTGGCTGCACAAGTGGCATATCGTGCAGAGAAGTTCGAGGATGCTGCCCACATCTACAAAGAATTGAGCGCAAACGAAGGTCCGATTGAAGGAGAGGAGAACGATTTGAGGATCAATAGCTCTGCGACAGATGCACAATTAGAATGGCAGGGAAACGGGGACAAAATCGATCCAAGCAGAAAGAAACCATCAAGAGAAGATCTGGAAGCATTTGAGACGTCCTATAATGCTGCATGTGGCTGTATTGCTCGTGGAGATCTTGGCGCAGGCAGTGTATTATTGAAGCGAGCGAGAGATCTGTGTGAAGCTTTGGATGAACTGAGTGACGAGGATAAGCAGGCGGAAGTGCTACCAATCATGGTGCAGCAAGCCTACGTCTTCACGAAGCTTGGCAAATCTGAAGAGGCCGAAGCTCTCCAAAAAATGATCAATATCGCTGAGTACGGTGCTTTGCTCCTCTTGAAAGATGTAATACTGACAAAGATAGTGTTCCTGAACCACCATCTCGAGTTATTGCTCAAAACAACGCTTTGGCTTCATCTACAACCAATGACAATCCTTTCATGACACAACGGATCTTCGATTCTGTTCCTAAGCTATCTCACGGAGAGAAGTTTTTTGAACATCAATCAAGCATTTTGAAACGCAACAAATATGCTATCGATTTACAATCACAAAAGTACTCTGGAGTAGCACTCTCGACCTCTTCTGTCATCTCCAAATCTCCACCAACTATTTCGCCATTCATCAACACCTTGTCTGTCGTAAATGCAGCAGCTCATGCACACAACGAGACCGGAAAGGCTAGTCTTAAAGCCATTTTACCTCTTCTTGAGAAGCGACCTAATGATGTTGGACTTATTCTTGTTATCATCCAACTCTATATCCTGACCAACAACCCTGGTCCTGCCATCAATCTCTTAGAGACATTCTTCAAGCGCTTAGAAGAATCTACAGCACCACAAGACCAGGACGTACGCTTTGCACCTGGACTTGTTGCAGTTCTTATCTCACTTTACCGCCTCTCTGGTCGCAAAGCACCCATAAAGAACGAACTAGCGAAGGCAGCCACCCACTGGCGGAGGAAATCAAAACCGTCAATTTCCCTCCTCCGCGCTGCGGGCACCTCTCTCCTTGAATCTTCTAACCCAGAAGATCTTTCCACAGCCGGAGAAATCTTCACTAGTCTCCGCAGCCAAGATCCCAATGATCGGACCGCCATCGCCGGCTACGTCGCATCCTACGCCACCACCGATCTCTCCAAAGTCTCCTCAGATCTCGACAAACTTACCCCAGTTTCCCGTCTCATTTCTGGCATCGATGCAGAAGCATTGGAAGAAGCCGGTATCCCCTCCTTCACACCTAATGTACCCGCAAGCAAGAAGCGAGCCGCAGAAACAGAGAAGGAAAAGCCAGCTCAAGAGCCCAAAAAGCGCAAAATCAAGAAATCGAAGATGCCAAAGGACTTTGAGGAAGGAAAGAAGATGGATCCTGAGCGCTGGCTACCGTTGAGAGATCGAAGTACTTATCGACCAAAGGGCAAGAAGGGAAAGAAGAAGGCGGCGGATCTAACGCAAGGTGGAGTGGTGAAGGAGGAAGAGAGTTTGGAGTTGGCGGGTGGTGCTGGGAGTGTGAAGGTTCAGCAGAATACTGGGGGTGGCGGCGGTAAGGCGAAGAAGAAGAAAGGAAAGAAGTGAGAGTTTCGTGGTGTAGCTAGCTTTAGGTTGCATCAATGATTAGAGCTCTGCATGAGATTCAAATGCTTAACACTCAACAGAGCCTCTGTTCAATCAACTTTCCCTTCGGACTGATCTCCATACCGTTACTCGCCGCGATATACGTGGACCGAAATCGATTCTCGCTTAACTCTCCTTTTATATACAATTAAAGAATTAAAAGCCAAAACAAAAACGCTTCTTGGACCCGTTCAAGCCTATACGAAGAGCACGATATGCTTTGTCTTCTTGCCACATATATCTTAGGAATGACATTGATGCCTCACACTTAGATCAAAGAATCTAGCCATTAAATCCAAATTCGATTCCTTCATAATTATCCCGATCTCAAACATCCCCCTAACTCAACCCCAGCTCCCATATATAACCTTCATCCTCCCCCAACCCCCACTAAAGAATATACCTAAAATACGGCGAATACTCCCCCATCTCACTCAACTCCTTCTCCGTATACCTCCCCTCCAACTCCTCGGCCGGAATCCGATCTTTCTTCAAATTCGACGCCCGGAGACAATACCAATTCGCGATCGTGGCTCCCACGCCACCGACCATAACCAATACAAGCAGCGTGATGAAGCCCGAGTTATACGTCGGTGCTTCGGATGTTACGAAACTATTTCATTATTCTTCAGTAGTCTCTTTCTTTCTTTCAAACCCAAATCCAAGGCAAGGAAAAGTTAGCAGAGGAAACGAAACCCACATATTAGCCCCAATACACCCACCAAGCAACTGCCCAAACGTACTCTGCCACCCCATAGCAGCAGCCCTCTTCGCCGGCTTCCGCACATTAGTCCCCAGCCAGGAGCCCACGGCGGGGGCTTGCATGTTGTAGCCTGCGACGACGAGGAAGAGCGCGAAGTAGGAGACGCCGGCGAGGGAGGGGTGGTAGAGACATGGCCACAGGATCACGATGCCGGTTGTGCCGACGGTGTAGGAGATTAGGAGGGAGCGGGCGCGGCAGCGGTGGGCGTCGGAGTAGAGGGCTATTAGGATTACGCAGAAGACTAGATGGGGAGTGGGGGGTTAGTGAGGCGGTGGGGAGGAGGAGGGAGGGGAGGGGGGAGGTACAGGCGAAGACGTAGGGGGGTGCGGTTAGGGCTTGGGCTTTGATGGAGGAGTAGCCGAGGGATTTGACCATTGTTGCTAGGGTGTAGTTTACACTGTTGTTTGGCTTTAGCAAAACGTGTTATAGATATAAAGGAGAAAAGAACTTACGAGTACGTAGGCACAGAACCACCAAATGCAAGAAGAGACGCAATAAAACTACCAAGCAGTCAGCAATTCAACATCTGCTCCACGTGAAGGGGTACAAACTAAGTCTTCCAATCCTTAACAGCCTCCCAGAACGCGCTCCAGCGGAACGTATCATCGGGTGCGATCGGGCCATTGGCATACTTGACTCGTAATTGCAGGAACTTCATCTCGTCTGCTTTGAAGAAGCGCGAGGACCAGGTTTCGGGGAAGTCGACGCAGAGCCAGAGGCCGATGATGCCGATGAACATGGTGATTGCTCCTTCGATTATGAAGAGGTATTGCCATTGTTTTAGGCCGAGATGGCCTTGTAAGGGGCCTACGGCGTAGGCGAGGAGGCCTCCCTGTATCGGTGTCAGGAGTGTGTAGGTTTGAAGGGAGGCAGAGCACTTACAAATGCGCCGGAAAGCATGGTCGCACTGTCATATTCTGTTAGTCATGTTTCGAGTGGACTTCGGGTGTCCTTGTACTTACGAGTACCAGTAAGCACAGCGGGTCTGTAGCTCAGAGCTAAGATACCAGCAGCTGAGGGTGTAGAAACCTAAGACTGTAAGTTCAAGGACTCAAATTGGTGTTGGAAGTACATACATCCTAAAGATTCAAACATTAGCTCTCTTCAACTTATCTCGTTGAGATTGTGGCATACCTTGAAACAAACCAGCCTCGAACACACCAAGCATGATACGGGCAGCACAGTAATCACCATATGATTTAACCCATGCGCTTCCGAGTGTGACCGCGCCCCAGCAGATCACCAAACCGGAGAGCCAGAGCTTTGGACCGAATTTTCGCATACACATGCTATGACAAGCGTCAGTCTTTATAACATGCAAGAACTCCCTTGGCGACTTACTTCGATGGTGCTTCGAGACCGGCGTATGCTATAGAGCGACTCAGTGAGAGCTACATAATAGAGGTAAGGTAGCATACTGAAAAAGTACCAAGTAAGAGCAAGATTGAACTGGTGACTCGTCATATGGGTATCCTCGAGAAAGGTGTAAATCTATTCGCATATGTGTCAGGTGACCCCGCTTGTCACAAAAAGGGGGAGATTTTACTTTGACATTGCCGGCATTCGATTCTGCCAAGGTCAGTCTCCCTCGCAAATATACTTGGAAAACTTACTATCAAGCGAATTCAACAAATAGTACAAGAAAAGCATAGGAATGATTCGAAGATCGACTGCTGGTATCAGCTTTCATCCGATATAAAGACAAGCGAGGAACGCACGTCGCCGAATAAGTGCCTTGTACGCTTTTGGATCTGATTCGAATTTGTTCTTGAGTTGCAAGAACTCGACATATTCAGCAGCATGCGCAGCCTCGAGAGGCACTGGTGCGTCAATCGTTGCTGGATCGATGCTGGTGCTGAGGCCAATTTGCTTCTCTTCTCCTCCACTGTTGTCTGAACCCGAAGCTTTTCGGTCCAACATCGGGAAAACATTGGTGGAAGCCATTTTGACGATACAAACGGCTGAGAGGAAAAAGTAATAACAGTATTAGGGAATATCTTATACTTGCATCAAGTCGATAATATGGGATTGAGAGGCATATCGGCAAGATCGGTTCAGTGCCGGGATCTGATCTAGCAATTTTATAAGATACCAAGATCCATACAAAACATACGTCTCTCAGAGATAAGCAACGTACTGTAGAACAAAACATAGATCCTGATATCCAAGGCATGGCATTCCTTTGGTAGTCTCCGCTCTTGAATCGTGCATAGCCCGAGATCCTTGATCTGGACTCCATGGCGACGTATATAACGGCAAGAGTGGGGATGTGGTCCTGGCAATACAACGGCAATATCGGCTCTGAACCGACTAAAAGGCTTACGGTATCAGTAACCAATGATACAAAGCGCAATGACCAAGGCTATAAATAATGTAAGGCTTCAAGACTTCTTGAGTTCTGCTGTTGTCAGGACCTCGACTGCATTAGGTGATCTGGCCAATATGACCTTGGTGCTGGTCGAAGGACGGGCACTGACAACGTTCTGGCCAACTTGGCACTTGCTTCAATCGACGTCGAGTGTGAACATTGTTCTGGAATGAGATGTAGACTCTTTCAAGTTATGTATTGACTCGTGGTGATGTGGCTTTGTGGCGTCAAGAAGTGAGACTGAAAGGCTACTCGTGAACTCCACACTGCCCCGTCTGGATCCACAAGCAAGATCAACATGTGGTCTGTGTCATTCATCGAGAACGGGGAGAACCCAGTAGCTTGGCTCGTCAAGATAAGGTTGAAGGGTCCTGTCACAGGCCACCATTTCTTTCCGTCTTCTAGGGGTCGTAATGTCGTGGAAAGTGGGATGCAGGTCATAGGCAAGTGCCTTTAACATTTTGTACATTGGATTTCACTAATTTTGCTCTTTCAAATCCGAGATGGGACCACGCAGCAGAGATGATCATGAGCAGTCTCAAGATGGCGAGCCGCCCGCAAAGATGCGGCGGACTTCGCGTGCCTGTATTCAAGTAAGTAGCAAGAAAGGCACATGGCCTAGTATTCGATGTTCATTTGTCTCCAGTGTCGAATGCGCAAACAAAAGTGTGATGGTCCAGTAGAGTCAGAGCAGACATTACCGTGTCGACGCTGTTGCCAGTTAGGTGCAACATGTTCCTTTACAACTACACCTCCGGAGAACGAAGGGGAACATGGGACTCTTTCGAATACGGTTCATAAGGTCGGCAAGATACTCAAGCAGGTGACGGATCATCAAAGACGGATACAAGAATTAGAAAAGGCATTGCGAGATCTCCGGGAGGAGCGGGAGGGAAGATCAGAAAGAAAGGTCCTTCTAGAGAATACGACATCTGTTTCTGGAGCTGGAACAAACGCTTTAGATATACCTACAGATCCCGGAACCCAACCTCAGTACCCAACAGAGGTTGATCTCAACCAGTATGACTTCTGATCGATAGTACATGAGATAATTTCGAGCTAACGAAACCCGCTAGGATATTCTCCCCATCAAATGCTTCTTCAAAGAGCCACCCTCAGAACGCGCAAGCCAATCCGAGCATGTTTGGCTCAGAACTACCTTCTCCTCCGCCCACGGATTCAGGATTCACAATGGACGCAGTGGATCTGGATACTCCTATGTCGACGCTACGGAACCTCAAAACACTATCCAAAGAGAGAACCGAAGAGTCAGCAGCGGCAAGAAGCATGACCTACGATCCAATACTTCCTGTACTAAGCAGAAAGGACATCCAATCTTTTGAGCAAGACCCGATTGTACAAGGAATCATGACTCTCGAGGAAGCTCAGCAGGCGTTTGATATATTTTTCACCCACTGCCATCCACACGCTCCATTTCTATGTATCCAAACACAACGCTCGGCATCTTACGTTCGCCAAACGAGTCCTACCCTGTTCCTCTCAGTGTGTACAATTGGTGCAAGATTTTGGCAAGCCGCAAACAGGTATGCCTCTTCACTATTCTCAAATCAAAGCTAATCTCTTTTATCAGCCAAATGAACTATGAAGGACTTCATAGTGGATACCAAAATCTAGTCTCGTTATTAGATACCAGCATATCACGCCTTCTATTACAGCCAACGTTGTCTGATGTAAACCTCGACCACATTAGATCATTACTACTATATATTCAGTGGATGCCAACAGAACAACATACGCCAGGCATTTGCCAGACCCGATGTAAGAATCATTATATCTTTGCAATACGTGATCTAATTGTGTCTAGACAACGATATCTCAGCCTGGAGTGTTTTGGGCCTTGCCATCCGATACGCCATCTTTTTAGGATTGGACCGCACAGCCATCAAGCCTTTCCTCCCAGAGTCCACTGATTCTCCCACACAAGAAGACTTCTCTCGTCTGCGAGTTTGGATAAATATACTCACCTGTGACTGCCATTTGATGTTGTCGGCGGGCTTGCCTGCATCTTTAGATCCGGAGCCAATGATGAAGATTGTTCGAAATTTTGCCTTCCACAAAGATTCTCTACAGCCAGGTGATGCAAAGATTGCAGCTATCTGTGAGCTGGTGACTATTGTCAAGAAAGCGGCAAAAAGTAGTGGAGATCCAAGTGTTCGCTCACTGGATGCAGCGACTCTGAAGAAGACAAATTCTGAGTTCGATACTTGGGAATCGTGAGCAGACACCCCATTCTCCACCATAAATCCTTGCTAATTATTTCAATGTAGATTCTGGATTTCTGAACTTAGTGGTATTTGCAAAATGTTCACCTTATGGGAACCGTGCTAATAGTGACTCTAGATGTGTTCCACCACAGTCAGATACCGTTCACTTCTTTCCGGGTATGAATCATCTCTCCAAATCTAGCTGTTCTTGCTAATCTTCTATAGTGGTACCGCCTGGCCACCAACAGTGCTGGCCTTGGATCTATCCTCTCACCTAAATCCTCCGAACAACCAATGCAGCTCTCCCTCCTCCAAGCCCTCGACAACAGCCTCACAGCAGCTGCTCAAACAATCTTTGCCCTAGCCAACGAAACAAACTGGCAACTCTGGCCAGCTCAATGTCAAAGCCTAAGCTCGTTTCCATCCCGGCCCTTCACGATCAATGAAGCAGCAATAGGACGATTCCGCTTCGCTGTCGACTCGGCATGGATCACTCACAGCTTTGCGGCCGTCTTCTTGGTCCTGTGTTATACCCGCGGGGCCATAGACGATGAACTCCAGATCTTGCATCTTGCCCATTCGGCGTCCGTTCGGACCGTCGCACCAGCTGCTCCAAGACCAAGCTCGCTTTTCTTCCGTCTCATTTCACTCGCATCGCAGATCTTTGATACGATATGTCGGACTTCAGCTGCTCATCCGGCAGCTGATTATCGGACTATTATTAATAATGTGTTCTCCGTGATTCTGAAGGGCAATAAGGAGGAACAAGACACTCAAGGTCAACAGGCTGGAGACAACCTTGGAGGATTGGGGTTGGCGGGCGAGGATATGAGTATGGATGGTCTGTTTGAGATGATGCTTGACGCGGGGTTCAACTGGCAGGGAGGTCTATTTAAGGATGATGGATTGGATTATCCAGTGTTATAGACAACCTATGGAACTGACCGTAAATCTTAGAGGCGTTGGTGGTCATTATACCTAGAAACACAATAATCAACGATCAATATGTCTTTCTAAATACTGTTCTCGGAAGTTCAACAGTTTTCTGAGGATATTCAACGCAAAAGACTAGCTACATTTATACCTTCTTGCAAGCCGTAAAATGCAAGGTACAAAACGCAACCCTCATCATCCCGCTCCCTGTTTCCTATCAACCAAAGCATCGGAATCAATGCCAAGGAACCCGAAAGCCATCCAGCAAGCAGTCCACTTTTCTCATCGGCATCATCGGCAAGCTTCCAAAATCGCCTTCAGCCTTGCATAACTATACCGTACTGAGGTCGTCAACACCAGCTCAAAGAAAAACAACAGGAAAGAAAGAACTTTGAAGACGTAAGAGAAGATCTCTTAGAATAGGTTCACTCGATACCATAGAGCAGAAAGAGCTCAGCTCATATAAGCTGAATTGCTTGACTGTATACCCCATTAAAGGCTCCTTCGGAGCAGATGTCGAAGGGGTGGATTGGGACTTTGTTCCTTTGCCACAAGATGTCATCGATACCGTACTTCTTCCACCACTCTCTTCGATTTCCAAATTAAAGAACTGATATATGAAAAGTTAATACACCTCCAAAACCGCCACGCAGTCTTCATATTCAGAAACACGAACCTAAACAACGACCGCCAAGTCTCCTTCTCCAAACAGCTCGGAGAGCTCGAGATCAACCATTCATGGGGAGGCAGCGAGCGCGTTGGGTCAGAATACCTATTTGACGTCTCGAACCTTGAGGCGGACGGGGGTTTAGTGAAGAAAGACTCGGTACTCCTCCTCACTTCCCCTCCCCTCACCATGCTAACACCCGCACAGAGAAGATGGCACCACGCCCTCGGCAACGCCCTCTGGCACACCGACTCCTCCTTCAACCAACACCGCTCCAAATACTCTCTCCTCCTCTCCCACACGCCCTCCAACTCCTCCGACTCAAACACCTTTTTCGCCGACACTCGTCTGGCGTTCCACGACTTGCCTGAGGAAAAGAAAGCATATCTCCGGACGCTAATCGTAGAGCATTCCCTCTGGCACTCCCGCAAACTCGACTCTCCAACCATATACCACTCACCCACGGCCGACGAATTAGTCAAGAAACCACCATCCTGCCACAAACTGGTGCAACTGTCCCCTTCCGGCGAGCAAGAAACACTATTCCTCGCCGCGCACGCGAAGCGAGTTTTCCTTCCGAGCGGGAACGAGGTGGAGGATAGTCAGAAGCTGGTGTGGGACTTGATACAGTGGTGTGCGCAGGAGAAGTATGTTTTTGCGGCGGAGTGGAGGGAGAGCGGGACGTTGATGTGGTGGGATAATAGGCAGTGTATGCATAGGGCGAGTGGGTATAGTGAGGGGATGGGGAGGAGGGATGTGAGGAGGGCGACGGTGGTGGATGATGGGAGGGAGGCGTGGGGGATGGGTGAGGAGGTGATTGGGAGGTTGGGGTTGAGGGGATGAGTGATGTGTATCTTGAGATAAGGTACTGTAGAGTGTGAAAGGATAAAATCGTATATTCCATTTCTGGAATTCGGTAGTGATGCAAGTGAGAAAGCAGACGATAACATGGGGTGTTTGCGGCCGACTAGGCAGCAACAATTGTCCCCAAAGTCAAGATAAACAACCAAATCAAGCTTTTCGCCAATTGAATAAGCAAACCAGACTTCAGGTACGTACAATAGCGTGTTTCATATCACGAAAGCCTCGTCACCTCTCGTGTTCCTGCACATGTTCACACTTGTGTATAATACTGATTGGTGATGTTGATGCCAAGCCTCGAAGGAGGAGGCTTTGCAGAATACGAGGTGCATCGCGAACGTTCCCCGCCCATACTAGCGAAGGTCCAGATAGTGAAGATCATGATTGCTTGATACTATCAAGACTTTGGAAGCGAAAAAATGCTGTGCAATTGCCGGGTTTTGATATCGTGTTGTTCTTGTTACCCCTCATCACATAGAATATATCTCGGGATGGAGTCCCAACTTCGTAGGTACCTTTGAGCAATTATATCCAGAAACAGATACTTCTCAATTCACACAAACACAATGGCGAGCTCAAGAACTCCCTTTCGCAACCTTATTTTCCTCCTCCGTGTCGGTGCTGGTATCTTTGGCACCGCAGGGCTTGGCCTCTACATCGTGGTGTTCAAAGATGTGCTTAATGACTGGGACAGTCAGGAGGCAGGATTGACAGCTCTACCAATCGCTGCTGTAAGTCCTCTTCGTATAACTTCAGTCCTTTGTTGATGAATGGATAGGGAGGTATCATCCTGATCTGGAGTATACTCTCTGCAATCTTCATGCTTATTCGAATGTCCCATCTCTTCCTCACAATCGGGGATTTCTTCATCTTCATTGCCGCGACGGTGTTGGGCGTCATTGGCTTCTACCACGACGACGAGACGTATCTAAGCACTGGGAACGCCAACACCTTTAGTTGGGATAACGATTCTTCGTGGTTGCAAATTGAGGAGATTGGGGCTGTGATGCTTCTAGTCGCCGTGTAAGTCGTGCATGGCTTTTGTCTTCGTCATGGTGTCCGTTCTGACCGTGTTTGATAGCGTGCATCAACTCCTCCTGGTGCTTTTCAACTTCTTGGAGTATAGACATGTGAAGCGGGCTGGTAGGAGAGTGTCGTTGCCACCATATATAGACTACCAGCCGGCCGCTATCGAGAAGAAAGACGACTTTGAGCTCGACTGGCAGAGTGTCGTGTCTGAAAAGACCCTTCCAAGTGTTGTCAAGAAGCCAGTCAGTGCAGTGGTGTGAAGGCGACGAATACCGGGAATTGTTGGTTGGGGATGCAATAATTCTCATTGCTTCGAATGTCGGATCTGATACCAGGCCTTGAAAGCTTGCCTCGTTATTGTAATTGAAGTGGACATGCATCGAATATAATGGACTTTCCCCCCTGCTGGGACATTGACAAGAGAATCTGCTCCAATATTCAATTTGCAAAATTGTTTGGCAGCAATATTTGACCAGACGACGGCTTACTCGTTTACATTGGACGATGTGCAACAAGGTATGATTGCTTGACTAAACGATGGTTCATGAATGGTAGAGACATTCCACGGCAGAAGTGCGAGGTCCTGACGTGCAACACGATTTCTCTCTATCGATGACGATTTCGACGTAGTAGATTCAAATTGAACAATAGTGCATCTCCGAGTCGCACAAGTACAGCCAATAATCCACTATCTCGACCACCGCTCAACGAGCTGCTCTTTATGAACATTCTTAGTCTGTAACGAATACAGATCAACAGCTTCCAAGTCCTCCTGCAAAGCTTGTATGTCGTTTTCAAATGAATTCACAGAAGATTCAAGTTCTTGATCTACTAGATGCACCGTATGATAGTCCGTATCTGCTAGAAGCGAATCTCGTAGTAGATTCAATGTGACGTGAGCATCGAGTAGGTGAGAAGCGATTGATGTCTCGGTTGTTGATTGAAGACTCGTCATGTGGCTCTCCAGTTTGCTAGCTCTGTCCATTAGGGCCCTTTCCAGGAAAGTAATTCGTTCTTCGTCAGAAGCATCTGCGGCAGGGAGAGTGATGCTGAGATTACGAGCAAGCTGACCAGCGGGATCTAGATCCTCGTCGAGATGGCCTGATGAGCGGCGAGTATTTCGTACTTTTAGTGAGGACTGAGAACCGGAAGATTTTCGTCGCCTCTGGGTGTTAGACTTTGCTGGACTTGTTGGTTTGACACCAGGTAAAGCGTCGGTTCGTTTGAGCTCGGTCTTTGCAGAGTCTAAGACGAATTGGAGCGCCATATTATGGCATTGGCTTTCTTGCGCTCGTTGCAAGAATGTCTCGATGCGATTGATGAGGAAGACCAGACATTCATGTATCTAGGCAAATGTTAGATGGGATAATAGATCAGATTTCACAGAATATACGTATGTTACTGCCTTCACTGCCCGCCGTTGACCTTTGCCATTGGTAGCAGCAATGCTTCTCAGAGCTGGTTCCAGATATTGTTGTTCGGCCGACATCTGAGCCACAGGCAATATTTCCGAATATAAAGATTCAAGCTCTTCTTGCAAGTCGACCGCCTCTTGGCCATCAGCACCATGACCATTTGTATCTCTCGACTGACTCAAAGCCTCGAGATAAATTCGATCAAGCCGAGTGCGAATGCCTTCCACGGTATGCTTGATGTACCTAGCACAAAGCTCTCTAATCCTAGCAACAAGAACATCGTCCTCGGGCTTTCCAGGATCAAGATCACTAGCAAGTTTCTGCAAACTTAACAACAGCTTGTCATCCGACTTAAGAATGCTGTCCACAGTCTGCCTAGCATTGGCTTCAGAGCCCTTAAGCTGCTGATCCAGATCAGAAGTTTGGTATATCAAGCTTTGAGAAAGCTCCTCAATAGCAGCACTGATCTGACCCCTTTCCACATCCCATTTTCTCGTTTGCGCTTTCTCGATCTGGGACCTTGATTGAACAGCTCGTTTCTCGGTTTTTACTAAAGCGCTCATAGCATTTTGCTGGAGTCGCAGAGTTTCGGTCTGCTTCTCAATGGCGGCTGTTGAACGCTTCAGTTCTTCGATCGCGGTGTGAGTTTCTTCCTCGCTGAGCCCTTGGATCATGGATAGGTCCTGTGCGGCCAGAGTGTCTGCTTCTCCAGTCTTCGTGAGAGTAGCATATCTATAGAATTAGTATGCCAATAGGAAACGGAATGCAGGTACATACAAAGCAGCTTCATCTTTCGTCAGAAGAGTTTCCGGAGAAAGGTATTCCTCTATCCAAGCTTGAACAGCGGTCTGGCTTTCTTTGTCAGCGAATGCTGCTTTGATAGCCTCTCGATCGTATGGTATATCACGATCGCGCAAGATCCTAATAAGTGTACTCGATAAAGCGTCCGCCATAATGTTGAATGGTATGCAACACAAGGCTGAAAGAATGTGTTGTTTACGAAGTCATTGTCGCGAGGCGCGTTGTTCGGCTCAGCCTTCTCGGCAAAACCGCTCGGCCCAACTCTCCGAAAACGCAGCCCAGAACCCACTCTGAAGAACAGAAATAGTCCGAGTCAGAAGTTGCTACATTTCTCACAACTTTGTATCATTATGAATTGGGACAATGGCTCATAATCAGAGCTATACGACTATTATCTCAGACGGGATCGAAGCTTTGCAATTGGTAAATGCCCCTCATTTACCCCACTATTCAGCAAGGCAGAACGAGGCTGACAATATAGGTCTTTCGTTTGACATGGCAACGAAATCTCACTTCATGGCTTTATGTGCCTGTTGGTCTTCTTATCATTCTTCTAGCTTGTTTTGGGGTTGATTCTTTGATTGGATTGAGTTCTGTCTCATTTCCAGCATCTGTGGCTTGCTTGATTCTGTTGTTTTTGGGCTTGATCGTCATCGATTTGATCATTGGTGATCGAAAGACAAGAGCTCTTGTCAATGTTATCGATGTGCCAGTAAGAGTTATATGAGAGTATTTTGATTTTTAGCTAATGTCAGCAAGGCCGGATTTGCTCTTCGATATCTAAATATATTTTTTACACCTTCGTGAGATTATCCCTCCAGTTGAGGAACAGTCTAATCATCAAATAGTTTCGTTCTCCTTCCTCTTAGTTCTCCAATCAGTGGAGTCGAAGTTGGAAAGATTATTGCCGTATTCAGTAAGTACCATAGTGCTTTATCATTCATTTGAAGTGATCATGCGTCTACTGTTAGAATGTTTCGTTTTGTATATATGCTGGTATCTGATATCAATTTTCAGTTGTTGGCTTCGTCGTCGTCATGGCAGCAACAGCCTACTTCGCTCGAGGACTCCAGCTCCTCCTTGGCTCCTCGAAACGAGCAATGACAGAGAGAGCTGAAGAACTCGGCCACGAATCCGATGCGATTCCCTTGACGGATACCAACCCGAGACAAAACTCTGAAGCAAACTTTACTCCAACGACCGGAACAAGCACGCCACAAGAAAGTGACGAACCCATGAGCACTTTAGCCGCACCTCGACGAACACAAGATCCATCTCTCATCAGAGGCACAGGAGGACCACCTGAGAATGATGCTTCCTCCCAAGCGGTAACGAGAGTAAACCAAGTACTCCAGCAACCGCTACCACTCACGAGACCCCAAAGATGGGCTGCGGTCATCAACTTGAATTTTGACCGACTGACCTACCTTGTTCTGTTCCTGCTCGTTGGCCTGCCAATCTACTACAGCACAGGTTACGCCATGCCAGCACAACTAACTTTCAACATCCTGGCTTACTTCGCCGCACTTGCTCTTCCTCCTCGTTGGCGACGCTTTCTACATCCTGTTCTTGTCTCTTCGGCCATCACGGTTCTTGGTGTTTATATCCTTGGTGCCATCCGAGGAGACAGTCTTGACACTTCCCTTGACGCATATAGAACACAAACAACCTACCTTTCCCTCTGGGAGAACAAGCCTAATCTCCCTTTACCAGGAGCTGGCGACGTCCTCGTGTCCATTCTCGACGCTGGTATTGTCGCCCTGGCTCTGCCCATGTTTGCTTACCGACAAGAACTCAAACGCCACTTCTTCGCAATCGTTCTCCCGAACATTGCAGTTTCGATTGGTTCGCTCTTCGGCTATCCTGCTGTGTGTTACGCAATTGGGATCTCGGCTACGAGGAGTCTCGCATTCGCAGGCAGGAGTCTGACGTTGGCATTAGCCCTTCCGGCAGTAAAGAATCTTGGTGGTGATGCCAATACGGTTGCCGCGGTGGCGATAATGAGTGGGATTGTTGGGGCGCTGGTTGGGCCGCAGATTTTGGATTGGTTGAGAATTCCTGAAGGTTAGTCATGTGTGAGCTGTTGCTGAAATTGGCTGACAAGCAGTAGATGATTATGTGACGAGAGGTGTGACGCTTGGTGGAAGCTCTTCTGCTATAGCCACAGCTGTTTTGCTACAATCGGATCCTAGAGCTGCGGCACTTTCGAGCCTGAGTATGAGTCTATTCGGTATCATAACTTTGGCGCTGACTTCGGTTCCTGTGATTGTTAAAGCTATCGACTCACTTGTGGGTATGTAAAAACTATATGTATAGAGATATAATATAGGTAGAAACCCGAGTGAATGTCCATAATATTGATAAATGTAAGCGCTTTTAATTCAACGTACAGCCACGACCAGCCAGGATTTGATTGCCCAGCAATATAAAGACCGGCCCCAAAATGAAATGATTGAAATTCATATAATGGTGACACGCTTTACTCGAGTCTGCCAGCATATTAGCATGCGATCGAACGGTGGTTGATGTATTACATACCTCTCAATGAGATGCAGTCCAGAAGCAGTCTGGACAACACCGCTCACCTGTCCAGGCTTGAGTTGGAAAGCAGCTTCCTCGAACTCCTTTTGCATATCTCCTTTGCCAAAGAAACCCAAGTCGCCCATCTTCCTCGCACTGCTGCAATCCGACTCACTAACGGCAAGTTGACCCAAGGTTGTTTGGCCGCTTCTGATACGAGCTTCATGTCCAAGAATAATACTCATAGCCTCTTCCTTCGAGCGCTTGATCTCAGCCTGCACCAATTCATCAGCTCCCAGTAATGCCTCGTCTGAGTGTATTCAACCTACCTCACGCCAACTGCTGGGTCTCCGACTATCCCTATGCTTAACCAGCAAGTGACTCGCACGAATCTTGTCCGAATGTCCTGCGTTGCCGTTTGCCTGAGCACCGGGTCTGATCTCGAGCGCACTATGATGCTCGGCCATGTAGTTCTTCAGCTTCTCGGTATCGGTTCCTTGCGGCGGTTCCCATCTTGACTGTTTCTGCGACTCGTTGAAGTAATAAGGGAGGTTTTTGGAGTTACTGTGACGAACTTCCCATCCTTGAGGAAGGCCTGCGTCTGCCTATATTTCGTTGCATCAGCATAATGTTATGTTGGGCATGTTGGCTTAGCAATGAAGCGGGACGGAGACGAGGCTGCGTTGTAAACAAAAAACAAAGCAGGAACGAAAAGTTGTACAGAACTAACCATTGTGTGAGACTGTAAGGGGGGATGGAACGGGATGAAGAGACAAACTGGAGTCGGATGTCTGAAGGAGAGAGTGTTTGGCTTTGAGGTGTTGTACAAAACAAAGCGATTGCGAAGGGTTGAGAGGTGATCAACGGGGCTGCAGATTGCAGGAACGCAGGTGCTTTGGGTCACCAGACTACTTGATCCCCGCCTCTTAGTACAGCCAGATATTTAAGCGTGGGCGACAGGGGTTCACATGCGGCCGCCATCGACCTTCTGAACAATTCGATACTCTGAGTGATCACAAACGTAAAGTTTCTACGAAAGGACGAACTCTGATCTTGATAGCTCTCTCCAACTTCATCGCCTTCGACACCCTCCAACTACCCTATCTACACACTTCGACCTTCGATACTCTATCAGTCCCCGAACCATGGCTTCACCAGCATCCAGCGCAGGCGATGAGCCCAAGAACAAGATGGAGCAAATCACATTCCGATTCTGCAGTGAATGGTAGGATAATACTCATCGCATAGATGTCTCTATCTAACATGATCGCAGTTCCAACATGTTGTACCCCAAGGAAGATCCCGATACCCATCGTCTACAATTCGCATGCCGAACATGCCAATATTCCGAAGAAGCAACCTCCTCGTGTGTCTTCCGCAACGTCCTCAACAACGCAGTCGGCGAGACAGCAGGTGTGACACAAGATGTTGGATCGGATCCAACTGTGGGTTTACCTCTCTGTTTATTATGTGGTTCTGTTGTGGTCTGTGAAGGCGCTGGAGGGAATGTAGGAATGCCAGAGCGCAACGGGGAAGAATGCTCAACGGTGGGAGAAGTGCATTAGGAGATGCGGAGAGCTGTTGTATAGGTGTTGGCGTTGTGTGCACGTTCCTATGCCTTTTACTGATGTGGTTTTCCTCGTACAGCTTCCCAGGTCGAACAAGACTTGCCCGAAGTGCAAGACCGAGGATGCAGTCTTCTTCCAGTCTCAGCAGAGAAGTGCTGAGACCGGTATGGTAAGTCGACGTCCAGCCACATCTCGAACATTAGCTAATAAAGATACAGAAACTCTTCTACGTGTGCTGTGGTTGTGGTCATATTTTCCAATGATACCCTTGGATTTGGAATTTCAGCGGCGTTTCTTTCATGGCGTTCGGGCATTGCATAGAGAAAAGGTTACGGCATGGTTGGGTTCGGAGAAAGGATAAGATGCGTGGGGAAGATTTGATATTTCCAAAGACCAAATTCTGAACGCCTTCCTGCTATGCTACATGCGCCGTGACTTCCATACAGTGATATTACAGATGCATTGGTGCCAAAGATAAAATCTTTGACCACTTCATCTTCCTCAGCTCTGTGCCAACAACACCTGCAAAAAAATTAGCCTTGCAATTGAACTGCCCATGGTATACTGACCGTTCAGTCTGGTCCCTATTGGCTCCCCCGCCTTGTTGATCAGGACACAGGCATTATCGTCGAACTTCACCACACTTCCATCCGGCCTCTGTAACTTCTTCGCTGTCCTGACTACCACCGCATGTCGAATATCTCCTCTTCGGACTTTGTTCGCTGCCGATGTAGAAACGCTCGCGCCGGGGCCTGACTCCGAGAAGTTTCGTTGCTTCTGTACCACAACAATAACTCTATCTCCTATATCAAAGTGAGTATTGAATCACTCATCCCATCAAGGTCTGCCGTACCGATCTTCGCATGCCGTTTCATTTTCATGACCTTCACGCATTCGACAATGGCCGCTCCCGAATTGTCGATGCAATTCATCATTGTCTGAAAGACAATTAGCTTTCATAACTGGCAGGAACAACCTTGGAGCCATACCTTTAATTGAATCATCGTAATAACATGTCACAGCTTCAATGTCCGGTTGAGCTGCAATTATTTGATGTCGACGAATACATTATCCAATCCACTCGACTTTTTTGATCTAGCCTCGTGTTGGGCCTCAGGCATTCCTTCAGCCCGGCCGGCCTCTCGAATTATTGAAATTGGGATGATAGGAGCGTTCACCTCCTGGTATACGACGGACAATGAGTTGTCAGATTTGTTAGACCTTTACTGGCTCTGACATTTGGCCGCTCACTATCTCTTTAAAAACCTCATCCCGCAACTCTGCTATTTCTTCCAAATATATTCTCTTTTATGCACGTCTACCCCTGGTTACCACGGTGCTGAGCTGAGAAGAAGGCTGCGCAGCCCACAATAGGTTATTCCTCGCACATTCGGACGCTGCACACAAGGCCAGATTGCCTATTTGAGAGCATAGCGCGCTATTCTGTTATCGATTCCAATTCACCTTATGAGTGTCTAGTCGCTCTTTTTGTGCATACTTAATCCCAGTCGCGAGTCGCATTCTCCCAACTGCTCTTCAGCACAACCACTTTCTTGTCGCATGAACAAGAACAACAACATACATCGTCACAATGCCCCCCAAAAAGAATTCTTCAAAGAAGGAACGTCTTACTCTTGCCCAGTTGGCAGCTTATGATGATATCTTAACAGATGCCCTCGTCGATCATGTACGTAACCCCGTCTCAACCAACAAATGCGGATCTCACACTCATTTTAGGTCTACTTCTGGACGACAATTCGCAAGAACAAAAGCGCATATCACTCCTCTCGCGGTATTACAGAGGATGATATCACCAAAATCCTTCAAAACCGCGTCATTGTCGAGAAAGACGCAGCTACAGCCGAAACAGAACTCCTTGCGCTCTCTGGCTTGAAGAAGTTCTCGGACAGTCTCAAGACAGACAAGGAGAAAGATGATTTCAGACGACATCTACGAAAGTACATCAACATCTATCTGCCAGACTGCCCATTCGAAGTTTCGAGCACCAACCGATACACGATTGTGACGCAAGAGGCGGCGGTCACAGCTCGCAGATTCATTAAGAAGGGAGAGATTGTCAAATACTTGTGCGGAATTCAAGTTATAATGACAGAGGAAGAGGAGGAGCTCATTAAGTCAAGCCGCCGCGATTTCAGCATTGTGGTTTCTAGCCGTAATAAGACTGCGTCCTTGTTTCTTGGACCAGCCAGATTCGCAAATCATGACTGCGGAGCGAGCGCAAGATTGATGACTACGGGAACTAATGGTATGGAGATCATTGCTGTTAGAGATATTGAGATTGGTGAAGAAATTACTGTGTCTTATGGTATGCTATGACCTCTGACCTGAAACGAAATACTAATCGAATTGCAGGTGAAAATTATTTCGGTGAGGACAACTGCGAGTGTTTATGTCAAACTTGCGAAGATCAATGTTTGAATGGATGGTCAAAAGGAGACGATGGCGAAACCAGGGTGATTCCAAAATTGTCCATTGAGGAGTCAAATGAGGGATATTCGTTCCGACGCCGCCGAAGACGCGATTCCGTCGACTCTTCCAGGAACGCATCCATGACTCCAGATATTATGATTCGACCACACGTACCAAAGAGAACCCCACGATCGCTTTCGAGATTCAAGAACCAGGATTCTCCCTTGTCACCATCAATTGAACCATCCGGATCGCAAACTCCTCGTAAGCGTAAGCGACAAGATGAGATTCCGCCGTCTCCATTGGCAACTTCTGAGATCGAGGAGCCAACAATGTCTCAGAGTCCATTGAAACGCAGTCGAAAAAATGAAGTCCTGCGATCACCATCGCCTGAGAAGGAGGAGCCGACATCTACAGAACCCCATTCCGAGCACAACGGCCTGGCCGAGGTGCTTCGGTCGCCAACACCTGAAAAAGAGGCTGTTAAGCCAGTATATACTCCACTGAAGCGCAAGAGAGAAGACGACGAGGGAGTGTTGCTATCTCCTTTAGGCTCATCGAAGAGAGTACGAAAAGATGTAACGGTCAAGAGCGAGCCATCTCATTTGAATCTTTCTACTCTCGCCAGCACGGAGTCTGCACCAGAGAGTTCGTGCGAATCGAGAGGCGCCAGCTTTTCACCATCTGGTACCGATAATCAGACCAGTACCGATGCTACATCTGTTGACGAGGACACCATCGTGGTAGAGCCATACGTCAATCCGGTCGTGTCTAAGCTGAGAAGAAGAAGACGTAGTAGCAAGCAGACCCTTCTTGAGCAGGCCAAGATGGGCGATCCTGTACTTGTGGGTGGTTCGACTACTGCAGAGCATCCTGTACTACAAGACGATGCAAGCTCTGTTCTGTCAGATCTACCTAGTGAGATGTTCGATCGCGACGATACAAGTACGAAGCGACAGGAGAAGGCTATGATTGAAGTCAAGCCGAAGAGGGGAAGAAGAAAGAAGAAGGAAGTTGCACCGAAAACAGATCTGGACCATGCACCATCAGTCCGGATTCCAGGTGATTATGTTCTCACACCACGCTTGTTGGTAGATCTTGCATCAGCATGGATTACATGTAAGATCTGTGAGGAGTCTTTTGTGCAGAATGATGCGTACTTTACACGCTCATCTTGCCCACGTTGCGAGCGTCACAGCAAGCTATTCGGGTACATGTGGCCCAAGACCGACAAGGAAGGCAGAAACGATAGCGAGGAACGAGTCCTTGATCATCGAACCGTCCATCGCTTCATCCGACCAGTCGAAGAGAAGCAAGCTCGGAAGCGCAACAGGAGCGCGACCGAAAGCCGAGAGGTCACGAGAGAAGTCAGCGAAGCAGTCATTGAGGAGGCCAATAGACGTGGAAGACGGGCTAAGAAGCCGAGGATTACGATGTGAGGTCTTATTGCACTATTTGATGTCATTTCAGCGAGCATGATGTACGATATTACGGCGTTCTGGGGATAGGTGGCATTATTGCATTGCATCATGTCTGTATCACCCACGGACTGATAGATTCGAGCTGGCTCTGCGATACCCAGATATGTATAACAGATAAGTAGATATCAGTCTACAGAGTATAGTCGTAATGAAGACTTGAGACAGCAACTCTTTCGGCCCATCAATCCATTGTGTCCTCGATACTGATAGTATCTCAGTTCTCTTGATATCCTTCCTCACTGAATCCTTCCCTAATCTCGGTCTACTTCGACACTTGTATATATTCTTTCTTGTCCTGTTCACCCCTCAACGTGAAGTATCACGATGTCCGGGACCCGTGGTAGATTTCCTGGAGCCGCTTGCGACATTCCAATATATATTAGCTTCAACAATTGGTACCACAATATGAGCAGCTTCTTCCAGGAATGACCCAGACCTCCTGTCCATTGGCAGCGCAAGTAGGGCATTTGATGCCCTGAAACTGGCTCTGTTAGTGTTTATACTTGTATTGCTAAGAGGAAATAGTATCTTACTGGGTAGTTGTTCCTGGAGGAGCCATCCGTAAGGTCAATGGGATCCCCACCAGATTGTTTAACATTGTCTCGAGTCTCGCTATCATTCGGATCTGGGTTCTCGGGACTCGTAACAACTGGGTTCCAGATCATCCTCCTAGGCGGAGGAAGCGGAGGAAGCGGACCAGGAATGACTCGCCGTAGACGAATCTCCTCGTCTTGAGCCAGAATCCGTTCTTCCCTCTGACGCTCAGCTTCGAGCGCCAGAATTCTCTCCTCGCGCTCCCTGTCCCTATCTTCTCTGTTGTCGAAGCGTCGCTCACGTATATCAGACGGGTGGTCAATGCTCACCGATTCTTTCCCCTGTGGGGTCACTGGAATTCGTCTTTCATTTTGGTCGATAGCGTCCCCCTCAAAATTGAAAACGAAATCACGGTCGATAACTGGAGTAGGAGGGAGAGAATCAGGAGGAGGACTGATCGACGGGCGACGGCGCCGAGATCTGGATCTGTGACGAGCGGGTACACCATCGTCTCTTCCACGGACGATGTAACTTGTTTGCACAACAGGAGCAGGCCCAAGGGGAGAAGATGTTCCTTGCAGTGCCGGCTCTTCATCTTTACTGCCTGTCTGCTTCAGATGCTCGAGAACTAACACGGCACAGATTAGCCAGCCGTGACGCTCCTATGTTGGGGGATGCATACGCTCTTTCTTCACTTTCTCTGTGATTTTCGCAATTAGCTCCGAGGAGACACCTTCGGGAGGTTGGCTGTCGACTGAAGGTAGATTAGCAATATATTAGGGTTTGCACTAGGGAAGGGACGGCAAACCTTCTTCTCTCACTTTGTTGTCTACAGTCTCATCGACGACTGCGGCAGAGGAAACATTGTCCGCCCAAGACGGGCGTGCCTGGTAAGGCACCCGTTCACGCTCAATAGGACGCTCTCCTGAGAAATAATCTGCAGAAGAAGAGGGTCCTTGGTAATGTACCTGTGGATGCTCAAACGGACGCTCACTAGTGTTTCCAGACCGTTCTCTCTCGGGGGGCAGACCGTCGACGGTGTCGAAAATTGTTGAGGTAATTGGAGCGTCGGGGGTAGGAAATGTATGCTCCCTCAATATTTCGGGAGGGCTTCCGGGCCCTGAGTCGAGCATGACGATCGGTTCTCTCCTTGTACTCTGTTGAAGAGGTGGTGTTTGGGAGGGTTGTTTTCCTTTGGAGTTACTGGCAGTAGACTCAACGATCTCTCCAGACATTGGCCCTTCCTTTTTCCTCCACGTTTTAATACCGATATTAAGATGATTGTTTAGTTCCTTATCTGCAACCCTTTCCCTTTCCCTCCGTTCGATCTGCATTGCGTCGCTCAATGCGTTCAACTCTCTCCTAGCTTGTGGGCTCAGCTTGGTTGCCTTCTCGTCCAGTTTAGCTTTTGGCAATCGCTTGCCGGTCATCTCAATTCGTTCGTCGGTCTTCGATCGCTTCAACGAAGGAGAGGATGGTTCGAACGCATGGGATCGTGGAACATCTGGCTTCTCTGGGAGTGGCTCCTGAGGAGGTGGTGCTGGAGGATCCGAGAATCGAGGTTTCGAATCCGTCCGAAATGGCAGAGAACCACCATCGAAAGGCAGGAGTGGAAATGAGTGCTCTGGAGGGGTCGAGGCCTTGAGAGTTTCATCCTTATCTTTAGGCAGTGATGCAACCGAGGACATGCTCCTTCGAAATTGTGGAGGTATCTCTCTGGGAACCTTTGTCTCGAGAGCTGGTAAATCTTGCCTACTTCGTTGTCTCTGAATTGGTGAGATTCCTTCTTCAACTTCGTCCTTTGATCGTCTTTCTCTTTCTCGGGAGACTTCTGGCTTCTCTCCGGAGACGGCGCTGCGTCTGGTTCCTAGCACCGGCATTCCAGTCGTCTCGTCTACTTCATCCACAGAGACAGGCCGCCTGGGCTCTTGTTCTCTGGTAGAAGAGATATTGTTGTCTAATGACTCTGGCGGCTGTTCGTTGCCCAGACTCCTTGCCTCCTGTGCCTTTAGCGTGTCCAGAAGCTTTGCAAAGGCAGCTTTCTCTTCCTTATCTCTGATATCCAAAGCATCTCTTTCCTCTTCCAGCTTCTTTTCCCAAGCAGCCTTTTCGTCTGCAGCCTTCTTAACGGCTTCCGAGGCAGCTTCAGCAGCCGCCTTTTGTGCAGCTTCGAAATGCGCCAAAGCAATTTTCTTCTCTTCTTCGACTTTTCTTTCCCAAGCGGCTTTCTCCTCTGCAGCTTTCCTGGCGGCTTCCACACGAACTTCGGCAGCCGCTGTTTGTGCAGTTTCGTATGCCTCCAAGACCGCCTTCTTCTCATCTTCGAGTTTCCTCTCCAATATAGCCTTTTCCTCCTCTGCTATGTCTCGGATTAAGGTGGCATAGATTTCCGAGGTGGTGGGGGCCAAGCTTTCATCTACTTCCAGTTCTAATTGATGTCTTGAACGTTGTGAGGTCCGCTTTTCTTCATTCAGCAAGTCGTTCAGAGCTTCTTGTTCCAAGCGTTCGCTCTCTTCCTTTGATAGCTCGAGTTTTGGAGTATTCAGATCATCAAATGCCTCTTTCTGAGCAGCTTCATTAGCAGCAGTAATGTCATTTGTCTCATGTCCCGTTTCGTGATGTGGGCTGGAAGCTCGTTTCGCATCTTCGTTGTCCGCGGGATCGAGATCGGATCGTTCCAACTTGGCTCGGGAACCCTTGGGATCTTTCTGCTGCGGGATGGCGTGGTAGGTACACGATAATTGAGCGGACGAACAATTGCGACACGGGTTGATGCCGTCGCATTTGAGCTTTCGACGATGGCAGGCGTCGCAGGCCCGCTTGACGGACGTCGACATGGCGGGCGATGCGTGAGGTTGAGGGGAAGTGAGCTCTTGATGCTCTGGAAGTAGGCTTGGGCCTTTGATTAGAACTAGCTGAGGGTCTGATTCTGCGTAATAATCAGAATCCGTTCCGTCCTCTTCCTCCCTATCTGGTTCTTCATCTAGACTCTCATGATCCGAGTCATCGCTCGCGTTCACTGGCAAGGCAAAAAGAGCTAGTTGCTCCATATGACGACCCAAGTGTCTTCGAAATTGCTTCGGGGTTCCATATGGCTCGATAGCTTCCGTGTTCTCCACCAGTCTCTTCCGGTCATGCCAGGAGCCAGAAAATTTCTCTTCCCATTCATTGCAAAGTGGGCAAGCCTTGGAGGATATCTTTGTTACTGGTTCTTCGCTTTGAAGAATGATAGCTTCTATCTTCGAGTGGGCCAGAATGGTCGGATGCGCAGAGGCTATGTGTCTGGAGAATGATTCTGCACTCGTAAATGCACTGTGCTGACAATATTGGCACGCCCACTCCCTTCGATGGCATTGAAGCTCATGTGCAAACCACTCATTTCGGCTGCGAAACATTCTCATCTTGCATTCTTGAAAAGTGCATATATATGGCTTCAAGTCTCTGAACACATGTTTCCTGCCTCTTTGTTAGCTCTTTGTTGAATACCAACTGTTAGTACTACTTACTTCCAAGCGTGTTTGTTCTTCACTACCTGCTCGGTGTAGCATATCGGACACTGGAATGGTTCGCCGTACTCGAACAGCACATCTTCGAAAGCCCATTTTGGAGGGGGTGGACAACTTTGTAGGGCCATCTTCGCTGGCAAACTCAGTCGCTTCATAAGAGGTCTGAGATCCAAATGACTCCATTCCATCTTTATCAGATGCAACCATGTTGGGTACAAACGTTGTTGCTTGAGTTGGTGCGATCGTTTTTGCTGGCTTCTTATCTTCTTGAATCTTTTCTTCATCATCATCAATATCCTCACCCCAATCTCCAGTCAACTTGGCATGGTGCTGTTCTCGATACGTCAAGAATTGTCGACGCCTTGTAATACCCTTTCCGAGACGTTCTAGGAGCCAGTCACTTCCCGTTTTCGAAGATCCATATTTCTCTTGCACGTGGCTGATGTCTGCATTGGGACTCCATGTACTATACCGAGAAGCAGCTCTAGCATAATCATCACGCTTAGACGATTCGCGAATAAGGACGGAGATCTTCATCAAATTTGCGATAGCAGCATTGATAGCGGTGCCCAACTTTTGAAGCTCTGAGATTGACTCAGTGCCACTTCCTGCCGGCGCTTTGCCAGATTTGCGTGATTGGGCTGTTTCTCCATCAGAGTCACTATCGCTTGAGGAATATTCCTCCAATACATCTACCCTTTGTCCAGAGACGATTTGAGTTCCTACGTGACGTGAGACAAGTAAGAATGTAGCAGAAGTCTAGGATGCTGACCTTCTTCCACATATTCCAGAATCTCTTCAAGAACCTGGCCCAAGCGATTTCGAATATCAAATGCCTCTCGCAATCAAGAATCGAGGGACGATGGATTAGATGCCTTTCGAAACGCGGCAGTGTTGACACCCCATGCTTTCAATCTTGCGTAGGCATCTTGGAAGTCGAGAAGTGCCAGGTTCCGATCAATGCCAACTCGATCCGCTTCGTCCTGGGTCAGTGTCCGTAGAGAACTACATATGTTTTCCAGGTTGCTAAGACAAGCACTCGCTCGAGGAGCTATTGCGCCGGATTCAGTAGTCAATGACATGGTGCGTTTGTAGCCTCTCTGGATGGGTCTGGCAAGGCTGCGTTATTCAAGTCATGGTTTAATCCGTACCTTCAAATCGAGTCCACGGGTCGGCAAGCCACACCGGGAGCAAAATTGATTGCGCAATAGACTCAGGACATAGTGCTGCGAAAGCTTCCAGCAAGATGAGAAGTTGGGGGATCAAGACTCAAAGTTGTCGCTCCTGGCATTGCCGCCATGCATCGCTTCCTCGAGAGCCAGCAACCAATAGCCCTCATCCACGACCACGAGCAGGGGTTCGTACAGTGAGGCTGAACCTCAAATCCGACGACAACATCTTTGGGCAATAATCAATTTTGAAGTCATAGCCAGACAAGCTACATGCGACGGCAATTGACAGCATGTCGGGCGTCGAGGTACTTGGAATCGTGTTGGGCGTTCTGCCCCTCATCATCTCTGCGGCTGAAGACTACAAGAAAGGCTTCGAGCCTTTGGTGAGGTGGAAGAAGTTCAGATTTGTGTTTCGTGAATTCATTACCTCGGTCGACATACAACGGCAAATGTTCCACCTTGTCCTGAAGAGGCTGTTGATCAGAGTGCCGCTGCCGCCTGAGGAGAAGCAGAAATTGTCGACGGTGCCAAATTACCAAGGCTGGAGCCAGCCAGCCACGGTTGATGCGATGAAAGTACGATTAGGAGACTCGTACAAAGCCTGCATGGAGATATTGAGGGCAATGAAAGAGGACATGCAAGAGTTGCAGACAATGATGAGTCTAAAGGACGGTAGTGTAAGACCAAATCCTTGATTGTTGTGTCGATCGTATCCGAGGCTAATGAGTCTCGGATTTGTAGGTCGACTGGGCTCATCCCGGAGAAAAGCAATGGAAATACCAAGCAAAAAGAATACAATTGAGCTTCAGTGAGAAAGGCACACGGACTGTTCAGTCACTAGAGAAAAAGATCTCGGATCTGAACAACCTCCTCAGCCTTCTGGATAGCACAGACGACGAGAGCGGTACGAAAGGTGTTTCGAGGGATACAACATGGGCGAAACTCTTTGAGTGCATTCGGCGCCACGCCATAAACCTTCATTATGCTATCAAGCTTGGATGGAAATGCAGTTGCGAAGGAACTCATTTGGCAGGACTCCAGCTACAGAAACGGGCGGTCAACGAATCTGGCGCACGCTTCACCATGACGTTTGGTGCTTCAGGTCTTCCAGGGACCCAAAAACAGAAAAGAGTACTAGTTGTTCTAGAAGAATCGAGAACTGGCCAGGTTGTTCCTCCGAAAAGCTTGAATGGCTCCGCTGCTGCAGTTTCATACCTCGATACATTAAGAGTAGATTTCGATTCGAGGTCCTCTTCGCAATCAGTCACCATCACAAATTCAGTGCATGCAAGGCCCGCTTTCACCTCTTCTTCATCGTCGATGTCTTCTCGGCTCACCAGTTTCGGATCGATCTTTTCAAAAAGTGATTCTAGCTTAACTATCTCAAGTATCTCGACGTCGACGGCGAGTAGAACAGAAGTCCTTGTGCAAAGCGAGCAGTCGTTGTAAGTAGTAAAGCATAATCCAACCCACTTGCACCTGTAGCTAACGTCAGATAGAAAAACGCCAAATCTTGCTCTTCGGCCAAAGGCTAAGAAAGGCATCAGTTTCGCAATGGATTTGCCTGCAGAAGCCAAAGATCCTGGGAGCGGGCCAACATCAACACCATCTAATCAACATGTGTCATTTCCAGACACACCATCAGTGCCAGAAGAGACAAGCGCAGAAGTCGAAATCGGTGACTTATGCTCTACTCTGAGAGACCTTGACCCCAAAGCGACGAAACTAGGATACCTCTCCGATCATGAGAAGAGAATGCATGAAATAACTTGCCTCACAGAAGCAGTAATAGATTCTGCAAACTTGGATCTCATCAGCCTCGAGGAGCTACTCGCGAAAGACGGACATATCAGATTGACCAGACAAAAGCGGTACAAAGTTGCTTGCATCCTGGCATCATCACTCTTACAACTCGAGACTACTCCTTGGCTGAGAGGCAGCCTGGACAAGGAGAAAATCCTCTTCTACCACAACGGGACAGAGGTCATGGTAGATCAGCCTTACCTCAGCCATTCTTTCCCTTCGACCAAGGCTACACATTGTCCATCAGGAGAAACGACAACTGAAACCCAGAATATCAATTCTCCGCGCGCAAGTCTCAGCAGCCTCGGCATCCTCTTACTAGAACTTTGTTGGGGCCAAACGATAGAGAGCCAGACCAACCTACGGAATAAACACCTTTCATCAGACGGGAAAGCTATTGGAGGAACTGATTATCTGACAGCGATTGACTGGTTAGACACGGTTGATGAGGAAGAACCAAGGATGGGTCCTATCATTAAGTGGTGTATATTTTGTTTGTACGAAGGTAAGCCGAATTGGGCAGACTCGAATTTTACCCAGGCTGTGTATACAAATGTGGTGAGACCGTTGGAGATGCTAGTTGTTCAGGCTTGACTGGTGATGGAGGGGTATTGTAGAGAAAGCTATATAATGCGAAGAAACGACGGAGCTTTTGGGCTATGTTACCACCTTCAGCAGAAGAGACTTTCTTGCATGTCTCTAGTAAGCTAATCACTCACATAAAAAGAAAGCCATTCCAAGTTGGGATTCAATTTCAATCTCGCAATCAGTTCACTTTCGATTTTCGATGTTTTGTTGCATGTCGGAAGTAAGGTGGTCGTCGATATCAAATCCATAATGGAAAAATCCAGCTTCAAATTCGACCTTGAAAGCAACTTACCTCTTGACATAAGCACATCCTAGTGTGTAGGGACAGTGAAGACCAATTGTGTAATTGCCTCCCAGACAAGGAACCAAGAAAATTCCATGGGCAAACAAACAAACAGACTGCTTTTACCCCTCAAGGACTTTACGTGATTATCGCTTAGCACCGATCCGTTTCTGGCACAAAAGAGGGAAAGGGATGAAAACATTTAGCAAAGCTGAATATCATTTCGGCCTCTTTCGTGGCTTTTCTTGATCATGTTTAAAGCACGATTTGATTTCAAGCTTAGTGTAGTGCAATAAGGGGCTCGCTTATTTACCCAAGACGACTGTTGACTTAACTTCAACAAAAAATTTGTCTATTGTCTACTAAGTATACTTCCTTCGTTTCACTGTTGACTCTTTTTTGCTGGGCATGAGCCCTAGAAATAGCTTGACGTGGTTCGAGGTGTAAATCTCGACTCCCCATGTACTGAACACCTCTCGCCTCAACCATAACCGTATTTGCTAAGGAGGAGTAGAAAGTCTTCTTCATACGAACTTCTTTTCCTAAATATTTATCATTCTATGAATCCCTCTCTAATACTAGTGGAGATACTTTCACAACACAGCTTTCACAAACACTTCTCTCATGCCCTCACACCCACGCTCCCTGACTTCCCTCCTCTGCAACATCAACCAATTCCTAATGGTACCCACCAACCTCTCAACATCTTCTCTCGAATTCCCCGCATGCAAACAAACCCTCACTCTCTGCGTCCCAATTGGCACAGTCGGTGGCATGATAGCCCTAACCACGAATCCCGCCTCCTGACAGTACTTCGCTAAGCTCCTCGGATCCGGCATCAAAAGAGCAAAGATTGGCGAGCGGGGCATTTCTGATGGGATTTGAAGGAGGTCACTTGATGTTGTATAAGGGTGCAATGTTTGGAGTTGTTGGTACATGTGAATAATGAGTTCGTTGAGGTGGATTCTGAGCTATGGGATGTTATTTCAGAGTTCGAGGACCTAAAAGGGCTCGGAGAGCTTACTGGGTCAGTTTTTCCTTCTTTCATGAGGGAATAGACGACTTTGATAGCAGCTAAAGACGGGAAGCCCATTGCTGTTGTGTAAATCAACGGTCTCGCGTAGTTAATCAGATACTCTCTCGTCAATTTCGAGCACAGAATTGCAGCTACGACCTCCCATCAGCTTTTCACTTTTCCTTCCAGAAAATAGATAGGAAACTTACCACCATTACAACCCAACGCCTTCCCAAAAGTATGCAACCTCGCAAAAACCCTCTCCTCCACTCCCAACTCACAACACAACCCCCTCCCCTTCTCACCATAAACACCAGTCGAATGGGCCTCATCAACAACCACCAGACCCCTCTCCCCTACTTCCCTCTCCACCACATCCAAAATCTGCTTCAAAGGCGCCAAATCGCCATCCATACTATAAAGACTCTCTACCGCTATGAAAACATTCCTATCCCCTCTCTTAACATCTCTCAAAACTCGACGAAGATCATCGACATCGCAATGCTTGAAACTAACACTTTTCGCTGCACGAGATAATTTGATCCCTTCCCGCACAGACGCATGGATCATCTCGTCCCAGACCACGACGTCGCCGTCCTGCGGCACGGAAGCGAAGAAGCCTTCGTTGGCGTCGAATCCGCTGTTGAATAGCAGTGCTGCTTCACATTTGTGGAAGTTTGCGATAAAAGATTCCAATTCTTCGGCGTAAGTGGAATTTCCGTCAAGGAGGCGGGAACCAGAGGAGCCGAGGCGGAAATTGGGGTGGGATGAGAGTTCGGTCAGAAAATGGGAGCGTAGGAGAGGTGAGGTGGAGAGCGAGAGGAAGTCGTTGGATGAGAAGTCTTTTGAGCTGGGTGGGAAGGTTGTTAGGGTGCGGTGGGAGGAGAGAGATTTTCGGCGGGTGAGGAGCGTGGACATTTGTGAGGCGATGAGTGGTGGCATTTTTGAGGCTGGGTTTGTTGGACAAAGAACAAAGGAAACTGTAAGTGAAGATGGATGAGATAGGGTAATAGGTCCGATGGAAGGATGTAAGGTTCGGGAGAATGTAGATGGTAAAAGTCTTTCTGGGTTGTTGAGCTAGCACGTGATTTTTCACGGGGAAATTTGGGTTCAGGGTTGTGTGGAGCATTGTTGGAGGGTCTGGGATATTCAAGAATACGAGAGTCACTTTGAAGTCAATCGGAGTACATGTATCTTGAAAGTCTACTGTGTCTTGCCATATCATGAGTGTTTTTGGCCAAGAGCAGAACAAGCGAGGTCGATGTTCTCGCAACATTAAGCATCATACAAAAGTATCTACATAACGATTGCTTATTTTTTATCATCGAAATTACGCAGCGGCAGTAGTAACTGGCTTCTCCTCAATAGGCGGTGGCGCCGACGAAGAAACCAATTCTCTCAAAGCCTCAACCTCAAAGCTCTCCATGGGTCTCAGGCCCCACTTCTCAAAAATAACTCTATCTTCATCCCAACCATTGCAAGCAGTAGTCAACATCTTCTCTCCAGTAAAGACAGCATTGGCACCAGCCATGAAGCAGAGGACTTGTTGTTCCTCCGAAAGTGTTGTTCTACCAGCAGCTAGACGAATGATAGTTCTTGGCATGACCATTCTCGCTGTTGCAATTGTCCTTAATGTTGCGTCGAACGGTGAAGGTGCGTTGTCTCCCATGGGTGTACCTTTGATCGGTACCAGAGTATTGACTGGGAAACTTTCTGGGTGTGAAGGTAGAGTTGCAACGGTATGGATCAGACCAATATGATCACTTGGTTTCTCCCCAAGTCCAAGGATACCTCCAGTGCAGACGTTCAGTCCTGCTTCTCGGACATTGGCAATTGTCTGTAATCGCTCATCGTATGTTCGTGTAGAGATGACTGAAGGGTAGTGTTCTCGAGATGTGTCGACGTTGTGATTGTATGCTGTAAGTCCGGCGTCTTTTAATTCCTTGGCTTGCTCGAGATCGATCATGCCGAGTGTTACGCAGACTTCCATGCCCATTTCTCGTACACCATTGACCATCTCCTTGATATTTCTCAGGTTTGTCTTTCGTCCTCGCATATCTCTCCACGCGGCACCCATGCAGAATCTTGTACTGCCATTATCCTTTGCAATTCGCGCCGCAGAGAGAACCGAGTCAACTGTGACCATTTTGGTGGCTTTGAGGCCAGTTTGGTATCGTGACGATTGGGCACACTGTGGACATGTTAGACGAGAAAGCATAAGTATGATATGGTAGGACTCACGTATGAGCAGTCTTCACTGCAGCCTCCAGTCTTGATATTCATCAACGTGCACATCTGGATCGATGCAGGATTGTGAAACTTCCTATGAACAGTGCCCTGAGATTTCATCAGGAGAATTGATCATCTCGTTATGAAATTATATCTTACTGCAGCAAAAGCAAGGTTCATCAATGGAGTATCGTAGATCTCCTTGATTTCTTCCCTGGTCCAATTGTGTCTCGGCGCGTTTGCATCCAAAGCATTGCTGAAGATGGATGGCGGGGCAGCAGATTGGGCAGAAACGGACGAAACGGTGCCATATCTTCGCAAAACATGTTGAGGTTTGCTCTCCTGGAGCAATCCTCTAAGAGAAACCGTAAGAGCTTGAGGTCGATGGCCACGCATTGTCAGATATGGATGTAGAATCAATGCATCCACATGCTGAGATAAAAGGAGGAACGGAGAAGTCCCAGCAAGGTCGCGGGGCACCGAGGAAGCTTTGGATTTTAGCCTGAGTCTCGGTGGATGTCGTGCGGGACCATCCTTCACTACCCCTGTGCTGACAACTGTTGAACTCCCACTTGTTGGGTTCGTTCAGGGGGCTACCAATTGTTGAAACGCTCACTGGTCTCGCTGGAGACGCTTTTGCTGTCGGTAATGCGCCCAAAGACACTAATTCAAGCCATTACTGATGCTATCAAATAATACCTCACCTTGGTGTCTGCTGTGCCCCGCACTTGCGAGTCCCCTGTCGTGAAAGGTTTGCATTGCGAGAACGGGAACCCAATCAGCGATCGGAGACGTTGCCAGTGCCATGTTTTGGGTTTCTGAGATCACAATTGTTCCTGAATCGAGCGTGCGAGAGAGGAAGAGGTGATGTTGGAATAGACTTCCATCTCACGTACATTGTGACACAGAGGTTAAAGTCTCGGCAACGGGTTCGGCTCGGGACAGGGGAACCAATCAGCGGTGAGCTGCCCCTCCTTCCGAAAAGGGGTATGTATTTCGAACTTCCTTTCTCACACAAGTTTGGATCTTTTGTCGCAGTCATGATGTTCCTATTGTCTAAATCTCAAACTTTCTTCGGGCCTGTAATGCTGACCGAAATGCAGCTCTTCAGCTAAAAATGGTAACCAGAATGTCCTCCCTCTGGAGGAACCTCCGGTCCTATCAGATCTACGGAGCAAATACCAATGTCGGCAAAACGATAATGTCGACAATCCTTCTCAAGGCACATGCTCGAAAGTTCCCTTCAGAAAATACATGGTACTTGAAGCCTGTCTCTACAGGACCTCTAGATGAAGCAGATGATAGACATATCTCTCACTTCGCTCCCGGCGTCCAGACGAAATGTTTCTACCAATTCGATGAAGCAGTGAGCCCGCATATTGCTGCTCGATCAAGTGAGGTAGGCATCCCTTACAAACTTCAGATCTCATAACTAAAATAGAGGCAGCCGCTCTCGGATACCTCTGTTCAAGAACAAGTTTTGTCACATCTATCGTCATGTGCCAATTCCGGCTCAGGTCTACTCTTTCTCGAGACTGCAGGAGGAGTCCACTCTCCCACGCCAAGCGGATCCTCACAAGCAGATCTCTTCCGTCCTTTACGTCTACCAGTTTGTCTGGTGGCTGATCACCATCTGGGTGGAATCTCAGCCACAATTTCTGCATTCGAGTCTCTCCACATAAGAGGCTATGATCTTGAAACTGTATGTCAATTCGAAGACCAGAAATATCAGAATCACGAATACCTTAGCAACTATTTCGCAAAGAAGGGGATCTTGTCACCGTCTCTCCCTCCTCCACCAGCACGAGACCAGGATCCAGAAGCAGATATGGAAGCCATGTCTGCTTATTACGATAAAATGAGTGTCCTCGACCGGGTGGAAGAGACTTTAGATTATCTGATACAGAGACATGCTACGCGGATCCAGGTTATAGAAGAGATGTCCGAGAAAGCTCACAAGACAATCTGGTATCCCTTCACTCAACATCGAGAAGTCTCTCCGAATACAATAATGGCTATCGACTCAGCTCACGGAGACTTCTTCCAAACATACTCAACCTCAAGTTCTTCACCTACTACCGCTCCACCAGACGAAGGTCTCCTTGCACCAACCTATGACGGCTCCGCATCCTGGTGGACCCAAGGCCTCGGCCACTCCTCGCCAAGTTTAACCCTCGCCTCAGCCTACGCATCCGGTCGCTACGGCCACGTAATGTTCGCCGGCACAATCCATGCACCAGCTTTGAACCTCGCCAATACTCTCCTCGAAACGGTTAACAACCCTCGATTATCACGTGTGTTTTATTCGGATAATGGGAGTACCGGAATGGAAGTTGCTATCAAGATGGCTCTAACAGCTGCTAACTCTGTTAGCCCAACAAAGCACAAGGTTGATAGAAATCTAGGGATCATAGGGCTTAAAGGGAGTTATCATGGAGATACGGTCGGTGCTATGGATTGTTCAGAACCGAGCACTTTTAATGAGCGTGTCCACTGGTATCAAGGACGAGGGTATTGGTTTGATTTTCCGCAAGTCAAGATGAAGAGAATGGAGTGGATTGTTGAAAGTCCCGGTGGGTTGGAGAGTGAGTTTGGTGGGACTACCAAGTTCGAGTCGCTTGGTGGTATTTTTGACATTCAGGCTAGACTGAAGTCTGAGTCTGCAAGATCATATAGGAAACATATCGAGAAGACGCTGGACAGTTTGATCAGAGTAGAAGGAATGGAATTTGGTGCTTTGGTCATGGAGGTACGGATTTCTCCTTCCACCTCCCTGTCTGAGTATAAACTAACAAACCTCTAGCCAGTGATCCTCGGAGCAGGCGGAATGCTCTTCGCGTAAGCCCCTTTCCCCTTTCTCAACATCAACGACTGATATCCTCAAGCGATCCCCTATTCCAACACCTCCTCGCCTCCACAATCCGCTCACTCCCACTCTTCTCACCCCCTTCCAACCCCTCATCAACAGCTTGGCGTGGCCTCCCTGTGATCCACGACGAAGTATTCACCGGCCTCTACCGCCTCGGCGTCCCCTCACCCTCCACTCTAATCCAAACCTACCCCGACATCTCCGTACACGCCAAACTCCTCACTGGTGGTCTTGTTCCGCTCTGCGCCACGCTAGCTAGCGAGAGTATCTATGATGCGTTCTTGGGAGAAGAGAAAGCTGATGCGTTGTTGCATGGTCATAGTTATACTGCGCATGCGGTGGGTTGTAATGTTGCTCTGCAGAGTTTGAGGGAGTTGACGAGCTTGGAGAGGGAGGGGGCTTGGAACGGGTGTATGGAGGATTGGAAGACGAGTGATACGGTGGGAGAAAGCAATGGAAGTGAGGTGTGGAGTGTGTGGGGAAAGGGGTTTGTGAGTGATATTTCGATGAGTAGGGAGGTTGAGAGTGTGATTGCGTTGGGTTCGGTGTTGGCTATAAATTTGCAAGATGAACACGCTGGTGAGTGTTTCCTCTACCTACCTCCTTGTTGTGTTATTGATCTATGAGTTTTCAATAGGTTATAGCTCAACAGCAGCTACCGGACTACAGAAGAAGCTATTAGCCGGATGTGAAGATTTCAAAATTCACAATAGGGTATTGGGAAATGTGTTGTATCTAATGGCTAGTCAGACTTCAAGACCGGAGACGTTGAGGAGTATTGAGAAGCTGTTGATGAAATGCTTGCTATAAAATCGGAGGCGTTAGCTTACACGAAAGATATCTCAGTGGTTTAGGATCTAGAGGGCTTTGGAGAACAGATGGTACAGAGAGCATGCTGTGTACTTGGACAATAGAATTCAAGAGTAGAGCACAGTCAATACCTTGCTCTTTGGCAACAAGTTGAATCTCATTGTTAAATCCTAGGTGACACCGCGCTAGCCCTGTAACGACAAGTCTATATATCATCCAATTCGTAACTCACATCGTCTTCCCCTCCATCGCCTTCTCCCAATCCACCCCAAACTGGCCCCACCCCCCAACAGGCTGCTCCTCTATCTTCAACTCATGCACTACAAAATCATAACTCCCCTCCCTCGGCAGCCGTCCCCCACAAACATTCCCCCCCATCGCCACATTCAAAATAACCCTCCACTCACTCATCCTCCTCGTGCCCTGCGGGATAGTCGCCTTCATAACCGCCCTCCCATCCACATACCAAACACACCTCCCACCCCTCCCCTCCTCCCCCTGCTCCCACGCAAACGCAAAAACATGCGGCCTTTCCCCCATATCCTCGATCCTCGTCTCCACAACCCGATGCTTATCCCAATCCTCCCCATTAAAATGGCCCCAGTGCAAACACGAGCGATTCACCCGATCCCCGTTCCAGCTCTCGAAGATATCGACCTCGCCGTCATCGGGCCACTTGAACGGTTCCTGCGGCAGCAGCCAAAACGCGGGCCAGATGCCGTCGGCGCACGGCGCGAAGAGGACGGCTGTGAGGCAGCCGCGCGGGCGGGAGAGCGTTTGGTGCGTGTAGAGGCGTGCGGAGGTGTATTTGTTTTCTGGGGACGAGGGTGAGGATATGGCGCGCAGGACGAGCTGGTGTGAGGGTGTGAAGAAGGAGTTGGTGGGGGAGGTGGTGTAGTTTTGGGATTCGTTGTTGCCCCAGCCGTGGGCGCCGGTTTCTTGGACGAAGATGGAGGATATGGGGGTTGAGGGGTTGAAATCGGCTTTCCAGTAGGGAGCTGCCTGCCGGGGAGGGATGGGAGGTGCGAAGTTGGTGGGCTTGCTGGCGTAGTTTATGGGTGGTGGAGGTGGGCGGGCATTGTAGTTGTAGTTGTAGTTTTGGTTGTAGTTTTGGGGTGGTGCTTGTTGTTCTGGGTGAGTGAATTCGTTTAGTTTGGCTTTGCCTTTGGCTAGGAGGCCGTCGAGGGTGTGTTGGAAAGACATTGTGGCAGGTGGTTGTTTGGGAGAGATGAAAGAGTGCAATGTTGATAGCTGGGCTGGAAAATTGTCGGTGACGGCATGGCTTGGCTCGGCCCGAGCTAACCTTACCCTGTAAACTCGCTAGAACCCCCACTTCAACAGCCTGTAGCTTCCTTCCATCAAGCTTAAAAGCCTGTATTATGCTTCTAGGATCCATAATCTACCGTCGTGGTCGTAGGTGCTTTATATTATATTTATGTCGAAGCAAAATACAAAATGTATCGCTCGTAAAGGACATTATAAGCAACCCAAAGTGGAACACAAACTATCTCACAGCAAAAACCTTACTCGGTCTCAAAAACCATCCCAGAATCACAAATCCACTAGCAGACATACACGTCCCTGTAAAGATAACCAAACTCCTGAACCTCTCAACACCATAGACATTTAACCTAACATTCCTCTCTAACAACGCCGCACTAATCGGACCTGCCAGTACGTTTCCAATGCCCTGGAGGAAAACCAAAATAGCATACGTAGCAACAACAGCAGAAGGATCATCACTGACAGCCTTTCCCATCCCAGCTCTCATAGCTGCGAATGCGTATCCGAAGAAGCCGTATATGATACTAAAGAGTATAAGGAGACCGAGAGATTTCGACATTCCCCAAACAGCAAAAGACCCAATGGTTGCCATGAAAGAACAAAATATGGCGAGGGTGCTGACTGAGAGTTTCTTGTCCGAGAGGAAACCGAACGCAAATTGGCCGATCAATTGGGCCAGCGCCATGATTGCAAGAACTAAAGCTCCTTGTGTGGAACTAAGGCCTATTGCTGTTGCGTAGGAAGGGAGATAGAGAGCTGGGAAGAAGAATCCCAGGCCTTGGATTAAAGTTGATACGCCAAAGATCCAGAAGAGTGGTTTTCGGAGGAAAGACCAGTTTGTCTTCGCAATAGCGCTGCGTTCAGAAGGTGGAAGACGTCCTTTGAGGAATGGGATGAGAGGTCCGGTGAGTAGTGCCATTGCGACAGCGATTGCTCGCAATGTTGTCTGGTATCCGTACTTGTTCAGCATAGCGGAAATGATGAACGGCATAATGGCCCCCGATGCTCCTGATGCGCTGGCAATGAGTCCTAATGCCATTCCTTTCCTTTGAACCCACCATTCGTCGACCATGGAGATTATTGGATAGGTCAAAGTGATGAAGCCAATACCGTACATGATTCCTTGGGTTGCAATGAGGGAGGGGACCGTAGTAGCGAATGAGCCAGCAACAAGCCCACCGAGACAGACTGGCCATCCGATCCAGATTTGTAGACGATGATATTTTGGAAAACGTTTCGTTACCATTGCTGAGATAGGTGCTCCAAGGTAGGAAAGTCCTTGAGCTAGAGTACCAATGAGTGCGATTTTTGAATTGACGCCTGCAAATTGAGGTAGAGTAGAATAATAATCTTGGAAAACACCAAAGGAGATTGGAAAACCTTTTGATCTTAGTGCTGTAGTTCAAGAGCAAGGCTCATCGACTTACCCCAGAGTAAAGCTTCGAAGATAAAAGCAGCTATCAACACTTTCCAAGCATCAGGTCCTCCGTCTACAGGCTTCAATTGTTGAATTACAATATTTCGTCCCTCGACATCTTGAACACCGCCATTGTTATCAAGTATCAAGCTTCCGTCTGCCTCATTTGAAGTCGTCCGCCGATTCCAGCCGTCAAGCTCAATGTTTCGCTGAGAGGACCTAGAGTTGTCCATTTTAGGAAGGTGGGGTCGTTATCACGTGTGGGACCAACTCTCTCCGAAATTGCTGTTTGATTGCTTGACCCTTTGAAAGTGTATATTTGCGTTATAGATTTCCCTGTGGAATTGATGCCAATATATAAAGCTCCATATTGGAGAATAGCTTACAAACTGAACGCTTTTCGTCGGATCATAGTGGATGCCATTCGCTAGCCCCACCATTCGATCAGCGCCGGCGCCCTGAAGATGACACTCCGACAGCGGCCAGCACTTCACTGACTTCAGTGCTACATGACATTTGCAAAGCAAACGACAGAGAACAAAGTTCTCAGTCCTTTTCGAACGGATGGAGCCCTGCTTGCGTTGCGTAGCCGCGAGGGAGCGGGCAGATAAGAAACGGAGGCAAGCTGACTGAGATGTTTGACCAGTCGTCAATTTTCCGTCCGCAGATGCACCGATTTTCCGTCTCCAGCCAATCAGCGATGAGTTCCTTCTGGACGTCGCACGTTGCTTGAGTTGAGATATAAGTTGCGATTCCTCAATGGAAAATCTTCATCTTCTATCACATTATTCTGTTCTGGATCTGCTTTGAGATAACTTTGAGATTGTTTCAAAAATGGGTTTCTTGAGCTGGCCGTATGTTGAAGGTCAGTCAGCATGGGGTGAAATGACATCGTCAGCACGGTTTGTCACGAATTTTCCTATAACGGAGTTCTGCTAATGTTTTCTCGAGATTCTGTGAATTGGTGATTCGATATCTCGCTCGTTGAGCCGGATTGAGTCTGACTTGTCCAGGACTTTTACCTGACATCGTATATTGCCGAATTTATCAACACCGCAACTAGTCTTATGTACTGTATGTTGTCCCTGAAGCTCTCGCAATATATTTGGCTTACCATCAGTGTACCTGGGCTGGCATGGCATCAAAAACACCAAGCGAAACGGAAGAGACAAAGTTGTTATCTTATGTTATGCAATGCTCGCCAGCGTGGGACCAGGATCAATGGCATATCACACGACTATAAAGTACAGTGGCCAAATGGGTAAGTAAATCACTCAGGAAAGAAAAAATCTACGGCTAACATCTTCAAAAGTTGATGAGTTTTCGATGATGTATGCAACTGCATCAATACTTTATGCTGCCCTGAGCGTAACACTTGGCCCGGAGGCTCGCAGATTCCTCGGCATTTCCGTTGCCTGCATTGCATTTTCTGCCTCTTTACTTCATTATTGTATCGACTATACGCCTGGGTTTCAAGGCGTCTTCGGTTTGATGGTTTGGACGGTGTTCTGTCAGTGTGTATGGTTAGTGAGCACAAAAGTGACAGATCGAGATGCCGTGAAGGACATGAAGGGTCTTGCGCTATACGGAGCAGGTAGGGAGCACAGGATAATGGTCTCAAATCTCGCTAACATATTCCAGTGACGTTTGTTGGAGGCTATGTGCTCTGGAGGATTGATAATCATGCATGTGGAGCGCTTCGCAGCTTCAGAGATATTGTTGGCATGCCTTTAGGATTTGTCACAGAGTTGCATGGCTGGTGAGCAAAGTCATCCTCCTATAGAGCTAGTATTGCTGATACTAGTGTCAAAAAGGTGGCATATCTTCACAGGACTTGGTGTCTACTACTACGTCGTATTCATCGAATATCTTCGTTTGTACATCAGAGCACAAAGACAACCTGGCGGCAGGAAAACGCAAATTGTCTTGGTCTGGCGAAGCACATTGTCCCTGCCTCATATCGAGACAACGAAAGAGAGGGAAGAATAGCTTTGGAGATGAGACAAGCTTAATGCCATTACTCGACTGCTTGTTGATCGTTCGGGCCACATGACACAGGGGGAAAAGCTATATCTGGTATCTATTAGATGGCGAAAAAGCTGGACAGGATGCAAGGAGTTTTTGGATCTTTAAATGGACAGCCTCACGTGAAGAGTCGTGTGTACCAAAGAGAAGTTGAAGTTGGAGAATCCCTCATACGCACACACAACAACCCCTGCAAGAAATTTACTTTTCACTGCTCCTTACATGCTCAAAATCCCAATTATTACTTTTCATATTTAGTTTCTGGCACAAGGGATCCCAAACTTTCAGCATGGAAGCTCACGAGACAAAGGCTGCACGCTCGGTTCTCTGAGGAAGTATTCTCATTAAATTCTCAACTCCCATTAAAGAACTTATTCACCAAAGGCATGAACTGCGAATTCTCTGGACAATTCCTCCATTCCTCAAGCGTACGGTGTTTCGGATCATCATCTGGATATCGCTTAAAGCACGCCGAGTTCTCCACCGCCCACCTCTCTAGTTGATTCCAGTCACGGCATTGCTTGCGCGGCTGCTTTTCCGGAACTAGCGGGGTGGCTTGTCCGCTGCCTGCTGGTCGGAGCGTGTCGTCTGCTGAGCAGATGGCGTTCTCCCTTAATGCGTCCAGACAGTGGATGTGATGGTGCATTGGTGTCGTTTGTGGGATCCCTTGCTCGAATTCTCGAAGGGCGCGGTAGATGTACATCTAATGTTGCCATTAGTCACGGAGATTTGGAAATTTCTTTAGGGGCGCAACGAACTAGGCAGTGCAGGCTGTGATAGCCCTCGAGCATGTAAATGTTCTTGCTCTGGTCCCACGGGAAAGGCTGTGTTCGGTACAAGCCCATCTTTTGGCTGTAGTCGGCGTCGACGACGACCATGCCGGTGTCGGGACTAAGTTCCGTCCACAGCATGTCGGCGTGTGTTGTGTTGTCGCTGCTCCATTCTGTGTTGGTTACGAAGTTTCTTGAGATTCCTCCAGTCACGCCAGCTGTGATAGAGGTTGGCAGTTTTCAAGGTCGAAAAAGTGTGCAAACTCACCATGCTTTGAACGCTCAGAAGCAAAATTTTGGAAATACCAGCACTGGAAGATGTTGATGGAGATTGATAAGATTAGTAGAGAACATGTTAAGATACTCCTAAATGTCCAAGTTGATCTGTTAGAGTGTCGGGGAGGAAATTCTATCTCGTAGTCCTCTTCGTTCATATCTTCCAAGAGCCGATTTTCTTCCATACTCGGCTTCATGATTGTAAAGTGAAATTTGAACAGCTGTTGGCAAAAAAGCTTTTCGAGAGACAACACACTCAAAGAACATGGAAGGGCCTAGGGTTCAGGAAGTGAAAGGTAATTGACGTACAACTACTGAGGTTATCTGCGTTACTGACCGAATACTATAATTGCTTGTTCACCTGCTGCATCGGGCTACAGCATTTCCTATCTATACACGGACGATCCCGAGCATTGCCACATACCTAGGTATCTAGGGGACTTCGGCACTTGGAGCTAGTACGCATGCATCTGTGCCTCTCTGGTGCGGTGCCGATCTTAAGTGACAATTCACCCAGGGGAAGATGCAATGCAAGCGCCGCATGCGCCGTTAAAGCAAAATTAGTTACGAGAAAATGCACTTAACGCTTCCCGGTTCGTAATTTTTCGGTAGGATTTGAGATATTAGCATAAACAGGTTGTGTGAGGCGGGAATCCACTAAATGATTGACCCTGCAGGAACAAACCTTCTGGTTCCAACCTGTATCCCATACTACGCCGATTCGACAGAATGATATCGCACCCCATCGTAGCAGCAAATTATTTTGATAATTCTTGTGGAGATAATTGCTTCATGTCGAATTCCGAAGAAAGTCATTAGAAAACTCTTCTCGTTCACACAGAAGAAGTAGCAATGTCTTCGTACGCTAAATACAGTGTTCTAAAAGAAGAGGAATCGCCGGTTGACATTGCTGCCTCCAGACCTCCCTGGGGTGGCAGTAGGCACATGGCTTTCTTCTTCATTTGTTTACTCTTTTCAAATATCCTCACTTTCATTATCTCAACTAGATTTTCAGTAGGCTCTTGTCAGCCTTTACAAGATTCTAAAACACTTTTTGGTATTATCCCTTCCTCTTGTTCCTAGCTACCAGAAGCTGATCAGTCTCGACCAGCCAAATTAGAACGAGACGTTCCAGTGCCATTTGAAGAAAACACCCCCTTCACTGATTCCAATCAGACATTGGCTACCCAGCTCTGGGAGGATATCAATATCGATGCCGGCATGGTCGCTCTCCCGGATGACTTAGTCGAATTGCATGGTCTTCGTGAAGCGCAACGTTTCCCTTGGGACGACTCACGCAGTATATATTTGCTCAACGGATACCACAACTTACACTGCATTGTAATATCCCCCTTTCTCCTCAGAAATTTTCGAAGACTGAGTTACATTCAGCGCGCCATCTACCTGTCACTTCAAGAATTCTACCGCGGTGACGAGCAGTCGCGCTCCTGGGGCCATGTTCTCCACTGCGCAGATGCTATCCGCCAGGACATTCTATGCAATGCTGATGATACGCCTCGATATTCGACAGAGAGTAAGAGACCGGAGTCCGGTGTGGGTCAAATGCGGATGTGTCGAAGCTGGGACAAGCTTGACGAATGGGCGGAGAAGTATAATAGTTGTTATGCTTATGTGAATCAGACAAGTGAGGATCTACCTGAGATTCAGAGATTTGTGTATTGTCCAGCGGGAAGTCCGTGGCGAGAGAAGGTTGTTGAGGTTTTTGGGGAAGAGGTGCCGTTGTATGAAGATTTGCGGAGGGAGGCGAGATGAATCATCTCATAATGACATCGTATTGCAGATCAGGACAATTGTACAGATTAGGGCTTGCTTTTCCTTGTCTGAAGGGGAGTCTTTTTTGTAAGTACTTACTCCTTTCACGTCCATCTTTGTACTCGGTATATCACAGGGGTATCGCAGGTCAGTTGGGTCACCCACATTGAGATCAGTTTGCAGCGAAACCAATTATAAAGAGACTTTATTACTCTGAATTATCCAAACTCTAATACTTGGTCACTGCCACCCACCATATCTTTCCTAGATGTTCTAACCTATGTCTCAGTATATCTTAGTACCCAATACCCATGGCAGCATGCTCAGCGCTAGTCTTATGCCCTTCGAATATCTCTCCAAGATCAGGAACGTTCGCCCCCTCAACCGCCTTGAAGTTGACTGTCCGCTTTGAATATCCAATCCCCATGGCTGCATGCTCAGCGCTCGTCTTATGACCCTCAAAGATTTCCCCAAGGTCGGGAACCGCGGCGTTGGCAACGGGTTCGAAGTTCACTGCTCGACTTTCTGGTCACGGCTGAGTTAATGGATATTGAATAGGAAGATGTGAACTACCTGTAATTGAGGTTGGTGCTGCCATCGAAGTGGTGAGGAGCACACTAAGCGTAGTGATGAAGAAGAAACGCATGTTGAATTCTTTGTCACTCTTCGCTGTTGGTATGATTTGGTGAGTGATGGAACAAAGATGAAACTTTTCGATGCTGTAGAATAAGAAGTGCTCTTGCCGGGAATCTAGCTACATAACTTTGATTCTCTACAACAACCCTTGTCCTTGAAAAGACTTGAGCAGCCCCCAACGCAGATCTAGAATGTCGCCGACAGCGGGATCTCATTCTCCTCCTGGGAACCTTGCGAGATATTGACATCAGCATGACCAACATCTGATTGTGCGCACATCCCTGTGAAGTTGGTATGTGGTTAAAGTCGCTGGTACTAGCGTTACTTTGGCGGCAAAGTGTGACTTTTGAAGGATTCTAAGAGAGTCCTTCCAGTGAAAATAGACAATAGTATGTAGGCTGACAAGCTCGCTGTGTCCTCGAGGCGCAACCGTCTCAACTCTACCTTTCTAAAGTACCGACATGAGAAGTTAAACCCTTTCCAGAGCCGGTGCAATCATCGGCATGTTTTTGATTGATTGGGATGCTGTGTAGTGGCGCAGATTCAGGGACTGGAAATAAGCCACCCGCAGTTGCAGATCGTCTGATGTGCAGGAAGTACGGCTGCTACCTACCTAGGTAGGCAATCAATTTTACTTTCAACATATGCAGGCTTCAGTTTTTTTATATCTAGTGTTCTAATTTTAAGATTCTGGCAAAAAGATAGAATCGATAGTTCAGGTTTTGCACAGCACAGAATGGAACAGAACTTGAAGACAGATGCTGCCATGTCTCATATGATGTCCAATTATTACAAGAGTTCTGCCGAGATGGTCTAACAGTTGCACTTTTTCTTTCCCTAAACATCATCTATTATGTGTATAAATATGTTAAAACTCCAAAACAACCAGTCTACCGTAAATAATCAAGTGTATCATCTCACACCTCAATGCTTTCTTGGCGGAAAGTCTTCTGCACTTGTATCGCGCTCTCATCTGACCTGCTGAAATCGAAGCTTTCCATGTCGTGCATAGCGCAACTCTCAACCTTAGAGTTCTTTTCTGGCCTTGTGATATATTCGATAGATGAGCCGCCATTAACATGCGATCTGGAGCTGCTCGCCTTGGAAACGGAGGCTTGAGAGCCCCTAGATGGAAGGGAAAAGGTACTCTTGATGCTTCTCAAGAAGTTTTCGAGGTTGATATTATGAGTGAGAACTTTCATCGTCGGAAGGCATGCTGCAACGATAGCGGTCCCAGACTCAACCATAGTCCAGAAGAGAATGAGACTGATGTCCTTATCACCATCAAGAGCTGGGGTAAATCCAACTGTCAAATTTTAGCATGATTCATCATTTCCAGAAAGTCTACCTTACTTACCAACAACTACTTGTATGAATATTGCCATTCGCACAATCGATGCGGCAACAGCGCTAAGTCTTGTTAACCCAAGATACCAAAAAAGATACATAGAAGGGTGGCATACAATCCTCCCAACAGAAATATGCTCATGACCATGATCTTTCTAGCTGTGTCAAGGTGCAGCTTAAGAATCTGGATAGTAGTTAGCAAAGCCCGGAGCCTGAGTTAGGTGAAATTACCATTGGTATAGGGATTAACAGAATTGCGATATCAACGATAGCATCGGAGACTCCAATTGCTATTTGATCGTTCAAAGCGTTCGGGCAGTATTCGATAATTTCGACCACAGTACTCCATTCCTTTTCGATATGTGTTCCACAATAGAAGAGGAACACAAAGAAGAATGCAATAGTCCAAGCAACAATAACGCCACAAATGATTGAGGAGGCCCATGAGAACCAGGACTTGTTATGCGTAACAAATATCCGACGATAAAACATGACGACACTGAGTTTGATGCATCCGATACAGATAACGGACATGAGTTGGCATATGAATTGAACCTGAAATGCATGTTAGTGGAGTACCGTTTTCATAGCATCCGTACTACACCTTTTCTGTTAAGATGATCTGTGGTGTCAAGAAGGTAAATTCGAGTTCAGGTGGAGCGCCAGCAGGCAAGCCCTTGGTATCGCCGAGTCCATGTCCTCTTGCGCCTGTAAGAAGTAAGTGCTGTCTCGAAGATATTTGAAGGACATTTGATTACCAATGATAAAAGCAATTCCCATTCCAATGATAATCGCCTGGCAGAAGATTAACACTGTTCCAAATATCGAATGACCAGATGATCAAGTTCGACTTACCAGAGCCGGAAGGAGAAGCAAGTCATCAGCCAGAATCTTTGCTTTCTGCTTCTGGCGAACGTAAAAGCGAAGGCATACGAATATGATGCTCAAAGTTGGGAATAGAGCCCCAACAACTATCATAGACCTCTCGTTGATGTAAGAAACATCTATGGGAGACTTCATATGAGGAGCCGCATTGGGACTAGATGAATTTGTCGACATTTTGAGTTGTATGGAGAATAAGGTGATGTGTGACAAATGGGTCCAACAACCAGAAGTACTGTTGAGAGAACAATAATAAACGGGAATTTCATGAAATACTGACCTTCCAAATAGGAACTTCACATTGTCAAATCAACCATGGACGGCAAGATGCACAATGTGCCCACGCCTCCAATGTACTGAGCCGCGACTCGAATGCGACGCAGTGGCAGGCCAGTTTCCTGTTGCCGTTAGCAGCCAAGTAGGATTCTCAACTACATGGTACATGGGAATGCAGCGTGCATAGCAGACTCCCTGCTACTTGGAGAAAGTTGCGAGATAAAGCCTAGGTCGTGCCACTTCATCCTTCCGCCGCTGGCTTGCAGGCCCCACCTCCCACGAAGTTCTCTGCATGGGGAAGCTGCAGGCGCTCACATTTATTTATCCACGACCAACGAAAATCTGGGAAATTTCCGACCGATTGCGTTGGCTCACGTACAGTACAGTAATGTTTACCGAGTGCTTGGGTACGTACCAACTAGGTTGGTCGCTCCTGTTACAGGAAATGTTCCACGCTCAGAATTCTCGTTGAGCTGCCCCTAAGCTTCAGGTCGTTTTTACAACAGGTCATTTCTTCTTGCTCTGAGCCAGGCTGCCAGCCCCCTATTCTGTGCCCGCCTTCTCGTCATTTTGGACACAGTATGGGCCTAATATCGCAAGTTATTGCCCTTGGGGCGACAGCCTTAATCCTATACGTCGCGATCACCAAGCTCATCGACAAGAGGTCTTACGAGCGCAAGAAGCAGCAACACGGCTGTGGTGAAGCTGTTAAGTATCCACATAGCGAGCCATTCATTGGCATAGACCTTCTCGTCAAAGATGCAAAAGAGCATACGGCCTGCATTTACCTCGAAGAAATTCAGCACCAGTATGCCATCTATGGCAAGACACACGAGGTTGTTTTCCTTGGAAAGCGTATGATTCGGACTATGGAGCCAAAGAACATACAAGCAGTCCTCGGTCTCAATGCGAAAGACTACGGACTACAGCCACTTCGAGAGGGTCTTGCCGAGCCATTGTTTGGCCATGGGATCAATACGACAGACGGCGAATATTGGCAATACAGTCGATCCCTGATTAAACCTACCTTCTCACGAGTAGAAATCTGCAATTTAGCTTCTCTGGAGTTTCATTTCAAAAGGTTATTAGAGCTACTTCCAAAGGACGGGGCCACAGTTGATTTACAGCCTCTCTTTTCACGGCTGGTCTGTAAATCACGTCAAAGTTTGCTATGATGCGTCTTGTGCTAAGATCTCTTCTAGTTCCTTGATACATCTACTGAATTTCTCTTTGGAAAATCGGCTGATACCCTTCTCCCTTTACCGGCCGAAGAGGGAGAACTCTTCATCAAGTCTTTCGACTACGTGATGGAAGGCCTTGGCAATAGAGTCAGATTGGGTCGTCTCAAGTTCCTTTATCGAGATCCGCTCTGGTTTGAATCTGTCCGTATCGTGCATGCATTCGTCGAAAAACACATCGATGTAGCTCTCGAAGGAGAAAAGCAACGCAAGATGAATGGAGGCACGGAAGACGAAAAAGATCATCGCTACATCTTGTTAAACGAGATGGTCAAGCAGACACAAGATAAGCTGGACCTGCGTTCCCAGATTCTCGCAGTCTTCATGCCGAGTCGTGACACGACTGCTTTTCTCGTAGCCAATATATTTCATGCACTGGCTCGGAATTCCACCATTTGGACTAGACTTCGGAAGGAAGTAATGGCAGTGGGGAGCCAGCCGCTTACATTTGAGCTTTTGAAATCTATCAAGTACTTGCAATGGGTCATCAATGAGGGTCAGTGCCTCGTTCTTCAAACTCCTTCCGAATATTCTTGCTGACTGTCATGGAATAGCCCACCGAATGTACTCCATCTCCGACAACAACCCACGTTGTGTTTTGGCTGACTCTATCCTCCCGACTGGTGGTGGACCCGACGAAAAATCCCCGCTGCTGGTCCGCAAGGGCGAGTACATTAATTTCAACATCTATTGTCTGCACCAGGACGAAGACATCTGGGGGCCTGATGTTGCCGTATTCCGTCCCGAGAGATGGGAAGGTTTGAAGCCGTTCTGGAGTTTTATTCCATTCGGTGGGGGTCCACGGACCTGCCCGGCGCAGCAGTTAGTGAATACTGAGGCTGCGTACGTGACGGTTAGGATGATGCAGGAGTTTGCGAAGGTAGAAAGTAGGGATGAGTATCCATGGACTGAGCAGTGGCGAATCGGCCCACACAGTAAGTACGGGTGTAAAGTAAGCTTAACGCCAGCATAAGGGATGAGTCTCTGTCTTGAGAGAATATCCCACCAAGGGAGAGTGTGGATGGGGCAATACCAACTTGACACATAAAACTCTCTCAGTCTGCAAAAGCTCATATAAAAGCATGTTCTACATCCTACAAATATATCTCTAGAAAAACTATTTAATATCCAGATGGTTGATTATGATATACTTGGAATCTTTTGAAGTGTCGTCGTGGGGATATTTTGGTGCACAGGTCACACTCGCTTTGGAAGAGACAGTTGTGGCATACAACATCTCAATGCTTTCTTCGTCTGTGAGGAGTCTACCCCGAGCTCAGTGCCGTGCTTTTCATACCCGATCTACAATCTAACAGAAACTATCATTGGGTGGTACCTTGAATGAGTAAAAATCTGAAGAGCTTGAATTAGTGTTCTGCAACCCTCGATCACTAATCCAAAAAGCTAGGCATTTTCACCAATTCTTCCATGTTTGGCAAGCCTTGGCAAAAACATTTACAATAACAGGTCGTTTCCAGAAGCACTGGAATAGTGACATGGTCTATGGTTGTTCACATTGTAGGTTCGATGTAACGGTCGCGCGAAGATCCGCTAATGTACCTGCTTGAATGCTTCGATGAGAATCTAGATCGTCAATGTCAGCAATTCATTAGTCTAGTCTGGGCATCAGAGAAGATGCATACACGAGCTTCCTCTTGCGGACTCGGCCCGCGCCGCGCCACATATGCACGCCATACGCCCCGCACGGGAGTCGCGGATTGACTATCATCTAAAGATGGAAGTTAACGCTTTTCTTTTTGGAATGCATACAGCTTTGTTTGAGTGATCTGCGATGATATGCGCCGATCGATCGAAACTATATCATATAGGATGCGTATTGTAACAGTAAGCTGATTTACCCGTTGGACAGTATTGTGATCTAATTGGCCATTTCGTATGCACCACTTGCGATCTACAATCCCAGTGCCTGTCAAATGCAGTTTAGCCAAGGTTCACCAGGCAGTGAACCCTCTAACCAACATTATGAATCCCATGCATATTCACGTACTGCACAGGCTTCGCAAATTCTGGTTGTCAATTCGGGTTTGTGATAATCTTTGGACCTTGCATAATCCTAATATAGTATAGAACTTCATCCCCGTTTCGGCATATTTAAGCAATTATAGCCGAAATATTGAGGGGCCATCGCCGAGGTCTGCTCCGAGGCGCAATTAGACTTCTCATCTAACATTTCTCCAACACAGTACAGTACAGTACAATCTCTCCTGCTGCGCCTCCAACTGAGCTTTGTGAACTCCCGAGCTGTCCTGCTGTACCAACTCCACAGCCTCAAGTCAATATCCAAGAATGAAGTGCCGCTGTCACAGTCGCACATGCACATGCACATCTCACAATTGGACTTCGAAAAGACCATGAAAATATCTATCATCTGTTGAAGAGTGCGGCAATTCTACAGAGCCCCACTCTGCTACAGATGACAATCGATTGCATGCTTTCTCTTTTTCGTCAGTAAAACTCCATTTTGCTTTTGAAATTAGCCCAACAAACTTAGATTAGACGCTGACCAGAATCATCAATAGCTGGATATCCCACTGCTCCAACATGAAAGCCATTTCTGCTAAAGATATGTTTCCCAGCGTGCTCTCTGAGCATGAGATAAAAACGGAGAAAGAAGAGCGGGAGGCAGATCTTGAAGGCCAAGTTGACGAAAGAAACGCATCCGTGACCACAACTCTCCATTCTCTCCCCCTTGACCACCACAACGAGGATATCACAACAGAGACGAGACCCCCATTCACGATGGGATCTGAGAATGGTGATAGGTCCCATTCAAACCTGGAGACCACGCGGACAAAGTTGCAGACCACTGTCATCATGCTCTGTCTTTGCTCCTCTGTATTCCTCGCTGCCCTTGATATCACCATCGTTACGACAGCTCTCCCTACCATATCAGGACACTTCGGCTCCAGTGCAGGTTATACCTGGGTTGGTTCTGCATACTTGCTTGCCAACGCAGCTAGTACACCATCTTGGGGAAAATTTTCAGATATCTGGGGTCGAAAGCCCATCCTGCTGTGCGCCGTGGCGATATTCTTTATCGGAAGTCTCCTCTCTGCTGTTAGCATCAGTATCAGCATGTTGATTGCTGCTCGAGCTATACAGGGAGTTGGAGGTGGAGGGCTAATTGTTCTGGTCAATATTGTTATTGGTGATCTGTTCAGCATGCGGAGCCGCGGGAAATATTTCGGAATAGTTGGACTGGTTTGGGCTTTTGCATCTGCAGTTGGTCCATTCTTGGGTGGCATTTTCGCACAAAAGGTCAGCTGGAGATGGTGCTTCTATGTCAATCGTAAGAACCTCAACTTCGCATTGTCTGAGCACGTACTGAGTCCTTATTGAAATAGTGCCAATCACCGGATCTGTCTTCGTCCTCCTCTCGGTTTTTCTGCAAATCGATAATCCTAAAACACCTGTCTTGCAGGGTCTCATAGCCGTTGATTGGGCAGGTAGCCTTGCAGTCGTAGGCGGAACGCTTATGCTCCTCATCGGCCTTGAACTTGGAGGAATTTCATATCCATGGGATTCTGCGACAGTAATCTGCCTAATACTTTTTGGCATTCTGCTCATGGCGATTTTTCTTTTGACGGAAAGGAAATTCGCTCGTTATCCTATTATGCCCTTACGACTTTTTGATACTGTATCGAAGATAGCCGTCTTTGGAACTTGCTTTTGCCATGGAGTTGTTTTCATTGCGGGCACTTATTTCATGCCGTTATATTTCCAGGCTATACTTGGGGCTACCCCTTTGTTGTCTGGGGTGTATTTCTTTGCCTTTGCTATTTCGTCTTCTCTGGTCGGGATGGCGACGGGCATCTATATTAAGACGACTGGGAATTATCTCATACCTATTTGGTCCGGGTTTGTTTTGACGGTCATCGGTTTTGGGCTTTTCATCAACTTTGATGCGAAACCCGATTGGGCGAAGATTATCTTGTTCCAGATGATCGCTGGTATTGGCCTTGGTCCGAATTTTCAGAGTCCCCTTATAGCGTTGCAAAATTTTGTGGCCCCTGGAGATATTGCGGCTGCAACGGCGGCTTTTGGATTCGTCCGGAATCTTTCACTCTCTATTTCGGTCGTAGTGGGAGGCGTCGTATTTCAGAACGAGATGCAAAAGCACCATTCTTCACTCAGCGGTGAGCTCGGCAGCCAGGCAGCGAGCGCCATAATAAGCAGCTCTGCAGGCGCTACCGTGAACATCGTCAAACAACTCGCTCCCGCTCAACAATGGATCGTTCGTCAAGCTTTCGCTGATTCTCTGAGGTCCATGTGGATTATGTACGCTGCATTTGCTGCTGTTGGTCTTATTATGAGTCTGTTCATCAGCCATCAAAAGTTGAGCACGGAACATAAAGTGACGAAAACGGGGTTGGTGGAGGAAGAGGCTAAGAGGAAAACCCTGCAGACGAAAATCAACATTTCAAATGATGTGTAAGTGTTGATAGGAGACACTTCTCTTCCGAAAGTAACAATGTAAACTCAAGCAACTTTTTCAGGACTTCTATTTCCATGGCTGCTGGCCTTCCCGCTAAGCTTGGCAACTGTGACTCCGCCTAGCACATCCTCATTATCGCACCAATTTGAATCTCCTGCGATCAGGGACTAAGTCTTTCGGATTCTGTGCAACGTGTACAAGCGGGGAACATCTTGACTCGACTCAACAGCACCTGAAAAAGTCTCAGGGAGACGTCTCAATTTCCTGTGGCTCGTCCCTCCTGAACAGGTTGTCACTTGTCAACAAAGTATCCACACGTTGTATCCTTCCGAAGACTGAACAGTCTTATGTGAAGACGTTAAGGTACAAATGGTCCTCGTCTAGACACCAATTATTTGTATCTCCAAGAAATGGGTCGTGCTCTTGAGCATCGGAGAAGTCAAAGGCCTTGTTGTGCTCGTGGGTAACGACTTGGGCTTCCCAATCCAAACACAGAGCGCTTTGCGAGTTTGCAGACTCCCCTTGCGCTCGAAGTCGATGCTGCAATTCAGGAAACTCTGTGTCAATATCTTGTAGCAAGATATGCGCAAGTCTTATACGGGGCTTGAAGGATTCTAGTTTATTTAGGAGGAAACGCAGCGAACGCTTATATGAAGGCTGCGGGTTCACAAGCCAAGAGTTGGCAAAAGCTGCAACTGCACTGTATATCGAGTATAGGGTCAGAAAGTGGTACTAGAATCATATCAGCACGAGTGGGAAGTCAATACAGTATTGGGGCTCACAGAACGTAGATCCCAAGAATTGGTTATTTCTAAAACATTGGTGATGTTCGTGGCGGCTTCGAGGCATTGTTTGTTGTCAGGCGGCCAGCTTTCAGGCAAGGGTACATTGTCTTGAGCCAAGGCTCGTGCTGCTATATGCAAGGTAATTGTTGATGTCGATGTTGCCGTATGCAAGTAGGCAAGGCTAGGGTCCAACAGAGAAGTTTCAATACCCAAATTTTTGGGGACACGATAAACGGTGCCCAGGGCGGTCTGAAGCAAGTCTGATTTCGAATGTAGGTCGTTATGTAATGACTCCGTAGCGTCGATGTGCATTTCATACTGGTCAAGACTTCGAAGTTTGGATATACTCTGACACAAGAGGATTACCAAGGCTGCGAAGCTGCACAGTGGTTGGTTGATTGTTGTGGTGGTGAGAGCGTCTTGCAAGACTACATATCTCTCTTCGAAACTTTTGGCGAAAGCATCATCAGACGCTGGCAAGTAAGTGTAAATCTGCATGTATTTTAGTGTTTTGGTTGCGCTGGCCAAAGTGAAGCCTACATCTTTCTCTTGGATCAAGGTGGGAGAACCAGTAGAAACAAAACAGTATCGATCAAGCAAGAAAGTGTGCCAAAATGCCCTCCTCTTGGTTTCTGCTTCGGTAATGACTTTGGGTGTACTGATGGATTCGAGTGAATGACGAAATTGTGATATCCCGTCGAGCCGGTGCAATTTCATTACTTGGACTAATCGGACAGCTTTCGCTATGCTTATCCAACTCCTGTGAAAGAACCCTTGATGGAGCTCATAATAGGATATGAGTATAACTGCTTGCGCCTGAGCAAGAGTGACTCGATCAAATCGACGATCCTTGAGTTCTGCTTCTTCGAGTTTCTGCCGAGATGAGTAGTATAACTGCTCGGACCAACCAGTATGCACTTCAGAATTTAAAGCACCCAATGCCCATATTGCATGTGTCAAATAACATGGAGTTGTAGCTTTCGATTCCATATAACTTCCTCGATGGATCAAGCTAATGACAGGATGCACGAAATCAAAAAATGCTTGCTCTCTGGATAATGTGTCAGCCCAAGTCGTTGCTTGGTGGGAGTGCATACAGCGAGCGAATTGTACTTGAACTTAATGCAGCTAGATCATCAATTTGACGATAGAGTGATTCGTTGGGACTGAGATTCATAATTTGTCCACTATCTTGGCTTGTTGACTGCAGCAACTGCTCCACGTTGTCTGCGTCCAGTCAGGTGACAGCCACCGAGGATGAATAGGTATTGTACTCACAAAGACGGTTTTCAAGCTGATTCACCCGTGAGGATTTCGAGACTGATTTCGATACTCGACCATCCGGAACACAGATGTACTGACACTCGAAGCCAAACTTTTGGCATGATCCACAAGGGTTCGCCCTATCGCATCGCAGCTTCCTTTTTCTACAAAACGCACAGGCTCGACGACTTGTCTTGTTCTGCCTCTTATCCATTTTATAGCAAAAGACGGAAAAGGCAGAATTGAAGGGACTTGACGCTTGCAACTAGACCGAGGTGATTTGCAAGGAGGCAGCAAGAAATGAACTATTTCAACTCGGCTAACTACTTTGGGAATAGCTCGTCTTTCTCAGGATTCGAATAAGTTCTTACTTGCATTCATCAAAGCAACTTGTTTTCTACTTGTTTTGTACTTGTTCTCTTCATCAACAATTCTATTTGCCGATATATCGCAAAATCGATGGGAAGCTTCAAGGAGTCTTGAAGATTCATCTCTAAATCTATTCTCGGCAGGTCTTGCGCTTTAGGGCTCTGCCAAGCCAACCCGTTTAATGAAAGCCTCCAGTATGCGCGCTACCAGAGTTTTGGACTCTGCGGCTGAGGACAGCTTATGCTGCTTAATGAATTGGCACATATCAATTGGTGCTTGGCATCTCAAGTGTCTGTCTCCACCTTGATAGCGATAATCATTTCCCATGTTTTGATTCGCAGACTTCCACTTTCGTCATTGTTTCGACTTTATGTCAAGCTGTCAGGCGGCGTAGAATTTAGATCAACAATAACCTGGGCACCAGATGCGTGGCTAGATACAGCCCTATATCTATTGCTCCTCATAAGCTCTGCCCCTGATCCGAGCGAGAAGTTCAATCATCATCGTCGCATCGCGAGCTGGCGACCATCTCTGGCTCCCGTTATGTCTGTATCCACGGGTACAGTCCTTGATCAATCTAGCAATCCCTGGACTCTGTCCTCAACATGTCTGACCCTGAGCGCTCCCATGAGGCTAAAAATGTCGCCTTCAACGAAGATACACATCCATCGACATCCGAATCCTTATTGACACGGCGGCAATGGATTACTCGTGCAAATCGCCAACGAACCAATTTGGACGAAGTCGAGGTTGACGAGCGTTCCTTCAAACATGCCCACATAATACGACGACCTCATGCGTTGCAACACTTTCATCAGGAGCATAGGCCGAAAGAACGACTTGTCAGATCAGACAGCGCTAGCTCCGGTGAAGGCGAACAGCGGGCTACAGACAACTTCCTGGTACAACTTACCCGTCTAGATCTCTTCATCGATCTGATATGGGTCGGTATCGTCGCGAATATTTCTGCAACATTTAGTGAACAGGCCTTCACTGATAGCGGCGTAAGCCAAGGGACTGCGTTCTTGGAATACATGCTTCTCTTCATACCGGTATGGAGACTCTGGGACTATCTGAGAGAGTATGGAAGCAATTACTATAGGGATGATGTGGTTCAACGCAACTTCATGGTGTGGATTCTTGTTCTGAGTGTACTCTACGGAATCAACGCTCCTTACGCCTTCACGCCTGACGACGAGGGCAACAGTCTTACGTTGCTCATATGTATATATCTCGTCGCCAGAGGATCATTTTTGATCGCATACGCAGTTCAAGCCGGATTCCTGCCATTCCTCAGACGTCATGTTCTTTTCCAGGTTGTCACAACAGTAGCTATTAGCGGCTTATGGATCGCAGCCATATTTGTTCCTTATCCTGGGAAACTTGGTCTCCTACTTGCTGCAAACCTCGCCGAGCACCCTCTTGCAATCTTCATGGCTTCACCGGCCTCAGATCCACTATTGACAGGCGGATGGGAACATTCTCCAGATGTTGAGCACTATGTGGAGCGTATAGAAGGATTCTTCATCATCATCCTCGGCGAAGGAGTCTTCAGACTGATAGAAGGAAGTCCGTCCGGCATGGGCCTCAACGCTGCGAGCGGCGTCGTTCTTACAGCTTTGTTGCTTTATTATTGTATCCATTGGTTATATTTCAATGGTGACCAGAGCAAGGTATATGTCCATGCATTGCGACGAAAATGGTGGAAAGGTTTTCTTTGGAAATTGTGAGTCAACTCTCTTCATTAACGTAGCACAAGCTGATTTTAACAGTGCCCACCTCATCATTTACGCTGCTCTTTTGATCCTCGCAGCTTCGGTCCTCTTTCTTGTCGAACATCCGGGAGAGAAAGTTTCGACGACAACCTCAGCAGAAGTATCTTCCGAAACGGATCCTGTGTCCACTGAAGATTTGCCTCATTTCACGCTGTATGCTTTATGGTCAGCATCAATCTCTCTTTCAAGTACAATCTTCGCCATGACAGTGGCGGCTCTTTTAAATCGACCGCTCGACAAACCGAAGACTCTATTGATCAATTCAAGATGGATACGATTGGCTCCGAGACTCCCCGCGGTAGCTCTCATTATATGCTTGCCTCTATTCAAGAGCTTAACAGCTGGTGCTTGGTGCGGAGCCTCAATTTCTATCCTTTATGGTGTGTTTCTCTGGGAGTGGATGGCTGGTATGGAGCGAAACTGGCAGCTTATAGAACCGAAAGAAGAAGGGGATTAGTACAATGATTGCAAAGTAGTTATCCTGTGAATGTAACATACGTTGAGATTTAGACTTATACATTCCATCGCTAAGTGCTGCATGAGAGTGAAGCTTACTCCATTTCTTATATGGTGAAGAAGCTGGGAATCTGGTGGCAGCACGCTAGGCCCATTTCGTCAGATCGCGTCAACTCACCTCTCACGCGTCAGAAACCCCGCCAAGTTCACACTCTCAACCTTCGAACCTCACACGGCAAAGAACAGTCTCTTCCTTGAATCCAAACAATTGACCCGGAAGGAAAATGAGCTCCACCTCCCAATCAGCACAAGAAACGGCATCCCAATCCATGCTTCCAGCCATGCATCCCCGCGAACTCACCCTCATAGTCGCCGCCACAAATCAAATGGGAATCGGCATAAATAACGGCCTGCCCTGGAAAGGACTCAAGAAAGAAATGGCATACTTTGCACGAATAACCAAACGTGCTCCTCCAGGCGTACTTAATCCCTCTTGTTCCCCGAATTCATCCGGCTAATCATTGAATTGATTCGCAGACCACGAATGCATTAATCATGGGTCGAAAAACCTGGGACAGCATACCCCCAAAATTCCGCCCATTGAAAGACCGAACAAATATCGTTATAACTCGCTCCCCGCTTCCTCCTCCCTCTGAACGCGAACCTGGGAAACATATCGTGAATTCTATCGCAGAAGCCGTTGGATTCGCTCAGGAAAACAAGAGTGAGAGGATATTCGTTATCGGAGGAGCGGAGATCTATAAAGCTGCTTTGGAAATGGAGGAGACGAAACGGATATTGTTGACGAGGATCAAGGGAGATTTCGAGTGTGATGCATGGTTTCCGCTGAAGTTGGGAGAGGATGGTAGCGCGGAGGGTTGGAGGAGGAGGAAGAACTCAGGGCTAAATAATTGGGTGGGGGAGGAGGTTGCCGCTGGGGATCAGGAGGAGGCGGGGACGAAGTACGAGTTTGAGATGTGGGAGAAGGTGGAGGATTGAAGTGTTAAAGTTCGTGGTTGGATCAATATTGGGAGCCATTTCTCGGTGGCTGCCCAAACTACCTCAATTGCCTTGAGAACCATGATACGATGCATTACTCTTGGACTCCTAGATCTCGGTAGAGGCATCAAACTCCCGAGCCAACAATTATGGCATGGAAATATCTGACTTCGTCCCGACAATACTGGCCGGAAATGTCCAACATTGGGCCAGGTATCGAGGACAAAATATGCAGATAGGATCCAAACACTCAAGCATAGAAATACTGGGGCCTAGATCAGACATGTATCTCGATTAAAATGTGCGACTTTATTTCAGAGATCATTTTCGCGATCATGTACGGCTCAAAAGGGTTCTCTATCAAAATCAGATTGTCCGAGTTAATCTTCACCACTACTCCTACTACAATATCCGAGTCATAGGCCGACAATTTAAACACAAGGAACGTGAACAAGAACACGTGCCCTTCCTTGATGCTTTTTCTCTCACTTATTGGGCTCTTACTTCAACCGCGGCGGCTTCAACACCGAGGTTGCGGGCAAGTGCGTAGTCTCTAGCACCAAGATGCCATTAACGGACAAAGTATGAAGACTTTTCAGCAATCTTTCTACCCTGTCATCGACCCAAGCCAAGTACTGCTCGTAGGGCGACAGATCTTGCTTCTTAACAGGCTCAGGTACCTCGAAGCTCACATGCTTTGACTTTCTGTGTTTAGGGCCCTTGTGACTTGTCTTGTGGATGTCAACGTTAGATGCAACAACCTCGACAGTTTCGGCCATGTTGACTTGAGCCTCAGAAGTGATTTCAAGGATGTCGTTCAAAGTGACCTTGGACACTAGGGATGGGAGATCGCCAAGGTCGGTATCGAGAAGAACATCGGAGGCGGCGGCGATCTGGCTTGCGCTTCGGTGGGAATCGACAACCTTTTCGTTCTGGGGAACAGCGCAATTAGCATAGCTATATCAGAGGGGAGAGACTTGGAAGAAAGAGACTCAAGACAATCAAGTCAACTCCACATCGAAGATGATCGAGTCAGTCATCAATTATAATTGTGCTCTAAGCCTTGACATCTTGACAACGACGAGATTTGGAATGCCGCAAAGCGTAGGGTGGCGAACGCAATATGAGGAATAAGGCCATGTGAAATGAACGGAAATTCAATGGAGGGAGACTTACTTCTGGGTAATCTGTCATTTTCTCGGACTGGAAGAATTTGCCGGTTTGGCGTTGTCTTCAGAAGACGAATTTAAAGGGAGAGGTCAAGGGCGCAAAGAAGTGACTTCGATTAAATCTGGCAATGAGGGCTAGTACACACCTATTCAAACCTATTCACGTATTGACTGTAGCCAGTCGATTGTCAGTTACAGATTCTCGTTCTGTTTGACACATATAAGATTTATACGACGTATCAATTTTCACAGAATCCAATAGTTTTGCCAGGAAGATTGTTTATTTGCCTCATCGTCTATGAAGCTCTTGCTCGTTGTCCTTGAACTCCTCCCCAATTCTTATCAACACAACCCAGGAACTCTACCAAGAAGCCTGTGCACGTCCTATATAACTTGAATTAGTTCCAAGCATGATGTTCTTCCGATGTCTCTACATACCCCAAAACCCCAGCCAAGTGTAGTAAAAGAACCAGAATTTGAGATAAGCAAGGTTTCTCAGTGAATCTCTACGACGGACTCTGATGGAGGCGGCATCAAATCATCCATCGTGACCTTGTAGACCAGCATTGGCACCTCTTCATTGTCAGTCTTGGCCCGAAGCTTCGGCTTGGCCTTCTTCGGAGCTGGCTTCAAGACAACATTCAACGATGGGGTCGTGGCATCTTCGGCTGTGGTCTTATCAGACTGCGCTAGAGGTTCTTCACGGGCGACATTTGATGACTTCGGAGGTTTGCTTGCGTCGTTATGATCGGTAGTAGCGGTTACGCTGCTACCTGACTCGAGAGCGGCTTTTCGTTGCTGTGTGAGAAATTTGTCAGCAAATCCCCTCACAATTCTAATTGTCAATATGAAATGGGAGAGAGGTGGTGTTCGAGGGAGTGGAACTTGTGTCCTGGTCTTCTGGACAATTGTAGATGTTTGCGAAGCGAAGATATAGACATCAGAGGGCGTTTCAAAAGGGAGCAAAGCATGAGACCGATTGACAACTTACGCTTCGAGTAAGGACCATTATGGAAATTTTTTATTGTTGATTTCTGTTGCGCTTTTTCTGCGTTTGAAGAAAAGAAGAAGTGTATTTGCAGACGGCCTCGTTGCGAATCGGAAAAGTGGCCTCGCGTGTTGCGAAAGTGGTCTCGCGTTATGATCCGGCGCTTTAGCTGACGCAATATTGTCCAATACGTATTCACCAGAGAGCACAGAGTCGGCTATCTTGTATAGATGTAGACTAGCTGTGATCCGCCGTCATTTATGTTTCATCCGCTGTCAAAATGTCGCTTCATCCTTCAAGCCCGGACTAATGCACAGATGACTAAAATGTCTGGGTATGAAAAGACGATGACAAGACTGTGACTGTCTATACATTACATATGGATAAGAGCCTTCAAGCAGAAGAAGCCTTCATGTTGACGAGCCGCTCGAAACCAATAGTAAGTACATCATTGTTCAAAGAAAACGTCTTTGGAAAGGAGTCCTAAGTATCGAAGCTTCCGCTATAATGATATTTATCGCCGATTATTTGATCAACGAAGTCGTTTCAATAGTTCTAACCAGACTCCCCGTAGTATCATGAGCCTGATTGAGGGTGTCTGCTTCAAGGGGAAGCAACACCAGAGCATGTTCCGATGTACAGACATTGACACAAGCATCAGAGCCTGATTCATGTGATAAAAGACCTAAGCTCAAGAGAATATTTCATTTAACTTTGAAACATAGGCCATAAAGTCTGGGACACAGCTACTTTGTCCTGTCGCTGTGTTTCGGCGATAAGAAAGACTACTTGGATGTTCTCTAAGAAATGCAGCTGAGGCATGGCAAAAGCGCTTAGACGAGCTCTCACTAATCTGTGAGACTAGAAAGAAGAAGTCTCGACAAGATACGGCACCGCATTTTTCATAGAAATGGTGAATGAGAATGTCGCTACGGTCTCGGCTACAGGCCAAACACAGCCATTTCCGAGAATATTTAGGATAGAAAAAAGGGGTAACTCCTCGGTGTTATTACTGTCTTGTGGCATCAAGCTTGTGGAAATCTAGAGTGGAAGAAAAGACTTCTGCTGAAAGTGTCAGAGATATTGCTGACCGTAATAGATCAAATTTCCCTTTGACTTGTTCATGACCAAAGGAAATGTTGAATTCGTATTGCGAACTTCGCACTCCGCACCGCCAGTCTTCGATCTCTGATTAAGGTGCTTGAGCATTTGAAGCACTTTGAATTACATTCAATTATTGTTATGGAGGATATGAAGCCTGATCTTGTTCGAGGGTTTTCTGATCAGGGGCTGGTTCGCTTGTCCGACCGATTCTAGGTGGACGACAACCAGAATGACACTTAGATACAGCTAAGTATGTATTAAAGACTTTACATTCAAGATCGATACTTCGTTCTCATCCGAGGATTTTGTGAGGAAGAATATCATGAGATATAGTCTGCTTCTATCACGTTATGCCGAAGGACATGACCTGCATACGAGTTCCGAAACCTTTCCACAGAAATCCGGAAGTAATTGTTTCGGAGCACATCCGAAGGATCATACTATAATAAACACCAATCCTGCATTTATTCGGAGTATCTTGTTCCACAATTCTATTTAGTCTTGAAGCTAGAATGCCGCTTACCGTGGTACCAACCTTGGTACACCCAGAAAGTGTGAAGGTCGGGGAGATTTCTAAGAATCTTATATTTGAATAGTTGCTCAAGTCTCTCTATACTCATTAGTTGTGGATTGTTCTGAAACCTTTCGCCTGTGGCGACCATACCTGGTCGTAGTCTTTGTGTCGGTGATAACGATGGTCATGTGGTGTTCTAGTCCTTGGTTTATGTTCCTCGCATCCTTTATGGCACGAAGTTACACTATGTATTCATTGTAATCCACGGAATAACTTGCCTCTGTCCATGTTTCGTAACCAAAATCCAGCTCCAGCTGCTGCTGCTCCGGGGTCCTCAACCCTTGTGCCTAACCACTTTACCTACATCATAGACTTTCACCTCTCTTTGTCGTTAAGATAAGTCAGATTTAGCAAGTATATCACTATTTAGAGGCCAGAGGAATGAGATATCAGTCATATCTCAAGTTGCAGCTGCTGCCACAGTTGACACCCAACCTTCACTTGGAACTGGGGTTCCGTCATCCCTACCCTTGTACATTGTAACTCCCGCACTATCAAGTCACTAGTACCTTCATCATTAGTGCGGCTAGACTTCATTGATCTGAAGATCAGATGCATGCGCCCTCAAGGTTTCTCAAATTTATAAATTGGTCCCGAAGAAGGGTAATTGAGAAGCATCACTGCACAAAATTGGAACGAACTTGAGACTACGAAGACGTCCGCTATCAGTCAACAATACAATCATTAGAACCTGTTTCGAATTCTGCAGCCATCTTCTTGTCTTAAATAAAGCTCATGCAAAGACTGCCCCTTCTCTCCGGCCTGGTAGCTGTGATATCAGCCCAGGTGACAACAACTTCGTTGCCGCCTCTCAGCTCACCGGGTAGCATCTGCGCCTACAATTCTAGCAACTGCCAGAGCATAACACTACCATCTGGACTTTACATGTGTTCTTGCAATATTGGACCAGATCCGTAAGATCGCTTCTTCCCTTGCTCCAATATCAGCTGACGAACTAATTGTATCCAGTATTCTAGCAGACTTCTACACGGAACCTCAGTGTCTGGGCTCCTTTTGGCAAGCTTTTGGCCCATATGGGACCTGCATCAACCTTCCAGACTACTGGGACAGATCAGCCTCGTCCATGTATTATTATTCTCAAAATGTGTGCTGCGTCTACACTGATAGAGATTGCAATACGGTCGGTCATGATTGGACACAACTTTCTGGCAATGGGCTTCTTGGGCAGTTTATTTATCCGTACGAGAAGGGGGTTAGATCTGTCCGCTGCTCACGCGCCGTTGATGCGCAATCTTCTTGTTACGATTCGTATTTCACTTACTAGGTGCGAAGGGGCTCTATATCTCTCAAATGATGTTGGAGGGAGTTTCTTGGTTTGCTGGCTGATTTGGTTGAAATGCCTCGCAGGAAATTAACGAGATATGGAACGAAATGGCAAAAGACGCTGAGTGTAAGCAGGATCCTTCATTCATTAAATGAAACGGAGCTCTGTTAAATATAGCATTGAGTTTCTTTGATTGGGAGATGCTCTTGCTGACCTCCGTGTCTAAAGCTCCCGTTTTCGTAGTCTCATACTCTGTACAATATACAAAGTTTCCTGATATCTTACAACAAATACCTTCTTTCTCCATCAAGGCTGTTTGCCACCTGGCAAGTCCGTCCCAGACGCGTTCTCAAACGGTAAATCCATCATCTGACTTCTTGATTTGACCAATCTTTCTTCCTCAGCTGGACTACCAAACTCCAACTTCGCCCGCATGATGGATTCATCAGGCACAAGATCGAGGCCTTTCAATGTTCTCCTCATGTAGCTCACAATCTGAGCCAAACTTCTCACATCTACATTTTCGTCTGCCTTGAAAACATTTCGCCAAATAGCGGCTGCTAGCACAGCATCGCCCTTGTACAAGCCCTCGTCATAAGCAGCAAGCAGACCTCGCCATTGTATGAATAGGTCCTTCAAATATTTATTTCGTGTACCACGTGCGTGCATTCCATGATTGATCGTCATCTTGTTCTCTGCATCGTAAAAGAAGTGATCGAGGAGATGTTGCTGCCATGGCTGAGCGATATGTGGTTGGAAGCAGCGGAAGCGAGCTGAGAGGAGATACATATGTAGCATGGTGACTTGAGACCATGTGCTGAATGTTGGCTTCAGACCCAATTCTAGCTCGTTGTCAGTACTTGGAAGCATTTTCTGTGCAGACAAAATACCTGTATGCCACCATCCTTCGCCAATACCAACGTCCACTCCGTCTTCTGTCTTCGGCATCTCTTCACCTGTCTTTGCTTGTGGGATTGTGTAGTCCGCTTGTTTCGCGCATTCCTTATATAGCAATTCCGTCGCTCCATATGCAGTATATGTCTCTGTAGCCCCGCCTGCGAGCTTCTTCAATTCTCTTGCAGCCTTCAGCCTCGTAGGTTCTTTCTCTGCTTGGGTAGTATTTCCAGTTGCGCGTTCAGGAGTGACGGGTGGAATCGATGTCGCAGCAGTCGCATTGGGCCCAGGAAGTTCGACATGCCTCGGAGGGGTAGTCGTAAATGTTCTAGAAGAAGGAAACGCTGGAGGTGCTCTCCGTGTCTATGAAATTATGAGAGATGATACCAAAAGAAGCCTCTTAACCACTTACCTGGGTTACTGAACGTGATTGTCTCTGTAGTGTTCGGAGACACGACACACAAGTTTTCGAAGCCATTGTTTGGGAATTGAGGGAAGAATTAATGGAAACCTCTCATATATCAAGCTCTCTCGGTCGAATCGTAGATGTCATCACAAATTTGGACAGGGTTCAAATTTAGCGGCACGCTACGGATTATCTTTCTGCCGGACCCCTATTCTTATGTTCGAGAGTGATTGATTTCCCCTCCAAACAGACTTTGTTGAAGGAATAAAATACGTCTGAACTCTTATTTGGTATCATACCATCTAAATCTACGTTCAAAATCTTTCCAATCCAAACACCCGTCGAACAAAAATCCTCTGCTCCTACCCAGCCCACAAGTCATCCACTTCCAATTCATCTCATCATCCACTATTTGCTGGGTTCAGCTTACAAAAGTCAATGTTCCCATTCGCATTATTCCCCCAATAGTTTGGGAAAGGAATTGGCTTCCCGCTTGCCCCAAAGAAAACGAACGTCATGATGAACACGATGACCTGAGTACCTCCGTCAAGCCCCGCACAGAGCACATAATTGTACTTCAAGAACCACTCCGGCTTGTATCTTCTGAGATAATATTGACTCCAGAAGGCAACAGCCAAGAAGCTGATGATAGCAGAGTTGATTCCTGTCACAAGCCAGCCAATGTGCCAGCAAATGATGGACATGTTGAGATGGTTGAACCCAACTTTGGGGAAAAGTCGATGTAGGAAGTAGCCTGGAAGTGGTGCTGCAAAGCCGATCACGAGCCCAAGCGGGACCCATTGATAGGTGCTTCCCCAACTATACATCTGTTTGGCAAGTCCTCCCCACGTGATTGCTTGAGTGTTGAAGGATTGCAGAGCCTGGTTGATCAATCAGTCGAGAATCAAGATCATGGATTTGAGAAACTCACTGCTCCAGACCAAATATGGGTACCTTCAATCGATAACAAGATTTCTCGCTGGTTTGTCGTAATGGATAAAGTGATGACATAGTTGAGGATAGCTCCAACCAATGTTCCAACCATTTGCATAGCAAACGTACATCGAGGAGAGAGCTTGGCATATTGTCCAAGTTTGAGATCTTGAAGCAGAAGCATGCCTTGTCCAACGGAGTTGTATCCAAACAAAGTGAAATACCTGCATTGTTGTCAGTGTTGGTTAGAATAGCGAATTTCTGGGTACACTAACATGTTCGTCAAAGGTCTTCCTGGTTCCAAGTAAGCACCAATCATTTGGATGATGGGCTGTACATGAAGTTGAAAGCCAGTCAAGCCATATTGTGCTCCCATGAAGAGAATCATTATACTAGCCAAGATTACAGAGACTATAAAAGCCCACCAAGCCATGCCGGAATCTGCTTCGTAGATACAGATCAAGCCAACAACACCAGAAGCCAGAAACACGAGCCCGTACCACCAATCCGGAGCATCTTTATAACGAAGCATCAGCTTGTAATGCGGATCCATGTTGGCAGTCTCTTCCTCAGTCCGACTTTCCTTCTTCCAAAACATCCAAGTGGATGGTTTTACTAAAGATTTAATGCTCGCAAGAGACATAAAGTCAAACGCCGACTTCAGATCGTCCCAGTGGTACAGACACATATGTGTCAAAGTTGCTGTGATAGCCATATTCTGCGTCAGCACATAACTGGCGAAAGTGGCAGCCATGTATGGAATGCCCGTTGTGGCAAGCTTCGATTCATCCAAGACGCCATGCTCGTTCAAAACAGCTGTTTGGTTGAAAGTCACATAAGATGTTGAGTTCGACTCTGGTGAAAATAGTAGCTGTGAGAGAAACGGAAAATCTTTGGCCCGCCAGATATTGCCGTAAAATATACCAAGAAATACAGCGATGTTCAAACAATAGCCGACCATGGTGTTGAATTGAGTCTGGGCGCAGGATTAGTAGTGTGGACCTGCACAGCGAGATGATCAAGACATACCTTTAAAGGCAAGTAGAGAGCGCCACTCCCGATGTATTGGAAATCAAAGCACAATGACAGGAACCCAAGACCTTCGTTTCCGTTACCTCCTCCGAAGATGTTGGTAAACACCAGGGACTTCTGGTTGGCCAAGCAGAATACACTGACCGCAGTCAAGATTGGCATAATGTATTCAGGGATTAGTTCCCAGACGAAAATTATAGCGAAAGCCCAATAGAATAGTTTCAACTGCGGCTTTGTGTCTACCTTCTTCCTGTGAAGAGTTTCTAGCAACGACATGATCGGTAAATTGGCAGGGTAGAAGAACTAAAATGTCTTATGAGTACTTATGAGGGCCAAAAGTGCGGAGTATGTACCTTGGTTGGGTAACTGAAGTCAAAATTAGAGAGTTAGTAAAGGCTTGTTTGGAACAGTCAGCAGTAGGTGGACGGAGCCAAATTAAGTCCTTGGAATGAACAGCAGAGTACTTACACCAGGATCTTTCGCAGTAATCCAGCGACACCGTATCCCAGGATTTGCGAAGAGAAGATGAGAAAGATACAGACTGCGGCATTCGGGGTCTTCGTATACCACAATCGCTGAACCGCAATTACTTCTGCTGCCATGGCTGAACGCGCAGCCGTTGAGGACATTATGAGAATGGCTGCATGCTCTTTGTGATTGAAAGAATGAGGATTTAACCATCTTCCCAAGAATCCTGACTTTGGTATGTATTCAAGAACTAGAGCTAATACATAGCTTATGACGCAAAGGAAGGTTGCTGAGAGAACAATTCCTTGAGGCTGTCTTCAAATTAGCACCAGGAGACAAATTGACGTATTCAATCAAGTCTACATAAAGTTAAAAGTCTAACCTTAAACTGATATATTGTAGCCAAGACCGCTGAAAAGCACGAAAGTCCAATGCCTGTCATGAGGGTCAGGACTCTATCAGGAAACACTTGCAAATGTTACTAACCTAGACTACAAGTCAAGTTAGCCACATGCACCGACTGAAACAGCAAGTGCAACGTTTTCTGGGTATCTCATACACCTGAATCCAGATGACAATTTAAGCACTGGGTTTCAACTTACAACCAGGTTCTGAACGTCCAAGGGTTGAGCGATGGATCATCATCGACATGGAGTGCATATAATGCGATTTCCTCCATGTTGCTCACCTTAAGTCTCGAATCAGCACCTTTTCTATCGTAAGTGCTCAATTGAGCCGAAAAACACAGACCTTCTCAGAAGCTGTCAGTCCCTTCCCAATGCCGAATGACTCCTCGTCCACAGGAACATATTGTATTTCTTCATCAGTTCCTCCTTTTTCATCGATCTTCTTGTCGGCTACTGTCGTTGTTCGCTTCTCTGACACATCGTGAACTCCAAGCTCTTCCAATGCTTCAATGCCACTCGAGTGGCCAGTGTTGAAGGCCAACGCAGGATCACCGCCGAGTGGTGCGCCCACCTGGCCTGGCATTCGAGAGGCCATTGTCGGATATGGAACTCGACGTTTCCCGAAAAACAATTGTTAAAGGAAACGAGAAGAAAAGATCTCTCTGTATGACTAGATTTATGAATCTCAAGATTGTGAATTGCTCGGAACTTGCCTTCCGCAAACCATATCTTCAATCCCTGAGCTTGCAATCACCAGGACACAAAGCTGCATATAATCGTAACATCCTTCTCGCTCACTATCATTAACTTTTGTATCCAATTGCCACTCTCAGATTCCGTACAAGGATCGTCATGCATAAGTTATATGGTTATCAGGACCGGTGTGATAACCGGTTAAGGTTAAGGGAAGGAGGGGTCGTCGCTCGACCACACTACCAGTGCCCATCGTGCGTCGATCTGTTCCCAGCTGCCCTTTTAGTGCTTATTGCACCAAAATATCGGTATACCACAAAGTCGAAGTAGAAACAATGCAACTACACGATTTCAGGACAGGCTTCGGAGCTGCTGTTTCTGAGAGAGCACAGCATTTCTTTCCTTTAATTGCCCCTCATTGTCTCGTTCCCTCCACGCTCACTCCGGTGCCAAGGAAAATGATTGAACATGAAAAGGTAGTATTGACGAAACTCTCAAGATCAATGTAACGAAGCATCGTGTGTATTCGTGTTCTCGACGAATGAAAGGCTCTCTGTGCTTGACGATATGTTCGGGCTGCCTTATCAGTGAGGCAATGCCCTGCAGATCACTTGAACATCCCCGTCTCTGGCAGGATTTCGCCGAAAGCTTCTGCCATCATAATCGACGCAAGCTGATCGAAATAACTTGTACTATTGGACATGGAGAGAAACGGGCTCTGGGCTGGTGTGTCTCGACGGCGGTTGCTTATCTCAACTCCATCCTCGAAGCTTCAATCGTGACTCAGTGCCTTCTTCAAGTGAAAGTGGGATACTTGTGTCTTGTACTTCTTGGCACGGGCAAGTACTCATGGCTCGCTGCGGGGAAGCATACCCTGTGTCGATACCTGAAGAAGCTGCGAGTCTTCATAAGATGTCTCAAAGTTGCTGTCGAGTGTGCAGTCGACAGCGTTATGCTATGCAGATAAAAGTATGATTCAATACTTAAGGAATGAGAGAGGGAGTGGGATATCAGTGGTATTTATATCTGCTGCAGCAAAATAGGCAGCGATCAATCCTAATTTGTCTTTACCAACAAAGTGGTGCCGCACTTGTACATGATTACCATATTTTATCAGATCTACATCCTGCATTCATTTCGAGGCTAATTGTCTTTCCCGACTCAAAGGTAATGGGGACGAATCTCGGGACTTCCTTTCATCTATACCTATGTTTGCGCTTTCGAGATCCTGTATTGCTCGCGAATCTCTGTCACCTATTTGCAAGAATTCAACTAGTTTGTATTATCTCGCAAGGATCAAGTCATCAGATTGTTCCCTTTTCTGCACTCTGGAGATTTCTACACTGGGACTTCTAACTCGTCTCCTTTCTTCCAGCCAATACCGATCCAAGCTTTCATCTCAATTCTCACACCTCCCTCTACTTCCTCGAAAGTTCTCAACTTTTTCAACTCTTCCTTGAATATCCCTTTCACGTTTTCCATTTCGCCATCGCTGAACCCGCTGAAGAACATTTGCTTGGCGAGTAGCATATTGTTCACTAATTCATCAAGACTTCCTGCCTCCGTGTAAGTCACACAGGGTTTGACCTCAATGTTATTTCCGAAACGGCCATCTTCAAGTTGTGCAGCAAGCCATGAAGCTTTCATCATTTCTGGCATCAATGCCATGAGTTTCTGTGGCTCTTCGTTTGGTCTGATCGCGCGTGCAGTGTTGTAAAATGCATTGAGCCACACTCGATCTATCCAACGTTAGTCAAGCATTTCCAGCAAGGAGGGTTGAAATTACCGGCCCAAGAAGACACCAAAGCTACACCTCCAACTTTCAATACTCGGAACAGCGCGCTTGTTATTCTGACTCCAGAGTCATCATCGCCAGGAACAAGCATCCCCAAGTTCGTGAACGCATGCGAGAACGTCCCATCTTCCAGTCCTTTCAAATCCCTTACATCTTCAATTCCCGTCTGAATATTGCTCCACCCTTCCTTTTCAATCCTATTCTGCGTTTCTTCGATCATTGCTGGTGACCAGTCGGTGGCCATGATTTTGGCATCAGGATGGAGGAGCTTGATCTGCTCGCTTACGATTCCTGGTCCACAAGCATTGTCGAGAATATAAGAAGAAGGTGTGATGGGTGGAGAGAGGTTCTGGAGCATCTGTGCAGCAACTAATCGAGTGCAGTTGCCAGACATCCGCTCGTAATTAGAGCTGTATGAAGTATTGGGCTTCATGGTTTGAAAGACTCTAGAGAAGTGGAATAGGAGAGATAGACTGCGATTCATGAATTATAGAGAGAGTTGAACTTGTCAAGACAACTTTCAACCATTTTTGTGAAAGATTTATACTCTTTGGTGGTCAAGGGGAGTCCATCACGTGTCCACGAATAAGTCTCCGCATGTCTCCGAGATGAGTCTTCAGTATACGAGGCCTTGTTCTGATTGACCAATTGTCGATCTGCTAAGCCTAGGATCATATAACTAGCAGAGAGGTTACTCTCCTCTAATTTCCTCTGTGTTCCAGGTTGTTGAGTATTGGTCACGTGAAATATCTCAGACTCACTTCGAAGGTTCTCAAGCCAGTAACCCAGATTTAATGATCCGTTGCTCTCAAATGCTGCTTCGATCGTATTTTAAAGATCATCGTTACTGTAAGACACCATTAAATCTCTTTCGGGGTCCACCTTTTCAGCATCTTTTCCCAAGGAGTCGAGGGCAACAAAGTCATTCCAAAAGAGAAAAATATTCATATATGCTTGATGAAGTGCCATAGGACAGCCGAATGTAGAGTCTGAAGGAGAATAAACTGCGCTGACCACGAACTTCCCATCATGACTTCAAAAAGTTTAACAAATCCTGGTTGATCTCCTCAATGTTGAGATTTGGCAAGGCATGAGCACCACCAGGGTATTCTTTCAACGTTCCCTTTTTCAGCAGCTTGATACCTTCCCTCGCACTATCATCGATTGGCACAATCTGATCATCAGTCCCATGTAGCAATAATACCGGGATATCAATCTTTTTCATATCCTCCGTCATATCAGTTTCCGAAAACGCCTTGACACAATCATAGGCATTCTTGAATCCACACATCATGCCTTGTGACCACCAGCTTTGAATCAAGCCTTGACTCATCTTTGCGCCTGGACGATTGAACCCGAAGAAGGGACCAGTGGGTACGTCGAGGAAAAATTGAGCGCGATCTTGAATCATTGCGGAGCGGAAGCCATCGAACACTGAAATCGGGAGTCCTTTAGGGTTGGACTCCTTCTGTACCATGACTGGAGGGACCGCTCCGACGAGTACTGCTTTTGATACTCGGGATGTGCTGTGTCGACCGAGAAAGCGGACTACTTCACCTCCGCCTGTGGAGTGGCCAACCATCATAGCATCCTTGAGATCAAGATGTTCTATACAAGAGTTAGTAGTCATTTCTTTTGAATAATGAGGTCCCTAGGAGGACGAACCGAAAAGTACGAGCAAGTCGTCAGCATAGGTGTCCATATCGTTTCCCTCCCATGGTTGAGAAGACCGCCCATGACCTCTTCGATCATGTGCTACGCAGCGATATCCATGAGAAGCGAGAAAGAACATCTGGTTCTCCCAGTTGTCGCTGTTCAAGGGCCAGCCGTGAGAGAAGACGACTGGTTTACCGGCCGGGTTGCCCCAGTCTTTGTAGAAGATCTCAGTCTTGTCGCTCGTGGTTACAAAAGGCATCTTGATTGATTGTAGAAGATGTGTGAAAGATAAAGTAAAGTCAAGGAATCAGATGAAGATGAATCTGAGTCTTTTGAAAATGCTTAGAAGACAAGCTCGATACTTATACACGACTTCTGTGGAACTTCGGATATCTCTCTCATCTTGGCAGTACTACATTCCATCCCGAACGCTTGACATCTTGAGAAGCTGCATGGCAACCTGTGCCTAGCGTAAGGCGATCGAGATTGATAGGTCTTTCAGAAGGCCCCCCCAGCTCCTCGACAGCAACTAGAAGCCAAAGTCTCTCAATGCTCGGGTGATCTGCATTTGACATGCTTGGCATTTGCCCTTCTTCCAATCCAATTTGAATGGATCAATTCGTCCTGGGTAGTGTAACACTGCAGCTCTGATTACTATCCTGGCAATGTTCGATGCCAGCGGATTAGTCACTCTCGGCTAATCTCAGGGGATCTCGATTAGGATAAGAACTTTTTACCCAGAATCTTGGAATGAGAATCGAGATATCCAGCTAGATTGTAAGAGGAAGGTGTAGGCGTTATAAGCTGGTTGACTGTGGTTGAAATCGGTCTTAGGAGATATGATCGTTCCAGGTCGTGAAATTTCGAGTATCATGTGATACATCAAAAGTTCGAACACCCAGCTTCGGACAACTTCTCTCAATGATACGCCGAATAGTAAGGATAGCCGTGACCATGAACAAAGAAGTTAGATGTCAATCACGCAGTAATGTTTGCCAACAAGGCAAAAGCACGATTCAGAAGAGCATCAGCTAAGGAATGACATTCAGAAATCTACTTCGATCATAAGGATGGCTACCATAATAGTAACTTTGAAACACGTACATATTCTTACAATTACAAGATAATAGGAAATAAAGGAAATCGTTCTTCAAGCCCTGATATACACACTCTATCACCAAAGATATACCTGAAAGTAACACTCTCTAGTCTGAGCCGACTACCAAGTAGCAGGTCCAAAATGCTCCCCAGCAGCAACTATAGCTTGCACTGCCGTATCCTGCGCATCTATGGTCGCGCTAACAATTGAATTACCCCACCAGTTTGGCGCCTCGACGTTGTGCAGCGTGAACGCGAAGAAGATGAACAGCGTGCTCAGCGCCAAGCCGAGATCCAAGCCAGAACTTGTCAGATAGTTGAGTCGAGACCACCATCCGAAGTATCGTTGACGAATGACCTTCTGGAAGATGAAGCCGATGATACCCCAGGAAAGATAGTTGAGTGGAGTCGCGGGGGGAATGGATCCAGCTCCACCGAAAATCAAGGGAGCCATAAGGTACTTGATGGGGGACTTGGGCCATTTGCGGGCTGAGAAGTAGATCGCTACAGGAGTGATGGCGCCGACGAGGAAGAACCAGAAAAGACCGGAGTATATTTGGCCCGGGGAGAAGATGCGTTGCGGGCCGATCAGACCCCAGATAATCGAAGCTTGGACTACGTTAGCAGGGTATTTGCGCATGGAATTTGTAGAACACATACCTGAGAAGAAGACTCGTCCGCCTGGGCATGTGAAATGCTCAGTTTGATGAGGTGTGCATACATCTTTGATGTTGGTAAGAGCAAAGTTGAGCACTGCTACTTGAATGAAGCAAGAGAAGGTTGTCGCTACAACTTGGGCCATGAACATGGTTCGGGGTGGGATCTAGTCATATTAGTAAGCGTCGCTTGCTATACATTACAAGCAGAACTTGCCTTCATGTAGTGTCCGAATTTGAGATCAGATACGAATCCAAGAGCTTGTGACCTGAGATTTATAAGCTTGAGTTCCATGATACACGAAGCAGACTTACATGGTGATGTATCCGTAGGTCTTGAAGATCATCAAAGCGAGTGGTCGTCCTGGCTGAATGTAACCGAAGATGAATTCCGTGAGCACATTAAGGCCGATTTGGGTGTTCGTAATGGCTTGAATAATACCAATGGGCAAAGAGAATGCGAACGAGATACCCAACGCGAGTAGAAATGCCCACCACGCTAGAAACCGATTAGATGATAGAAATTAAGAAGTTTACCAAGAACTCACTGAGATTGGTTGGGAAGGCTAGCACTGTGATGAGACTGAGACCGATCATGATAGCGAACAAAGCCATGTACCACCAGGTCGGAGCCTCCTTGTACTTGCTCATCAACTTCATATGAATGTCAGGTTCCTCCTTAGTGCTGTTTCGGAATTGTTGCCAGATCTGCTTTCCATGATTCAGGTAAGTATACACAATCAAAGCTGCAATGGCCGCGAATGAAAGTCCATAGGAGAGAGCGAATGTGGTTGACAAGAACAATGGCGAGTATCCCTTGTAGGCTTCCAGGTCGAGAGTGAACTGTGGCGTGAGGATTCTTGTGGTGTTGTAAGAGGCACCCGTATTGTCATACGTTATGCTATCACTCATTGGCAGGAACTTGGCACTCCATGTTCCACTGTAGTGTAACGCCGAGGCACCAATCATGTAGAAAGCGACGACGCCGATCATTGTGTTGGCGATAGCGAACCACGGAGGAATCAATGGAGATCCAACGAAACCGGAGATCTGAGTCCAGTCGAACGTGATAGGAAGCAGAGAAAGTCCGGTGGTGCCTCCAAACAATTGATTGACGACGACGTTGTTTGGTGCAATCCAGGTAGCGAAGGCAAACACACTCAAGAATTGCATCAAGAATCCAGGAATGAAGTAGTAAACAAAAGCGCCGGCGCAGACGTAACCAAACCATCGATATCGCGGAATAGTGCCACCGAGGATGGTGGGATCCGGCTTTACGGCAGTTTTCTCATACATAGCGTTCATGAGCGTGACGCTGACCAAATTACCAGGCCAAATCATAGCGGCAGGGTAGCTATTCATCGTTAGCAAGCAGATTGGGAAGTAAGAGCTAGGAGGCGTACACCAAGAATTTGCGCATCATTCCTGCAATACCGTATCCAATGGATTGAGTTGAAATGACCAGCAGAAGCTGGAACAATATGCCGAAGTCTTGCTTGTAAAAGGCGATCTGAGCAAGGAGAATGTCGGTAGCATATGCAGCAGAGAAACTGACGCTAGCCATGACAACGATAATCGAGTGCTCCTTGATGTTGAATGGCCCTGGGTTGAAAGACCATTTGAGCCCAAAGGTGCTGAATTGGCGTGTCGGCATGACCTTGGCCCATCCATGACCAAGTGGCCAAGCAATAATCTGTGCCACCAACGCTCCCAAACCGATAGAGGGAGCACGTAATGAAAATAGTGTGTTCATAGAAGCTCCAACGACGACCAGAGTCATTCCAATCACCCACGCTCGGATTGTGTTGGCAGGCACATCTTCGTCTAATGACCCAATTAGCGACATACGTCCAAGTACGAGAATACCCTGGAGTTTAGGGCGCCCCGTGTCTATGAGCAGAGATTCGACTGAAGCTTACCGTAGTTGTGGATAGCAGCGCGGACCTCGGGATACGGAGAGTCCTCCACCTCCTTGAATGCAACTTCATCGTCGAACGATGAAGTGTCGAGGATAATCGACTCTCTCTTGTCCTCCGGGTAGTTGGGATCTAAAGGATTAGCAGGTATCCCTATTCAGTTTTCTGCCAAACATACCCCATGTTGACAGACGTTCCTTCAGATCAGTGACTGGATCCGATTGCCTGTTCTCGTATCTGGAGACAGCAGTACCAATATTCAGCTCCCGGCTGCTGACCTCAACATCGTCCATCTTCGGATTCCAGTCCTTATCATCATCCAACTCTGAGTATTGACGTGTCCTTGGGTTGGTCGTTCCTGACGACTTCCCATCAAATTGTAAGGCCATGATGGTGGATGGCCTGGCGACACGGAGAACGGTCAACGGTCTGAAGAGCCATCTTCGTAAGGCATAGACAACATATAAGACAAGAAACTGATTGAGTGCTGTCCAGCATTGCACAGTCCACTAAAAAAAGGAGGCGTACCACACGGCAAGATCTCTGACTTACGTGAAGCAAGATGGCTGTGGGGGAGGGGTTAATTCAGATAAGATACTTTGCTGAGATTCGCCTGATTCTGACCTCCAGCCATGGAGTGGGTAAATCACGGACGCTCCCCTTGATATTTTGGCAACCCTAAATTGTCGCCGCATGCAAGTCCCTGTCAGATCAAGCGACGGCTTCCATGCAGCAGATCTACAAAGGCCCGGACTGCTGGGAGGGTAGTGCCATTGCCGAGAGTAAGAAGGTCTGTTCGGCATGCGATTGGGTGTTACATTGTGCAGAGCCAAGAAAGTAAACCGAAAGATGACGCTGCTACAGCATTTGTCTATGCAAATTGTGTGAAACGAATCTGCGGCACGGTAAAGAAACAAACTTTTATGCACCGACGATTGGCAGCGCTCAAGCTGGGACAAACGAAACAAGCTACGGGCATTTCTTTCTTGGCTTTGCTTAAATGATAGACTTCTCCCAAGCCGAGCAAATTTGTGGCGATCGCACTTGCTGTCTAACATGTAGTCTAGATGTTTGTCCGAAACCAGAAGTGATTTACCTCTGAGCTCGAGTGAGGACCAAGGCCTTCTAGCCAAAATGGCCCACGTTAACTTCTCGAGTGGCGTTCATTTCGAGACAAAAGATAACGGGCGACAAGACTTCTTCAAGTACTTGATGGGCATAACGTCTGAGGCATAATGCCAAATTTGTCCGGATCAATATGCATTGATAGTTGTGAAGCAGAGAGTTGTGTCGTTGCGTGTCTCAGATATCGAGCGGGACGGCATTACTTGCCTCCGAAAGAGCTAGGGCTAGCCTTATTTGGACTAATTATGGGGTAACTTCCGAGAGATAATTCCCTGCGAGCAGACAAACCTCAGCTCAAACAAAGCATCTGGACCCCCACGACTGATATGATGGCTGCACAATCATGCGACGAGTGGTAGTAACCGGCCTTGGAGCTATCACACCCCTGGGCGTTGGTATTCGACGAACTTGGAGCCGTCTTCTCGCGGGTGAGAGTGGCATTGTCAGTATTGCTCAGTACACGCCGGCACCACAATGGCGGGAGCTTCCCAGCACAGTTGCCGGAATTGTTCCAGAGGGGAGTAAAGACGAGGGGAGATGGCAGGCCTCGGACTGGCTAGACAAGGGAGATGAACGTCGAATGGCAAAATTCACACAGTACGCAATCGCTGCCACCGACATGGCCCTGGATGATGCTGGGTGGAGACCAAACACACAAGCGGAACAGGAAAGCACCGGCGTGTGCTTAGGCAGTGGAATCGGAAATCTTGAGGAGCTTTACAAAACCAGCGTGGCCTATGATAAGACTGTGAGATACCTGCCGAGCATACTGGAAGCAGAGTTATACTGAGACTCGATTGTAGGGCTACAAGAAAGTCTCTCCTCTGTTCGTTCCACAACTACTCATAAACCTTGGCGCGGGTCACATATCCATGAAGTATGGATTCCAAGGTCCAAATCATGCTGTAACGACTGCTTGTACGACTGGTGCCCATGCTATCGGCGACGCCTCGAGATTCATTGCTTTTGGAGACGCAGATGTGATGGTTGCAGGTGGCTCGGAATCTTGTATCCATCCGCTTGCACTTGCAGGTTTTTCAAGGTCTCGTTCGCTTGTTACCACCTTTAATCACGATCCCACTGCATCCTCTCGGCCATTCGACAACGATAGAGGCGGCTTTGTGATTGCCGAGGGCTCAGGAGTGGTCGTCTTAGAAGAGCTGGAACATGCAAAGGCACGCGGCGCTCGCATTTATGCCGAAGTCAGAGGCTATGGGTGCAGTGGCGATGCTTACCATATTACTGCTCCAAGAGATGACGGGAAGGGAGCTCTGCTAGCCATGAAGCGAGCGTTAAAAAACTCTGGCATACTGCCGAAAGATGTCGATTACATCAATGCCCATGCTACGAGTACACAACTTGGAGATGTCGCTGAGAATGCGGCCATCACAACATTGATGCTTGGAAGTGAGGGCGTTGATACACCGGGCCAGATAGCAGTCTCCAGCACGAAAGGCGCTATCGGTCATCTACTTGGAGCTGCCGGCGCTGTTGAGGCAATATTTTCGATACTGGCTGTGAAAGAAGTAGGAATTCAATCTCCTGGAAGACCATTGCTGACCCTTGGCATAGAACATCCTTCCGCCAACCCTGAACCTTCACCATAAGGGCGAACAATTCAGATGCAACTACGTCCCGCTGGCAGCTCAAGAGAAGACCGTCAACGTAGCGCTATCGAATAGTTTTGGCTTTGGAGGTACCAATGCCTCATTGGCCTTCTCAAAATACAAGTGATACCACAAGACTGTACTCCACTCAATGTATATTCTTTTGATTGTATTCGTCTATGAAAACCAACGTGCTTTTTGCTATTGTTTCGCTCATCTTGATTACCACCACTGTTCTATGTTATGTACCACCACTGTTCACATGCCCAAAAGTGTCACCACGCTCAGTGTAGAATTGACGGAAGGCATTCCAGTTCCTGCAAGTGTAGACTTGAGTAGTACCAACCAAGTTAACGTGCGGTGCCTCGCCGTAGGGTCGCAATGGGACTGGACTCAGATCACCAGCACACTGGATGCTCTGTCGAAGTTGCTCCAAACAGTGATCTAAACGATTGTCAGATTCGACTTTCTAGAAGCAGTAGGTGATATAAAACTAACCAACGTGGATCTGCTGTAATCCTGGTGCGAGCTTGTGCTTATCATGCTCTATGTAATATTCATGATTCATGGCCTTGCGGATCGAATTGAGACAATGCAATGAGTGCATGACTTCTGGTCTGGATCGTGTTCAGTAAATAGTTGGCCTGATCTGAAATCGGTGATCACATACTCTGCCATGTAATATCCTTTGTACGGGACTGGATTCTCCAAGTGCTGAGCCTTTTCCTCCGTAATGACCAGATACCGTCCTGTAATCCAGTTAAGCTACCATCGACGTTATCTGAAAATCTCCTCTCACCGTATAGCAAATCGTCCCATGCCTAGTCGATCTCTGGTGATGGTGTGCCCACATATTGAGGGGTTGCGGGGTCAAACTCGCGATAATAGGTCTGGTCCGTTTGATTGTACCGGAAAGCGTTTGTATATGTGACAATTTCGGTTTCAATTGTTCCTGTCAACAAATCTGGGACGAAGTCAGTCGTTGCCTACCAGCGAGGGAAAAGGTTTCGTACCCCACTCTGTCGAGAAACCCTTGTGCCACTCGCCAGTACAGACAACGTGTGGCCGGAGTGCGAAGTAAAGAGCTTCCAATGAGCAGATGACCGTTGTTGTCAAGATAATCGTGATGCCGACGACCATCCCTTACGAAAGTCCTTGACGGCTACGAGCCTTTGGAAGGTGCGGAAGAAATGGCTCTTCGACGTCTAACTCACTCAAGGACTTGTATTTTGCTGTTGCGTTCGCCATATTTGCAAATGATAAGCAAAGGCTGAAGGTAGTGTATTCCTGCGCAAGTTGCGATCTTGTGTTTTGTGTTTCGGAAGTAGGTAAAGAGGTGGACGTTACTCCCAAGGAGAATTTGTAGTTGATATTTTTCGTCATTCACTATCCTAGAGTGCTTTCGGCGAGTGCTTCTTTCAAAATCAAAACTGATCTGAGAAATCTTCATCTTCCGGATCAGCCGAGTACCTAGATCTCGGTTCTTGGACACATGTCATACCGTGTTCATTGTGGTACCTGCATTCTAGTTTTTATGTACGACATTGTGGGGCTTTGCTAGCTTTATACAGAATACTGAAACAGTTAGATAGCTCAGCTGGCTTCCAGATTCGTCATGAATTACTGTCTATCACAATGAAAAAGTCAAAAACTCGCCAGAATTGAATCCTATCACTATTCTTCAAAAGTTTGCGGTTGCAAATCTGGTCTTAGTGTTTATGTGGATGGAAAAAGTGAATGAAGAGAGAGCGACTCAACCAATGTGGATGCCTCTATTGATGTCAAATCAAGGCGGAGGCAAAGCATTTCACCTCTGGTATTTGAGTTTTTCGAGATGCTGAGATCTCTGCATGGAAGAGATCTTGTACCTCGGTACCGTAGATCTTCATGTATAATGGGGACACTGAACACAAGATGATCTTATATAAAGCATCAGTGTTCACACTGAAATACTTTATCTAACATCAAGTCCTCTTCAGGTCACTCTGATATTCTTCATTCAAAGATTTCAAGTTTCACTACTGCAACCATGCATCTTACTTCAATTTTCTTGATCGCTACCCTTCCTCTGACCTTGGGTCTTCCTCTCGATGTACGTTCTCACTCCATCTCTTATATGGCAAAGACTAACACACCCACAGCCCCGAGACAGCCCGACTCCGACCTCCTCTGCATCCATCACTTCACCCACTCCTCTCACCGCCAACCAGATCCAAACCCTCGCCTGCCTCTGCCAAGCCTTCACCCTCAGCGGTCTCACTCAAGTCACCGGCGGCGTCAACTTCACCTCCATCTGCGCGACCTACTCCTCCGTCACTTGCACCAGCGCAGCAAGTCCCTCCTCGACACCAGACGCAGGAACCTCCCTCCCACTAACCGGCGGCCTCACTTCCGGCCTCGGAAATATCGGCGGCCTCAGCAGCATAGCATCAGGTCTCCTAGGCAGCCTTCCCATCGGCGCTCTTGCGAAAGAGAAACGTGACCCCGACGATGAAGTCGTCAAGCGCCAAACAACTAGCTCTTCGACGGGCGGCGGTTTAGATCTTGGCGGTACGGATATACCAGGTCTTGTCCTCGGAGCTACCGATGTTCCTGAAGCTACGGCTGTATTGTCAGGTGTAACGAATGCTGCTCCAGGCTTGCTCGGTACCGCTGGTCAAGTGGCAGAGTTGGCCGGCCTTGGATCTGTGCTTCCTCGTGATGATGATGGCGATGACGATAATGACGACGACGATGAGTTCGAGGATGCTCGTTTAATCGCAGTCCGCGACGCGGAGCCAGAAGAGAAGAGACAAAGTTCAAGTCTTTCTGGACTCAGCGGTGCACTTGGTGGTATAACGGGCGGCTTAGCCCCAAGCAGTAATCCTATCACTTCGACGGTGACGGGTCTGGTTGGATCTTTGACGGGTGAACTTACTGGTGGCTCTAATCCGCTTTCGAGCGTGACGAGTGGGTTGACGGGTGCTGCGGGTGGGCTTACTGGGGGGACGGGCGGGTTGCCGATTGTGGGGAATGGGGGGTTGGATGGGCTGTCGGGGGCTCGTTGAGGTTAGAAGGAATTAGGGATCTGCTGGATGATATTCTTGCATGGATAGATCCGATGCGGACTTTATGTGGTGAGGGAGCTGTTTGGTTTATTGTCCTAGTCAAAGGGGCGCTTGTGACATTCAACATGTTCTGTCAGTCGGTACTTCTTGTAGATCGCTATTTAGAATATTAGACTAAGGAGAAACTTATGATCAAATGTTTGTGGTGTCTGAAAATATCTTGTGCAACAAAGTTCAAGAGATCGCCGACTTGGATGGTCTGCGGTACACAAGGCGATCTTTTCCAGTAAGAAAAGGGGAGACAGATTACATGAAACCATGTGATATAGGAGAGGTGCCACGCGAGCCTCGGAGCTTTCTGGACATTGATGCCCTCTTTTATGTAAAAGCTTTCATGAAGACGCGCTTTACTCATAAACTCGAACACGGCCACAGGAGCAAGTGAATGGCACAAATTTACCATAACCCCTCTACAGACCAAAGTATATAAAACCCCTCCTCCTACCCAAAACCTATATACAGAACTATCCGCACCCACCACTCACGGCACCCCATAAAACACCCCCCTCCCATTCGTCCCCACAAACACCAACCCCTCCGTCTCCCAACTCGCCGCCAAACAATTCGCCCCCGCACTCCCAAACCCGTATCCGGCATCACTAATCACATTCCAAGTCACTCCCTCATCAACCGTCACCCTCAACGCCGCCATTCCTCCGACTGTATTGAATGAATACACATTCGTTGCATTACCCGCTCCTTTTCCCACCGCTATCGAATTCCCACTCTGCACATTCGGACTTTGCGCAAAACTCGTACCAAAATCACTAGAATGGTAAATTCCCAGATCGGTAGACAGCCAGACATCCCCCGCTACAGCGGGATGAGCGGCCATTTTGACGCCGGCGTAAGACGTGATGTTTGCTGTGCGGGCGAAAGTCTTGCCTCCGTCTTTGGAAACGAGGATTCCGGTCGTATCACCAGCGTAGAAATAAGAGGAGTTGACTTTATCTGCTACCACAGCCGCGGTACTTGGCAGGGTTGAGATGGTCGTGCTGGTGTTTGAAGAAACTCGTAATGAGCCCGCGGATGATGCCCATACGATGGCTGATGCGTCGGCTGCGTAGGCAATTGCGCCTCCTGAAGCCGTTGATGGGACGCTGGTGACGAGAGTCCAGTTCTGACCTGCATTAGTCGAGGTTGCGAGTTGAGAGTTTCCTATTCTGAGAATATTCTTGGGACTTAGACCTGCATAGTCGATAGCGGTAGTTGTGCTCCAGAATGGATTATCGAAGCTATTTTCCGGAGCTTTGTTAAGATCGTAGTGTACAAAGCCGCCATCGTCTCCGACGGCGCTGATGAGCGGGATGCCGATTCCGGGGGGCGAGATGAGGCTTTCGACGCTTTCTTCTTCGATGCCGTCTGCGAGGGAGGAGATGTGGGCATTTGGCCAGGAAGAGAGGTTGTGGGAGCCGTAGATTGTGACGCCTGTTCCATAGAGGAAATGGTTGCTGTCGAAGGGGTTGATTTCGAGGGCTTCGACCATCCAGCCGAGGATCTTGGTGTCGGTTGGTTGGCGTTGGTTGTTGATCCAGGGTGCTTTGGCTGTCTATAGATTGTTAGCAGAAATAAAGGATATTGGGAGCGGCTTTACGTCGTAGGTGTAGTATTTTGCCTGATTTCCGTTTACATAATCCCAGATCGTGGTCCAAGAAGCTCCCTGTTGAATTTAGTATCATCAAGTGAACAGAAAAGGAGCAACTCACTGAGTCAGTACTCCTGAAAATCTGAACATCAGGGTACCAAAGGTTCATGGCGGCGACCATCAACGTTCCTGGCTTCTGAGTATCTAGCGCTAATCCTCCGTACCCAATCGAAACGCTATTCTTCGCAGCCCAAGCGGGAGTAATATTGGTGAACGTTCCATTCGATGAAACTCGATAGACGTATCCAGTACCAGCACTGTAAGGACCAGACTCACTATTGTATGAGATATACAATGCCTTTTCGGCCGGGGAGAATTTCATCTTGTGAGGAAAGACTCCCGTAGGTTGACCAACCATCGCTGTCCATGTCTCGCCAGCATCATTCGAGACCCAGGTTGAAGAATTTCGATCCGCTGTACCAACGTAAATCCTAGAGGTGGAACCATTCTTCAACGGCGAAGTAGGATCGAACGTGACAGCTGCAAGGCCATCGATATCATTGTTCAATCCAGAGGTATCGGTAGAATCCGAAATATATGTGCCGACCTGAGTGAAGCTCGTAACCTTTTGGAAAGACAATCCTTGATCAACACTTCTCCAAAGACCGTTTCCGCTTCGAGCGCCAAAGTAGATCACTTTATTGTTATTCGGGTCTATAGCAAGTCGTTCGCCCATTCCACGACCGGGCATGTTCCCACCAGCTTTGAATGGAAGTGGGGTTCGAGCCCATGTCTTTCCATAGTCTTCACTGCGCAGAACGGAGGCATTGTTTGAGTCCCAGCTGTTCGTGTACATTCCAACTGTGATGTAGACTCTTCGAGGATCAACTGGATCAGATGCAAGGGCATCCACTCCCCAATCATGCCTAGGAAGAATTAGATGTCGTGTCTCAATTGAAGAGGTAAACAATACCAAGTTGTGTCATTGGCATGATCTTGGAGAGGAGTCCATGAATCGTCCGCATTGAGTCGGTATAGTCCTCCTATATCTGTTCTCGCATATGCTAGCCCTTTTTCGGTGGGATTGAACACTATTCCAGGTGTAAAACCACCACCTCCTCCTATTTTTACATTTTTCCCTATCCAATTTAGCTTGACTCAATTGCCTACCATACAGATACTTACAAGTATAACCAGATACAGCTGAGGCGAGGAAACTACCAAGGAAGAATAACAAACGCATGCTGAGTATGTCCAGAGAAGTGAAGCATCCCAAAAGAAATTGTTCTCACAAGGAGAACACATTTCCTTACATATTCCGAGGTAAAACTTTCCTCCGTAGCAGATACATTAGAGAACAGGAATCTCGGAGCAGCAACCCGAGACAGCGGGCATGAAGCTTAAATTCTCTTTGAGCCTATATGCCTTCCCCACAGCATTCTCGGTATTGCCCACGATGGGCCCGGCCAGTCTTCAGGTACGCTGCGTGAAATGCGGGGTGGAGTGACAATCTTCATTTCCGCATCAAATCGGGTTTTGCCTAAACACGAGCACGCCATCATCCGCCACCGCGTACCAGATGCGATTGGCGGAAGAAAGAGTTGATGGGAAAAGATCAAGGTGTCTGGAGATGAAATGTTCATATGGAACAAAGAAGGGCCGGGCTGGGCATGTTTGGTGTTTGCTTGGGATGAAAGATTGGCGTCGGGGTGTGGGTGTGGGGTTGTGGCTCGAGCCGAGAGATTTGCACCCCGCAATGTGGCTGACGTGGGGGGTTTGCTCTATGGTGACAGCAAATTCAATATTACACCCTAATAACGGTATACAGACATGCATAAAGTGTCAGCCACCAAGCCAACTGTATGACCACCGCGAAAAGAAGAAGGGCACTGGCACGGTAGGGCACTGCACTGTGAGACAGAAACTTCTGCTCTTGATTCGAAAGGTTCTACAGTAATCGGGCGAAGGGCTCTGACGTGGATAACTGCCCCACCACCAGTCCTTTCAGTGGTTTCCCGTCGAAGCGGGTGCTCGGTGGTGGTGGAGAACGATGTGGCACAGTCCAACGTCAAACGCAAGCAAGCGCAGGCGCATGTTGCTCACGCTCTTCTAAGCCAAAGAATATATTCCGAAAGTGTGGTTACCAAGAACAAACCGCAGCACGGCAGCGGAGGTTTTTAGCCTACGCCCTCATTTACCAAGACTTTTCAACAACGGTCAGGGATGCGATGTGCAACAAAAGACCAAGCTCGCAGGTAGCAAGGCCCACGTGAGATTCATGTTCCCGTCTTGTGGCTTTGCTGAAGGAAAATCCTATGTCCGAGGCCTCGACCTTAGCCACAAGATCTCGCAGCTGCTTGATCAAAGTTTTGATCCTTCTGATCGTCGGAAAGTGAAGTCATCATTCAGCTTCACGAAGTCCACATCATCAGGTAAGAGATCAGCTCTGACTTCAACAGGCTGTCCTCCGTGTTTCATGAAGAAGTTGCCTTGAGAAAGAGGCAGCTTGACGCGCAGAGTATGATTCGGATACCACTGTGCCTATACGTCTCGGGTCAGTACGGATTTGATCCGATGGCGGGTCTGAGCTTACTTGATAACCCAAAGCTAGCATGATTCTGTAGTTCTCGGATTCGTTGGGCATTCCCGCATGCCTGCATTATCACGATCTCGATGTCAGTATTATATTTTCATATTTCTAAGACTGCTAGGGAACTCGAGGAGTGGATCCAGTTCCGGCATATCAGGGCGGCGAGCTAAGAGATTATGCAATGTCACATACCATGTGCGGAGGTCTCTCAACATGATATCGCCAGGCTCACACGAGGGTTGAATCGGAGGTCGAATCTTGCGCCTTTCCTCGATCACGTCTGGGAGGACATCACACATCGGGTCTCCAACCACAAGTCTCGCATTAGCAAGCTTCGATTCCGGGGTAGTGATCTTTTGTTGTCTCCCGGCTGTATGAGCATGCGAGCCCAGCCAAAACTCGGTCGAGCCGGTACTTGGATTGAAAGAACAAAGTGGAACGTTTGCAATTACAAAGAAGGGGCACTGTATGGAATTAGTGGAAGCACCTAAATAAAGTTATGTTTCCGCACCTGAGGATGGAAGAAAGTGATATCTTTGTGGACCGGCTGTCTGAGTCCATTTGTCTTGGGAAGCGCATTATTACCAGTAAGGAAATTCCATATTGGCTTGGAACCGAGATATCTGATCCGTATCAGAAAGACGAAGGACTTCTGAAGGGCATGCAGATGCTTGGCTTACGCATTCATAAGTTGAATGACAAACGGGTTGAAAAAGACATCATTGTAGAGAAGTTCGGGTTGCTTCAAGGGAGGAGCTTGAAGAATGTTCGCTTGAAATGTCAGTCTGCAGCCACAGTGCCGTAAGAAGAGTCGCCTCACAATTGACGCCCTGGTTGAAAGGCTTGATCTTGATCATATGTTCTGCATCTTTCGCCATGAAAGAATTCAAATTTTTGACATGATCGACATCGACGACCGACTTGAGAACGACGAAGCCATCCTGATGAAGGGCTTCGAGAGCTGCTTCAATGTTTGGACTGTCATAAGCACTTGCTTTGAGTTCGTCTAAAGTGGGGTGGATCTGTCGAGGAGTATCCGCGACGTCCTGAGATGCAATAGAAGCCATCTTGGGAAATGTGCTTTCAAGCCTCAGACTTTCGGTAAGTGATTGAAACTTTTCATGAAACTCTCTTTCAACTTGGAAGATGTCTGCAATTTGAACGTTGAAGAATGGGACGTGGAGAACGGCGACCCTTATCCGGACTAGCGAGGTCTCACCCCCATTCTGCACCCCTCTTAGGTCAGCATCACAACCTCTGAACAACTTTCTCAGCCTCTTTCTTCTCTTCATCCTACTTCACACCGCCCAGACTCGAGAGAAGGGACATCGAACATGCATCGAACATGTGCTCCCCACCTTTGAAGGGTCGCGTCGTCGTTGTACGTCGCGATAAGATCCTTGGTATCTTTCATGATCGGCAAAGGGAGGGGCCCTGGTCGTTCTACCCTCCCAGCATCTCATTTAGGAAGCTGTTCGCACGAGTTGGACATTTTACACCGACTTCACTGGCTGTCCGCTGTGGCGACTCCACCAATGGCTCTGCCGACTAACCTTATTATGCCTAGAGATGGACGGAAAGGCCGAAGGTTTCGCAACCGCGATGGCGCCGTTATCTCCAACGTGATATCTGAGTGGATACACCACCGGCTCTAATCGTAAGCTCTTGACCCATGGGTCGATAGGATCGCACATGAGCTGCCTTTTCTACATCTGTCAGACAGCCATCCAGACATTGTTCTTCCCGTGTTCTGGATTTCGTCGTCCTATATAACTCCTAGTTGGAGTCCTCGATTGTTTTCTGGGGTGCGCATCGTGGGATCTCAGTGAGCTTCTTACCCCGCCGAACAAAAATTCAAGAGATCGCTTGCCGCTACGAGGTAGCTTCCACAATCATGGGTGTCACCGAATGGAAAACGACCGTCGGCGAAAAGACCTCGACGTTTAAGGGGGCATTTCGGAGTCGCGAAGGCTTTAAGTATTTCATAGAGACTCGGGACACGGCTCTTGATCAGCATCGCGACCCTGACGCGAAGCATGGCCAGACGTGGAGTAACGAAGATTTGGACCCAACTCCGCCAGAGAAGCGGACCTGCAAGTTGGATCCATTCTATTTAAAAGGCAAAGCTGATCGATAATAGGGCGATGGTGGAATTATGTGACGTTCTACACGGGACTCTCCTTTGGCAATTGGACATTGGGCAGTACTATGGTGGGAATTGGCCTGAACTGGTGGCAATCCATTCTAGTGTGGGTTTTCTTTCCTAGCTTTATTCAAATGTTGAATTCGGCACAGATAGCTAACATGCCATCAGAATCTTTGCCAGTCAAATGATCTCTTCCATTGCCATGTTCTTCAACTCAAGATGCGCTAGTGTCTATCACATCGGCTACCGTAAGTCACCGATTTTCTCGCTTTCTGGTGTCTATCACTGGACCTTATGTAACATTTTCCAACGTCCTAAGACTTTGCAAAACCGCCTTTCTTGTGAAGTTGCGATAGAAGTATAGTTGTCCTGACATTTGATATTATAGCCGTCGTCGCTCGAAGCGTGTTTGGCATGTGGGGTTCCTACTATTTCGTTGGGGCACGTGCAGCTCTTGCAATTATTTGGTATGGGGTACAGTGTGAGTCTCAGCTCCATATTATCGACCTTCAACCTGATTCCCTTCAGTATACTCCGGAGCGAGCTTCATGGCCAATATTCTACGCTGCATTTTCGGCCACAACTACACAGATATTCCAAACCACATCCCAGAATCAGTTGGTATCACCACAGCTGGGATGTTGGCATTCTTCCTTTTCTGGCTTGTCCACTTTCCATTCTGTGCCTTTAGACCCTATCAGCTCCGAGGCTTCTTCTGGTTCAAATCAATCGTGATTCTTCCAGCCGTTTGGGGGTTATTCATCTTTTGCATGGTCAACACGAAGGGCCATATTGGGACGCTTTACGAGTCTAAGATTTCCGGAGGCAAGGGTTGGTTTATTATGTATGCCATCAACAGTGGTATGGGCAACACAGCGACTTTGATAACCAATCAACCCGACATTGCCAGATGGAGCAAAACTAAGTCTGGAGCTCAATGGTCGCAACTAATTAGCAATCCCATCGCAGTCACGTTGTCGGCATCTCTTGGTATTCTCGCTACCGCTGCGATCAACAATAGCTGGGATCTCGATCTATGGAATCCATGGGATCTTCTGGGTGCGATTTTGGACAGATATTGGACCGGAAGTGTCCGATTTGCTGTCTTCTTGTCTGCTTTCACCTGGATGGTATCTATCCTTGGAACGAACATTGCAGCGAACATGATTCCTTTCGGATCAGACAGCAGTATGCTCTTCCCACGATACATCACTATTCCACGTGGACAGTTCATTGTCGAATTCCTCGGCTTTGCCATTTGTCCCTGGAAGATCCTTGCTTCCGCATCCGTCTTCACGACCTTCCTCTCAGGCTACGGTCTATTTATGGCTAGTGTTGTTGCCGTCATGATTTGTGATTGTAAGACTTCCTCCAAAAACTTATCTTTAACCCATACTTACAATTTTAGATTATCTCCTCACCAAAGGCAACGTCTTCATCGGACACCTCTACAACGGCTCCCGCACCAACAAACACTACTACTACCACCATGGCTGGAACATCCAAGCGCTCATCGCCTACATCTGCGGCATCGTGCCCCCATTCCCGGGCTTCGTCGGCACGCTCGGCGCGCACGTCTCCACCGGCGCTACGGATCTCGGACGTCTCGGCTGGCTGCTCTCCTTCACGATCTCCTTCATCGTGTATTTTGCCATCTGTACGGTCTGGCCAACGAAGAACCAGAGGCTGATCAAGGAGATGGGGCTCGGGTGGGAGGAGCAGAGTGGTGATACGATTACTGCGGAAGATGGGACACAGATTGTGGAGGAGGGGAAGCAGGTTAGGGTTAGGGATGAGAGTTCTGATGATATTGTGAGGGATCACCTGTATGGTGCTGAGAAGAATTGATGGGGGTAGGTTGGTGTTACTACTGTCCTTGACGAATATTCGCTATTCTGAAATCGAGATGCTACTTCTGAATCGACTTCTCGATTCCATGCTTTTGGTCTAAAGTTGGAGTGTCAATTGCTTGGATTCTGCTGCTTTCGCGAATCTCAAATCCAACGTCCAGCAAGTGCTGTATATTGCCAAACTTAATTTGCGCGAAAAAGTCTCTGGTGGCCCTACCTGTGCCCCCTTCTTGGCCGTAACTGGTCTGAGCAGACACTGATTGACTCTGCGTAATCGCATGTGTCTCAATAGAGCAAAAGAGTAAGAAAGCCCAAGCAGATATTTGACCATTTTCTGCGCCTGGTACCTGATTAAGGTTGGTGTCGAGCGCAAACAAATAGAAGATTTCGCCTTGTTTGGCCAATCACGTTTCAAAAATGCGCCTCTTAGCTTCGCATCTAAGTCGAGGATGCCGTAGGGCGGCCATGCATCTACGTGTACGTGCTCCTTCAAAATCAGCTTCCCCTTCTGACTGGTTCTCCATTATTTTCCGTCCAAAAGCAGCGCCGAGTACACACCCTGGTCACGCTCTCCTCACAGGCTCTCCTTGTCAACGCACGAATGAGATGTAGCAATCTTTGCAGGATGCCGCCAATCCTGTACGTCAGCTCGCTGTTTTTCTTCAGCCTCGTTGCCATCGTGCCTCACCGTGCTTGCCTCAGCCTCTTCGCCGCTTCACGTTGCTGCGATAGGGAATAAAGGATGCAGCACGGGCGTCGGTGGCTTGACATATATCAATGAGAATCTTTAGGAATATGATGTGGATCTTGTGTCAATTCGTGCTAGTCGCCCACCACGACCAATCGCGAGCCTTTCCTGCACCCACCACTCCGTGGCTCTTAGGTCCACAAGAAGCCTACAACGGTACCTATGAAATAGTTTCCTAACCACCTCAGAAGACCAATACTCATATTCGTATTTTTATCAAAGACTTAGCAGAGATCTAGTGTAAACGCAATCTGAACACGATGAGTAAGTCTCCCATATTATTCTGAGAAGATATCATCTCAATATCGTTAGTCTCGACCGGCGATACTCTCACAGTAATCTTCGGCATGGTAGCCTCGATCACAGCCGTTGGAGCAATATGGGTAGCTTACAAGCAATATACAACTACAACTACAACAAGGCGTACGTGTTTCTAATTCAATTCTAAACCCAAAATTTCCAATCCATAAATTCAACCTCATCCTTTATCACTCAATTCCCCGATTGTTCAGTAAGATTCTAACCATCGCGCAGCAGAACCAGATGTAGAGCTTGGCATCCTCAACCCCACAAATTCGAATTCGTCCGCGAACATTGCGATGGGAGATGAGAACGACAATGCCATAATTGTTGGCAGATACCCACAAGAAGGAAGTCAGGTGCATCATGTCGTTGGAGATATTTTGGAGTTGTTGTCGAGGCATCTTCGCCCTCTTTGATACGCGAGGTAGCATCTCCACCTTTGTCCGCGAACATTGCAACGGGAGATGAGGACGATGATGCCATAATACCCACAAGAAAGGAGCCAGGTGCATCATGTCATTGGAGATATTTTGGAGTTGGTGTCGGGGCATCTTCGTCGCCGATGCGCGAGATAATTATCTCCAGATGAACAGCAGGAGGAGCTAGATAACCACGTTCTTTTGTGGATTTGAGAATCGCAAAAGTAGCAGATCAATTTAGACAAGGAATAATTATTGATCTTTTTCATCTGGAACTGTGATCATGTTGGTAGCTCTCTAGACTTGCACACTTGTTGCTTGACCCAAATTTCGATGCAGACTCGACGGGAGACTGACTTTGAAGATCACCACCATCAAGTTCTTGCTGCGCCCTTCGTGCCAGCCCTTTGGAGAACTTCATCTCGAAGCTGCAGAAGTGAGAAGGACTTTTAGGCCATGGGCGGCCTACGAGACGCAGGAAGAGACGCAGGAGCCCGCTGCGACATCGAGTCCTGATCCCTAACTTTGGATGGGCCTGTGCAGAAGTCACATGAAACGGAAATTTTTTCCCTCGGAAATGTGCCATCAAGAATCGCATAGAAATAATTCAAGTTAAAGATGGGTATATAACATATGCGCCTTCGATCATTACTCAACCTTCACCCAACGCCCCAAACCAAAACTCAAGATCTTCCCATAACTGCATTCGTGGCCAAAACTTCAATGCGCCTCGCGTACAAACTCATCATATGACAAACAGGATCACCCCAAACGACTCCTCTCAAAAGCTCGTCTGTAACGATCTGAGCAACGACTCCTTCATTCATTCTTTCTTGAATCTGCTTCTTTTTGTTTGGTCGAGTCTCGTACTTTTCAACACTTCTCAAGAGGACAATTCTTCCTGCATTACTTAATGCTGCTTCTGGCACTGGCCATACTGGTGCAAACCCTGGGGCAGGCACGTTCTTCGGAGTTTTTGAATGTTTTATCTTGTTGATGTTCAACGAGCTCGTTGACTTTCCAAGACCTGAGACAAGTGGTTGTAGTTTTTGAGGTGTGACGGCATCGAGGCAGGTTTGCCCAGGAGCTGGTGTAGCATATAGATCTAGGAGCGACCGAACATAAGCCTTGTCGGCTCTAGCGACTGGGTCGCCTTCATTTACGAAGGACAGAAAGATGGATTTTCGAAGAGCTGGAGTGGGTGGTTTGGCGAGAGGCAGGAGAGCGGTTGGAGGTGCGCCAAAAGTCACGCAGTGGACTCGTTTGAAGCATCCCGTGAGAATGTTCAGCTCAGACTCGGTTTCTGGATTGGTGGCAAGCATGTGCGAATAAAGTAGAGCTGCGACTGCTCCACCTGCACTGTGTCCAGTAATCAGAAGTGAACACTTCGATCGCCCAGGGTCCTCCTCGAGAAGATGTCGAAGACGAGCCGCAACCGGTTTGATCATCTTCTTAGCAACAGAGAGAAAACCTGCATGGCAGAAGTTGCCAGGGTCGTCCTGTTCAAGGTTAGCGGGGTAATCACGTGAAGAGGGATTAGCCTACGAGAAACCCTTCTGGTGAAGCCGGAACTGAATTGAGGTTTACTGCCCAGTCCATAAATGTCTGCGTCCCTCGAATAGCAAAGACAATAGTGTTCATGTCATCCATTGGAACTGACTTGATAACCATCGCCTTTGTACCATGTCTCCAATCAGAATCCACATGTTCTTCTTTCTCCTGGCCAGATGGCTTTGCGTAGACTCGTTCGGAGTATTGGACTGCTAGACACAGCAGAGGATACGTCGTTACATATCTAGATATTGTTAATAAAAGTTGCAAGAGTTCACGCAGAGAAACTTACAACTTGAGTGGGGGAAGATTTGGAGGAAGCCTCGAATTGGCATACAGGTTGACTTTTGCGAAGTAGTTGGTACTAGTCAATGCAGAAGACACAGAGTTGTTGACCATGCCCTTTGACTTTCCCTTGCTAACACCCCGCTCCGCATATCCTGCTTCTTGTTCCTGTTGTAGCATAGGCTGAGGCGGAGGATAGACGACAAGCTCCCTTTCATCTCCACTGAACCGTCCTCCATCGATGAGTGTGATAACATTGTCGAATTTCGATGCAATAAGTTCGCAGAGTACCGCTCCTTGATCGACATATTGGGTGCCTTGCTGGTAGAGTGGACTGATCCCACTATGAATGAATTGACCGACAGCTAATCCGGATCCGTTTCCTGCTAGCAGATTCGTGACCGAGCCAAGCTTGTATTTGCTGACTACGCCACTTTGCTGTGGTCTCTGCGGTACAGGAGGGGAATAGCTTTGCTGAACGAAGACGGGTTGATATTGAGGAGGAATAGGTGCAACTAGCCAGCCTTGCGAGGATGGAGGTTCATTGCCACGAGATGTATTGGGTTGCTGTTGAACATATGTCCAACTAGGCGGGTTGGCGATGGCATATTGGTTCGCTGGTTGAGTAAGAAGAGTTGTTGATTGCGATTGTGATGGTGGAGGAGCTGTCGTCTGTTTCTTTCTGCTAAAGATCGCCATTTCGCTTGACCAAGTTCTGTGATCCTTGTAGGCCTCTCGGCGGCAATCACGATTCCGATAACCTTCTTTTCATGTCAATGAATCAAAGACAAGAAGAATTTCCAAGACTCTCGACGCAAGACACGAAAGGAAGTGGAGAGGGGAGGATCAAGTAGGAACGACGCAATCGTTTTCGTTTCTCATGACAAGGCCCCGAACGGTATTCACGGCTCTCTTAAGTTCTGCCCAGGCTCTAAATCCCTCTAGGAGAGCATGCGATTCGTCCATTGCTCCGCCCTATTGCTATTTCAGGGCTCCCCCAGGCGCCATTGCGCAGGTTCGCCCGGTGGAGGAACGAACCAGAGGCAAACTCTTTGGACTACGGGCGGATGCGTCATGCACAGTGGTTTGAAACAAACATTTATTCGAATGAACTCGTGCGTGGTATGCACACTGTGCATATGCGTGATATAAGCTTTAAGGACTACTGGAGAGGGGTAACCACGATGCTGCCGATTCGTGCTCGTTATCAGGAAACCAGAGCCAACGAAGTAGTTCCTGTGGCGTGAGGGAGATAGCAGAGCTTCCAATTGATGGATTGGCAATCAAGAGCATATGCATATGAAGAATGGGGGGAGCTGTGTTTTGTTAATATGTTCTTGTGACGGGATTCAACGAGTCGATGAGCACTGCCGGCAGCCCAGTAGTTATTGAGTTCAATTATCGCTGTAGAACGTTCAAACCGTAATTTGTTCAACTGGCCGCGCCTCCCTCTCATGCAGATTGTCAGGCTCAAGCTTGCCTGATTTCGGCAGTACCAAAGCCTTCTCTTCGCTACAGCCTGTCATCAGAATGTGCCTCGTAGGCTGGCAGTCGAGCGCCTCGTATCAGCCAGCAACACTGGAGCCTTCTTTGATTGAGGAGCACAATATATTGAGGTTGATTTGGAGGGATTCGAGCCAAACAAGCTTGCTTTTGTGTTTCGCTTATTTATTCGAGTGAACTCGTACCTGTTATATACCTAGGTACTTTGGGAATATGTTTAGGAAACAAAAACCTAAATTCAAGGTATCAATGTTTTGTTTTCAGAAACCTACAACAATTGTAATCCATCGGATTAATCATTAGTTCATTTAGCAATTAACACAATTATTATCTGTTTATACAAAATCATACAACACACGAAATTTGGAAATGGTATTACACTAGAACAAGCTTTTTCAACTTAAGTTTCTGCTGATCAAGCTTGACAAGTGCCTCGCCGAGCATGTATCCATCGAGATAGGAATCACCGATCACCTTGAAGCTTTCAATTCCATCTATGTTGATTCCCGTAGGTAGAAGAATGACAGCAGCAGCACATCCAAGGATGGCAAAGACTTCGCATCCTGCTTCGATCTGACCGAAGCCAGATCCGAGCAAACCGTCGCTGCAGATGAAAGAATCACGAGAATGAAGAATAGTCTCAAGATCGCTGAGGATGATTTCACTCCAAGAGTCTAGATCCTGCTCGGAGTATCTTTCAGTCAATTCTTGAGCAAGATCTGCCATGGGTGGACCAACAATCATGGTGTTTTCCTGGATCGCTAGATATGCAAATACTGCGAGTATCATTCTTGTGGCATCTGCGTCACTAAGTTCGGCGAGGATTTCGACATCTCTCAAGATGCGGCTGCAAGTGAAACTCTTGCAGAGTCTTAGGAGGTCGGGAATAGTAGCCTCTTGAGGGTTCCCAAGCATCAAGGAAGAAAGACAAAATCTGTCGAGACAACTCGGCTCTCTTTCTTCTGGGATATTTTCATTTTCCGAGACTGGAAACTCTGCAACCGAGGAGATTGTTCCAAGATGAATCCCTTCAACTGTCACCATTCTTCCGTCCTTTGAGAACTCAAAAGATGCTTCCCGAGATCCAGTTGCTTCCACCTCCCCGGTAGATCCATCTAGCAGACAGCTCGTATATGCGTCCACCCAGTTCACGACCCAGCTTGGAAGTTCCATGGCGCTCTTGAGATGATGAGGGCGTTGCATTCCACATATGACATCCAATCTTCTAGTGGATTGAATGATGTACTTGGTAGTATCAATGTATAATTGCTCAACCCCTCGACTGTAGTCGATCACCATGGCAGGATCCTCCTTTGCAGTCGTGATTCCCAATATTGCGTAAACCTTGTCCTCTGGTAGTGTCGATTCTTTCGTGCAATGCCACCTCAGCGCTTCGAACAGTGAGGGTTCCTCATTTCCAATATGGGACAGAAGGCCCCTCGGGCCCTCGTACCATACGTCGGAAGTAAAACTTGCCAGACGAGGATCGTCTTTGACTAGCTTCCACAGAGCACTTTGATTCAAATTGACGATATTCTGAGCTCGGAGCAATGTTTCCCAAGGAAGGAGATCCTCGCCGCAAAGGATATGAGCCTCTTTTGCCGAGTTCACTTCTTGAACCACCCATACTCGGGTCCAGTACGTGCGTGTTAAAAGTGCTTGTAAGGCGCAAAACTCATTCTTTCGTCTCGGATTTATGATTTGCTCAATTGGGCCCTGACTGTCGTCTTCCCAAGCGACGAGAGTCTCAGCCAAGCTGGGTACCAGGCGACTATCTTCTGCAGCCTCACCTAACGATATGAAAACACCTTTAGCTTTGCTGTATATCGACCTCATTTTCGTCACTTGATGATTTCTTTCTTTGGGGTCGTCTTGATTGATACAGACCCGATCGAACACGACGAAAGAAATCAGTAAGTCGCACCCCTAGTAAATCCTTTGGTTCGCCAAAGCTCATTCTCCGTTAAATTTCTTTAACAATCTTTTCTTCTATTATTCCTTTTTATACTTTCATTATAGATTCGATTTGAAAACAAACTTCACAGGTTAAATGTTATTCATTGTATTTTAAAGAGCCCTACTTCGATTTTAGGATTCATCTAAACTAATGAAACACTTCCTTCAGCCCATCGCAAATAACTCTCGAAGCCCAACGCAAATAACTTTTGAAGTCTATCGCAAATAACTCTAGAAGGATTCATCTAAACCAAACTAATAAAACACTTCCTTCAGCCTATCGCAAACAATTCTCGATATCTCTTAAACTTTTAGAGAGTGGACTCGCATAAGTGACATCTTTCGGGCCTGTAGCGAAATAATGAGTATCTCCACCCCAAATAATAGCTACGGGCCGGAAATCTCGATCGACGATAATTGATCCTAAATCTCCTTTGGCAGACATAAACCCTTGTGGATTTAAGGCAATGAGACACAGTTCCCTTAATATGCTACTTCTGCCCTTAGTGTTTTGCGTACTCTGAATAGTATTAAATGTGCCTCCAACCCATTTGTTTGTGGTCCGACTTCTTAGTTTAAAGACAAGCTCGCTAGGAATTAGGTTATTGTCTCGAATAGGCTTAAAATGCGGACTCGGATTAAAGTGTAGTGTAGTAGTGTGTTGAAATTCCTTATTGACTTAAGCAATCGATGAGTGGTCGAACGATATAAAAGAACCACTCGTACGAACATACTACTTATTTTAGCTATTGTTAAAACCCTTAAAGTATTTAAGTAGAGATCACATACTTTGTTTTCAGCTAAAATCGCAGGGTTGATAATTAATATAATAGCCTAGTTACTACAACTCTCGAATTGTGGGAGTAATCTGTCCAAACCCAAAGTAGTATAAACATAGCTAAGATCAATATCATATTGCGTTGCGTTCCTAAGAGTTTGATCTAGAGTAGTAATCTCAAAAGTAGTCCTAATAGCGTTCTTAGATACAGTTCCCCATCGTAATAACTTAATCTTAGTATTAATTTCTTATATTATCGTTTGATAGTCGCTAGCTATTAGGCATATTACTCGCTGTTTAGGATGTCCGCTATTCTCGATATAAGGTTTATTGCCTAAAATACTATCTAGGTTAATAATATGTTTATAAGTAAGTGTATAAACTATAGTTCGGCCATCCTTATCGCAATACTAGATGTATCTAGAGAGGGTACCCACGGAATTGATATCTACGGGGCCGATTGATAAGTATAGTAGCCGGGTAGGGGAGTTGTAGACATCGGGGTTTCTATTAAGGACAAAGCACAAGTCGATATCAGACCGGGATGTGCGGCAGACATTAACGTAGATCCTGCATTATAGCTCAAGTTAGCGACTATTCTGTGCTATAAATAGCTAGATAAGGGACTTTACGAATCTTTCTCGCTCGAATCGAGGCCTACTACTATCATAACTTTAAGGATCATCGAGATAATGTTGTAGGCAGCATCCTCGAAAAGGGCTTTATCGGCCACAATAATGTGAATAGTTATCGGGTTCTTGAGACGCTTAATATCAAAACCGAGCCGTAGAACGTTGAGTCCCCAATTGCAATCCGGTAGTATAGTGTGAATGGCCGAGACAATATTATTATAAAGTTCATCCTCGAAGATTGCCACAAACTTGTGTTCCAGATCGGTGGCTCCGATCGCGAAAATGTTCTTGTGAGGGGTATAGGTAGAAGGGCTTTTGCAGAGGTATAAGGGATTAGAAGGATGGCTGCTGGCGCAGACCTCGAGACCTCGCATACCGTAGAGGGAGCGCATCTCTTGCATCACGAGGTACTCCTTGTGAGAAGACATAGTGATGGGGCACGTTGGCTGTTTATTCGTATTGGCTTTCAATAACAAAAGTGGTGTGGCAGGGATGACCTGCGTGGCAGTAAGAGACCTCCGATGATGAAGGCGGTGTGGTTCGTTATCGATAACGATAAGGACAGGACAAGGCCTCTTGATGCCTTAGGCAAACACATAAAGTAATGGAGCTAAACCCAAAGAAGGAACAAAGCGGCAAAAGTCACGTGGGACCAACCCCTCTCCCGCTTGAGAGAATTTCATGAGCGAGGGTGGCGCATCCCCCCTGGCATTACACAGCTGTAAAAAGTCTGCACCTGCACTTTATTCAGGGGATGGTAGGGCGCAGCGAGATCACAGCCACTATGCTCTAGCGATACATAAATAAAGTAGCACTGACGTCCATATATTCTGTCTCGCCGCTCAGACGTCTCATTTCCTCGTCCGTATTCTACCTCCAACCCCTCAACACCAAATTACTTGCTATTCTCAATCTAATGGATGGGTTGGCCGGAGCCCTGGGTTCCGTCATCGGCTATCTCGGAGCCGAAGTTGCCGAGAAAGAACTCCTTGAGCGGCTGCTTTGGCCTCAAAGGTTCTACAACGACTGCAATATCAAGACTCTGCTCAACCAGTTTCTCTTAATGGGAATGGGAGGCCCGCTGCATCGAGCCGCTTTGGCAACCCTTGATGACTTACGGGATCATGGCCTCTACCTTGGGCCTCGTCGTGGCGATATGCTGGGTACCGCTTTCTATAGAGATCTTCGCACATTCAACTTCTGGAGAACGCATGAAGATAACTACGCTCAACCTAAGGAATCACGCAACATACTCTGGATTGAAGTACTGTGAGATATCAAAGGCGATCAAGATTGCACCATGATTAATACAGTCGACTCTGAATCCCAGCACAAGCAAAACTGTTGGAATATACTCCTAAGGATTCCGTTGGTACGCGGCGAACACGGGATTCAGGCTAGCCATAATAAGACTAGTCCAATTCGTTGTGTTCATTTGTGTACGCGGGAAGAAAGAGAGCTCGAGGGAGAGCTCTCTTATATATTCCGTCGAGGTCACGTGCTAGGCACGTGCCCCCTAGTGCTGTGCTGCGGCTGTGTTCAAACAAAAACATCCCGCTTCGGGCTTTTCAGCAAGTCCACCACCTCAGGCTCAAGCTAATTAATAGTGACACACCAAGTCCAAATGGTGTTGTAAGAGTCGGAGAAGAACATATAACAGCCAGAGGGTTCTTGTTCGTTATCGCCAGTGAAGGACTTGCGGTCGCCGTGGCCCTTATTTCTAACATTGAATTTGGGTCTTGGTGGATGTTCGCCTACTTTTGTACACCTCTGTTGCTCAAATGTGCCTCCATTTTATGGAGCGTCCGGCGCGAAGGCTTGATGTCGATTGAACAATTGAGCGAGAGAGGCGACGTCGACCAGCCTGAGATCTTTGAGTTGGAGGATAAGCATCACGGCTTTATGATCATCGAGGGACCGGCTCCGGTAATCCAACAGTTCTTCGGGCACTACGGCCATCCACGGCGCGATGAAAAGCACAGGGGTCGGATTTTGGCAGACCGTTGGAGAGAGGTTTTGTCGATAGTCCTAGTGTACACCTTTGTCCTTTACTTTCCCGCTGGCTTACTCGCTCTTCTTTGGATGAACCGGAACCAGCAATATCTTTGGCTTAGTTACCAGTTGTACGCAACTTTGGCAATGCATACCACTCGGGTCCTTGGGTGGAGTGGTTGCGGGAGGACGGAGAAACGGCTTGCTCGCTTACTAGAGCAAAAGAAAGAGGTATGGCTTCAGAGCGCAGGGGGTTGCACTGTCGCGGCAACTCTGGACGTTACTGAAGTGCTTAATATGGCTGAAGGAAATAGGAAGGTTAAGGAGCTTATCCAGTTGCGCTCTTTACAGAATGCAGAGGCATAATTCTCTAGAATTCCGCAAGAGCGTTGGTCTAGCAAGTACAAGGATTTCCGTCAATATACTCTCGCATCATGATCGCTAGCTCGAGCCGTCTCTACTAGTATGGAATACGTAAGGCCCAAGGTTGTTGTATCATCGCTACCGTCGCCTACCCCCTCGAGAGCTTTATCCGGATCTGTCTGTGCGCGCTTTGGCGCTCAGTCCCTCGCATTCACAACTACTTGCCCGGGATTACGTCCTCAAGTACCGCGTTATTGGATCAGCTGCAAGCTGATTTTCTCCCTAGTTTTTTGGACGGACCGCGACATTCGTTGCACAGCATTCCGGATTCAAGTGCCATGCAGCTCGAGCGCTCCATAAAACCGGTGAGCACTAAGTACAATCTCACTGGAAATAAATAAGTTGGACGATGTAGATTAATGAGGCACTTTCTCGTAGAGATTGATTTGCCGAGAGTACGTTTCAGAATCCAGCAAATCTTTTGATGCAAATTCCGGGAAGGAAGACGTGTAACGAACCCCTGATCCAATCGTTTATCAAAGCAACGACTACATGTCCCAAAACAGCGAGCTGCAGCCTTGTGCACCGTGTTGACCATAATCGTAACCTTGATTACGACCAATCACCAGTGACTGCTGTTAATTATAGACACGGGAGCGATACGCTTTTCGAGGGCGCCGGGATCACATCCAATGAAGCAAACATCCTGAAACAGTAGGTTGCAGTTTTATGCGCTGTCTCGCTCATTCTTGTGGACAACATCAAGACCAATCATTGCGAAATATTGCCGATTAAAGCCACGCGGACCTGATTACATGATTTGAAGTATATCTAGGTTCGAACAGAGGTAAGCAGGTTGGCCCGGCTTCCCTTTAATATGAATAAAAGGCTGTTTTCCCTCTCCCAGCTTCTCAGTTAACTTGATCCCACATCGCGTCTAATCGCATGCAATCGCATGCATCATATGAGGTAACAACACAACCGAACCCTATCTGTTCTGCAACTGGTATGTACTAACCACGTTCTAATAGTCTGTACTAGTACGAGCCCCCTCAACAAAACCTTCTAGAACGCTAACACCTTTCTGCTTGATACTACAAACGGAAAGACTCGAAATTTTCCATCATATTTGTTTCAATGTCTTAAAGCGCTTCTCGGATATCAACGCTCCTCACCTGGTATTAAACTAGGCTTTGCACAGAATTTCTCTTAATACCGTTTCGCTGCAACATGAGCGCCGCTTCAGCCGGAGTCGCGAAGGAGGAAAAGGCACTTGGATCCTGGCCTCGACGCCTTCTCCACGTACCGACATTGACATCATACGAGTGGCAGCCTGGAATTAAGTACGGAAAGGCCGTGAAGCCAGCATACAACATCCTTACCTACACATGGGGTCGCTGGAAGCTCGCCGATAGCCCCACCAAAGAAAGACCAGAAGTGCAGGGCATCCCCGTGAAGGGTATCCCATGGGACATCCCAAGGGTTCACCCAGCGCGGTTCACGACTCAGCAGTTCTTGGAGGCAATCCGGCAAGCGACAATGTGGTGGTCTATTCCAGGTCCTGACGGTTCAAGGGTGATGGAGCCCGAGGTCGAGTTTGTCTGGGTAGATGTTGCTTGTCTTGACCAAAGAAAGGGTGAGCCAACTTCTGACTCCGAGAGAGGTCGTCAAGTGGCTATATTCTCGAAAGCAATCAGGACCTTTGCCTGGATAGGTTCCATTCCTTCTCTTCAGATGGAGAGGATACACTCTGCCATTACCGATCTTACCTACGACGTGCTCAACGGACCCAAGCCATCAGGATATGCCCCTTTCCGAGACCACATCGAGAACGCATGTCAAATGTTGGAGTCATTCTTTTCTGATCCATGGTTCACATCATTGTGGACCCTACAAGAGACTTTCCTCCGTGTAGACGCCGTCTTCCTTTCTCAGGAAGGATTGAGAGTGACGAGGATGGGAGCCGACGATCCTAGTGCGAAGTTCGAATTCGGTAATCTCGTTCACCTAGACTTCCGTATGAGAGAGTGGGATGAATCCCTTCAGGATCCCGCACCCCAGTCCTGGCGAACTATCCTTGATCTCATGAACAAGTCGGGTATATCTGCAATTGGCTCTGGTAATTTTATCGCGGCATATCTTGCCGCGAAAAGCCGCACTGCCAAGCGAGACGAGGACCGTGTGTACGGCATTCAGCAACTATTCAATTTGCGACTGGGAAATACTGCCCCTGGCTCTGCAGGGACATATTGGACCAGGGATCAGCTAGAGGATCAACTGGCTGAGCGGTTACTTGTACAGCATCCTGTCCTTAGCCAGATGCACGTGTTCACTACGCCTGCCTCCTTTGGCACGGCCTGGCGTTTGAATCAGAGCTCAGCCTGCCCTCGACTCGATTTCGCATTACTCTACAATTTTTCACCTGGAGCATCAAGCCGGAGATCGGATCAGCAGATGGCTCAAGGAAAGGTCAAGCCGACATGTACGTTCTCTACAGGGAAGATCTCGGGTACGACATGGTGCTATTTCAAGGGATATATGACGCCTTTCCGGATTTTTGAACAACGATGTTACGAGGCTGAAAAATCGTCTACTATCCGTCCTGTAACGCTAATAATGCCGCCTAATGTACGAAAGGCGTTTTCATTTAAGATTTACCTCGATGCCTCGGCTGAAGTAGTCAGTTGTCCGGATTTTCTTCATGGAAGCGAAGTTGATCTAAATGACATCGACTACGGGATATCTGGGCTGTCCAATCGTAGGGCGAGACCAGACAAAGCTGCGAGACAACAACGACTTGCTCAATGGCTCTCATCATCATTCGAACCCTCTCAGCTCATGGTACTAGAACTTTTGTCACTCAACAATGGGGTTGGGGAAGGGCCGACTAGGTGGTACACATATGGATTGATTTTGCTATACCAGAAAAGGAACGATTTGGGATATTTCAATCGACTAGGCTGCTGCTATTGGGAGGATTATAGCAAGAACAGTCGGAGAAAAACATACCCGGCCGATTGGAGTCGTTGTGAGGGGATTGTCGGCTAATGAACCGCGTTCTTGCGTTCAGAGTATAGGAGCAATAGTTTTTAGACTCTTCCGAATTTCACATTCAACCTTCGACCTTCGACCTTCGTTGGTTCACGTGAACAAGGACATGAGATGGCATGTCGGCCAAGACTTGCTTCTGCACTCGCTGAGATGTCGGCTTCGCTAGATGTATCGACAAAGAGGCTCCACGGTCCGCCTGCAGAAACAATACTATGCATAGCAGACTTCGTCCCTACCGTCTCCGCTGCTTGTCTTGCTTTATGTAATCGATCCTTGAGCAGGATAGTCGGTCCTCATTCTTTGGAGATCTATTCACGATGAAGAACAAGATGTTCGCCTGGCTTTCCTGCTCTGTTTGGTGAAGGATCTTTCGGTATGATTTGTATATTGTAGTTGTACTCAGCTCCGTTCAAGCAGCGCAGTACAATGGCCACGATTAGTTCCACACCGCCAAGGTCTCCCTTGTGCCAGCAAGGATGTAAGCTTCTGTTATTATTGGTTTTCGTTTTACTTGCTGAAGTTTGCCAACATCCAATTGCTGATGGAGCGCTATCGCAACAGTCCTGATTACGCAATCCCACTGGAAGCCTTTTATTATACTGAGATTGAACTCAGTAGCGTTCATGAAACCACTACTCTTATATCTATTAATGCGCGTATCGTTTCAAATAAGCTCTTAATACGATCTCAGATGTGGATTCTGGTACCGAGTGATCAGCGAGAAGATTTCTTTATTAAGCACTCATCTCTATAAGTATATAAGAAGCGTGGAAGGAGCTTTAGGGATAATAGATTACTGCAACTTGTTCGATACAGGCTTGATCATTTTAATGATAAATCCCTCAGTGCCACCTCCTCATACAGTCATGTACTTCTTAGCTGACGCCAGCGTGAGAAATGATTAAGTTAAATTAAGATATGACCCTATAATTATATCTTAATCAAACCATGGACGTCGCGACTTTGCCGCCAACACGATTCTGCCACGCTACGCCTTGCATGAATCTCTTAGCTAGGGCTAAGGAGACTGAACATTAGCATGATCTTTCTTCGGCGTACTTCCCCGTCACATGAATTTCAAGATTCTCTGGAGCCATACCCTCCCATCAATACAGCTTGCGCCGAGATGATTCTGCCTTGCGTTGCTTGCATGCATGACCCTCCTGCTTCTTCAGGTGTGGCTTAAACCGCAATATGACCATTTCTTCGGCGTAGTTTTGCCGCTGCATGAGTCTCATGAAACCCAGCAGGCACAGAAGTCATTTACTTTAGTAATAAACCCTCAATCAATGCACTGTCGCCGAGAGAAGCTAGCCACGACCGTTCCCTTGCTCAGTCCCGTCCATGCATAATCTCATAACAGCTCACAAGCGTACCGGCAACCATGAACCCATCCGTCCAAGGATCTATGTCGGCGAGATGGATGTGTCTGGCCTTGCATGAAATTATCTGCTCATCGACAGACGGAACCTTGGTATGGTTCATTTCCTCATGCGATTTCGCATCACGCCAGCGGTCTGAACCCTCGACACAACCGCAGTGCCGCGCTGGTGTTGCCTGGCCTTCCATAATACCTCGCCTATGCGAGGCACCGGATGTTGTATTCCAATACCGTAGTACTTGCTGCTAGAAATATTCCACCTCGTCTCGTATGAAGAGTAACGAGTTCTTGGGGAGCACCAGATATTGGCACCCTCCAAGAAGTATAGTGCCGTTTTTCAAGGCCTTTGAAACTATATAGAACTATTTGTCGACGCTTTTAACAAAGCGATATCGTGCGTATTTTGAGGTCAATAGTTCGAGGACCGCTTCTTGTGGCAGAATGAAGTCGTAAACAATGAAGTTGAATTGTGAAGTTCGGTGGCCTTGTCGTCGTTCCGTGCAGCCCCCGCTAGCAGGGATCCAAAATCGCCTTTGCGGGCAGCATTGTCAAGGTGAGCCAGAACCGATTCTCTGCTTGACGTCACCACCATTTTGATAGGTTGAAAAAGTGGCTGTGTTCAGGGCAGCAAAGCATTAGCAAAATCTCCAAATAGACGGCAGGGAAAGTATTACTGATCTTGAGGGAGCGCCAGAGACTCCGGCTGACTCAGCGACTTGCTCAGAGAGCTCAGGGCTCAGGGCTCAGCTCAAGTTAAGGCAGCGACTTCTCAGGTCCAAAGACGGAAATAGAAACGTTTATATCGACATTCCGGCATGGGAGTGTGGGACTACCTGTATCAAGGCCTGTAAATAGGCATTAATGCATAGGATCTTATCAATATATCAAATAGAGTCTATTATAAACATTACTACACGGGCTGCAATCGCAATACAGAGAGATATAGTCAACGAGGTTGAGATTAATTAACGGAATACAGACAAGTGGAAAAAGCTTCATTTTAGATTTAATAGGTTTATCTTGTGCTACCTCCGATCGGGGTGAGGCCGCGAAATTGAAATTCGCGCACTTCAAAGCAAGGGTGCGTAGATCGAGAAAATGAATAGGCAAGGCGACGCGAAGCAAAACGAAACCCCTCAGAAAACAGAGGTCAAAACCTCAAGTTCCTGTGGCATTCCGTTCGGTATCGATCGAAATATAAGCAGAGTGCATCTTTCCGCAGGAAAGAAACCAGCAAGTCATTAATCTACGGCAGATCCTCGGGCCGGCTAAGACGGGTTCCGGTGCTTACCTGTGATGAATCTTGACTGAGCAGCCCCGAATGAATCTAGTGAACTCGCCTAGCGAATTCCTTCCTCTACAACTTTGCATCCTCATCACCAACAGACCTGCCCCCGATATCCATGATGATAGCGCACTGCTATTCTTTCGCGTTACCAGGGCGCGTACCATGGCTTTGCCAATACTATAGTAGTAGGAAGACGGGGAATGACTCCAAGGTATTTACACAGCCGCTGGCAGGCTGGCCCATCCCGGCTCAGGGTGTGGGAGCCGTTTTTGGCGGCCACCCCCCTCCCGCCCCGAAAAGGTGAACATGTCCTCCTCTGCTGCCAAATTCTCTTCCCTGTAGTCTTTCAATTTTGTGAAAGGAGCCGGTTTTGAACCCTGAAGCAGAGGATGCTTACAGCACTAAATAAAAAGTATCCAGGGTGACATGAAGGCAGGATTAACACAAACCGTTATATCAATTTATTTTCAATTTTGAAAACAAGGAATAATATAACCAATAGCTCAGGATAAATTATAAATTGTCTAACCTTTTGTTCCCGCCCCCTTTCTTTTTTTTCTTTTGCAGTATTAATTCCGAGTTTAAGAGAAGTACAGGATTCAGCTCTCAAGCATAGCATTATTGCAAAATTGATAGAAAGCCTCCACTAACCTCACGAAAGTTGAAACTCTTCAATCTTATCTTCTTTGTATCGCTCGCCATTCATGATGCCATGTACATATGCTTCCCCTACTAATTGCCACATATTGCTAATTGCAAAAGGAGCATGCTGGCCGTCTCCAATGAAACAACGTTTAGGACGTAGTATCAAGGGCACTTTGACTCCGTCTATAATATAGACAGAATCGCCTTTCGTAGAAGATTCTGGGCCGACGCCAATATATCCAGCCTCGGTAATGAAAAGACAACGGCCATAACACATCCGATTAAAACGATCCAACAAAAGTGTGTCGATTGGTTGAGGTACGTCTGGAGGTGGCCAAAGACGTACCGGTATACGGCCATTTGGATAACACGCTCGATACAATAGCATCAATTTAATCCAAGCGTGGTAGTCGTCTTCGTGTTCAGCAGCAAGTACACTGCCATCTATCCATTGATTTCCAACAAGAGTTCGATCGAACGCTTCTTTCCAATGATGACAATCAGAGGCTGGGTATTCATGAAAACCCCTTTTGCCAAAAGAGTCCGAACACATGTCCATCCAGGTTTTTATCGCAATTTCAGGAGGGGCATCTTCATTTTCGGGGGATCCTCGATGAACTTTACCAGATACAAGCACCTTATCAATAAAGATGCCCTGCATTATGAATTTTATCCCGTCATAGCCCAAGCTACGTCCTTTGCTTTGATTGTCGCATTTTGGGTATGCAGATCCGATCCCTAATAGGTTCAATGGCAATGTCATCAATACAAAGCTCAGGTCTGGCACCCAGGAAGGTAACAAATACTTGGTAGGCTGCGGTGGAATCCCAGCTATTGCAAGAAAATCCAAAGTGTCGGTCTTCCTGGCTATCCATTGGAAGGTTTTAGTGTAAACCTCGGCTGTATCGAGTGTATAATCAGGAATTATAGCATCTGAAGCTTCCATATTGACGTCTGATGCGAGACCAAGGAGCGCAAATACTTTATCCCGATCATCAGTCGCCTGAGCGGTTCGCTCCATCCATAAAAGCTCCCAAAGAGGCAAATGATATTTTGGTGCATTGATAGCGCGGCGGTACTTGTTTAATCTCCTTACTCGTTTGTAACCCAGACGATAAAGTTGCTTTCGTTGCCCATTGAAACATATCGCTTCTGTAAGAACGACAGCCATGTAAAGGGTTTCGAAATCAACCTTGTGCGGCCCACAACAGAAGACCGCTTTTCTTGTCACAGAAACCTCTTGGATGGTCCATACACGTCGGAACCATGGATGGCTTAAGAATTGATCCAAGACTTTCCACCGGGAATCTAGAGGATGTGGTAGACCCATTGCTTCAACTTCGCTCCATGGAGTTGTTCCTAGTGCTACAGACTTGAAATCTGAGAACTTCGCCTCAAGACTGTGAATTAACTCTACCGCCAATGTCGTTGAAGATGTCGAAGGTCCAACCCAAACAGCTACGTATGACGCATTTCGATATATCTCTGTCATTATTTTAACCATTCTTGTGCGCTCGTCATTGTCTTGCTGGTTGATACAAAGAGCATCGACCCAAAGCCGAGTAGGCATGTCGGTTCGCCGGAAAGAGAATAGAGCGTCGAAGAGATTTTTGGTGACTTCGATTACGGATCCGTTGCAGATGATGGTCTTCATGTCGTTCCTAGATCCCCATGTATATGAAAGTGCGTAATACTGGTTGACACATCCCGTAGCACGACCTATTGACGTTGTACATCTAATAGGTTGATCTGATTGGTCGGGTTCAAGATCTAGCAGGCGGATATCCCCATCTCCCAATGAGAATTTCCCGTAATCATCCTACGTTGCTACCAGTTGGCACCCATTCAACAGCTCGAACGTGAAGACCAAAGGAAATAGAAATCACCTACACAATCAGGAAACCAACGTCTATTCCAAGCGCAAGAAAGAAAGGCAGAGTTCCACTTGTCTGACATAACTCTGAAATTGTATTGCGAAGTTGAAGAGCGATATTTAACTGTATAGTCTCAAGTACTTGAAGATTAATCGAGTTGTGGGAATCTCATAATAATACTGAGGTAACAGATTTCCTGGAATGAACAAGACTTAAAGCTGCCGAAACCCATCAGTACTTTCACGTCTACTTATAAATAGCTATTTACTAATGCAATGCCGGCTGCATACTCGGTGACCGGATGAGGGATGGGCTGGACCCACAAGCGTGCTTAGGGCTCAGGCTACATTTCCGGATCCGACTAGCACGAAACGAAAACCCTCAGAAAACAAAGGTCAAACCCTCAAGTTTCTGAGGTGTTTTGTTCGGTATCAATCGACTTATAAGCACAAGGCATCGATCCATATGTACGATCCTCGTCTCAATTTCGAATTTCGTTGCAAATCGTACAATTGTCGCAATGCTATGGCAAGATTCTTGGTGACCTTTCGGAAGTATCCATTAAGGAATATCTGATCATGACGAGATGATTCGCCCCAGTGGTATGAGAGAGCATAGTAAGTTGGAGCCATTTCCAAGGGGACGATGTGCAGTGTTGTCACAAGATGTCCCCACGATCCCCGATGGCTAACTCGGAGTAGACGAATGCAGTTATCGAGAGGGTCTAATTCCTGGTAAATAAGTCGAGCTGGCACATCGGGCTGATTATAATCGTCCTCTACTGCTGGACCTTTCCCTGGCCAAACAGCAGCAAACGGGCTCAGTCTGGAATTTCTTGCCATTCTTGGATATCTGAGCGGCGTGATTTCGATAAATTCTCCAGGACCAAGAACATTTTGATTTTGAGGATCTTGGGATTTCAGGCCAATTTCACTCGCAAGGCTCGAGGTAGGAATTGCAACCTGCATTGCTTCACCGAATGATCCCCTGCACGTTGTAGACCAATCAACGACAAGATCGTCTAAATCGTGGCTATGCTCATGACTTACTTTTTGCATAGTGCCTCGGGCAACATTTCTTCAGTGCTTTGGTGCTTTGAAAACCCCAGCGAACATTTTTCCCAGTATGAGAGGACTTCAATATTAAACAAAATAATTCGCTCAAAATTCAGTAACATCCTTGTTTAGATGAATTGAGAAACTAAGATGAAATATAATTTTACCATATATTTAGAAACTTCGGTGGCACTGGCTGCGATCACTGCTTGCTCCCCACGAGAATACTTAGCATAGCATGAAGCTGAGATTCTTATTGGTACATTCGCATTACAAAATCAAATATGGATGGAAGATCGATGTCTCAAAACGCTTCAGACATCAACCTCTTTCGTACTCTCGAATCCTTCGAAGCCAAACAGCTTCGAAGCTCCTTCTGCACTTGCTTGAATTGCTGGTAACGCAAGCTCCCACATCTCATCCCAAAACTTCGTCATGACTTCCTTCCCAACCGGTTCCTCTTTCTCTTTGGTCTCAACCAACAAGTTCACCAACAGAGCTGCGTCCGAAAGTGCAACGTTGGCACCCGATCCTCCAGCAGGCATCATGGCGTGCACTGCATCGCCTAGTAATGTTACTCTGGAATTAGGAGAGAAGTCCGGTTTATGAGGCTTCGAGGAAAGCAGCCTCAAGGGAGCTGCTTGTTCTTCACTTTGCATGTCAAAAAGAGGCTTGAAGGTCGGGTGCCACTTCGATGTCAACTTTCTCGTGAGAGCTGCCGCTTCCTTGCCCGACAGATGGCGAAAGTCCTCATCGGACATCCCCATGTCGTCTGTCGCACCGGCGAATACCCAGTACACGTAGTTGTCCATCTGAGGTAGCCTATTGTTGCTTGCTTGCGGGATGTTTGGCTGGAAACGCACAGGTTCGAGGAATGCTAGGAAGGGGGTTGGGTCTCTGATAATGGTTATATGCTTCATTGCTTCAGCCGCGAAGCTTGCTTCGAGTTCAGGTGTGATGGGTGTTTTGCCGAAAATAGCCCGGGTGTTGACGTCGACGTATCGTTGATGGGGGAGGAGTTGTTTTCTGACTGGAGATGAGATACCATCAGCTCCGACGAGAAGGCTGCCTTCAGTGGACGTGCCATCAGCGAAAAATGCTTTGATTCCTTCAGCAGTGATTTCGTAGTGCGTGAAAGATTTCCCGAATTTGATGTTCTCATCTTGTCCGAGAAGAAGTAGAGCCCGCAGCATAGTTCGGTCGACAGTATATGCAGGCTTCACTTTCGAAGACACTGTTACATCACTTCCACTCCTATATCGATGAGATCCCTTTCCGAAACCACCTGGTGGACCTGGAGTTGGAAGGTTTGAGGCATCGAGAGCATTTAGAGAACTCGCTCCAAATTCCATAGCTGCGCAGCTCTTCTCAAAGAAGTCCCAGAGTTTATCGTCAAGACAGCCGTAGAGCGCTTCGGCCCCAATGCCTGCAACCCTGATGCGATAGCCTTGAGCACGTGAAGCAGGAGTCGGGTCTCGCTCGAAGATGGTGAAGGTGATCTTGTGTTTTCGGAGACCTTGGGCAAGAGCTAAACCTCCTATTCCACCACCAATAATCAGAACGTGAGTTGAGGACATGCCTTAAATGATGAGAATTGTGAAGTGTGATCAAAGGTGTAAGATGAAAAATCTGGTTCCCTGATGGAAATGTTTGAACGATGGATTATTTATGGGTTCGACATTTGAGGGATGCGGCCCTTTTGTGTTAAGATCTGGTCTGAACGAAGCAGGCAACCACCAAAAAGTACATGCAGGCACAGTCATGTAAGTTCCGCAATACCGTTCAGCTTCGATCTCGGCTGTGAATAAGGGATAGGCAAGTGTATCGGTAACTTGAAATCAGCGAGCCCGCAGCCGAGAAAACCTCTTCAAATGTCTCGAGTCCCAATTTCGGCCACTAGCCTCATAGTGTCGGTGTCAACAGGTACCAATGCGATTGAATTTAATGAGACTGGTTTCGAACTTCATGTAAGGAAGTATTGCAAATTGCTCTGGTTGTAAACAGGGATTATATACGAAAGTATCTCTCACAAAAGAAGATGAAAGCAATGTATTGTGTCGAGCGGCGAGCTCTAGAGCTCGGAGTCTAAACCTATTCTGGTTAACCGAAAAGAAAGTAGAACTGGTATCGCAAAAACAGGTTGCATTGCAAGCATTTTCTACACAACGTTTCGCATTCTGTGTCCTCAAATGCCGAATCTCTCACAATCTTCCCTTCTAGAGATATCATCAAAACCTCAACCTGAATGCTTATGAGGCTGCAAGTCCCACAATAAGGCGGTGGACGCCGACTGTACTTCGAGCATGGCTCATGCTTGCAATAATAGAAGCTCAAGGAAGAGCAGTCGAAAAGAGAGCCGAACGCTTCAACGCATTTACATAGAACCTATTGCCAGTCGCTTCTTACACAGACAGAGCATACGAAACTCCGATATGTTTGAATGTGGGTGCTAGCAGCATGTGTTGCACTTGCAGACTGGCAGCGGCGAAAATGGTTCTTGATTGTTATGGAAGTTCATGATGCTGGGATATTTGCTGACTACAGCTTGACGCTTAGAAAGCCAGTCAGCAACTATGCAAAGTTAGGAATGAGAGTGGGATCTTGATGCTGGACACCAAGCTTGAAAGGTAGGAGCACAAAGTTGGAGGTCCAGCGACCTCAAGGACTTGGAAAGTAGTGCTCGACTAATTTAAACAAGCTTAGAATGGGAGATGTAATCAAACCGCTATCTCATTTGCATTGTACAGGAGAAAGGATTCATGTCACACTATATATAAAGTTGGAGTGTGGACTCCGACGATGGTGCTTCTCGCTTAGTCAGTCAAAACATCCACGCGACTTTGAGACGCGTCCAGCTACAGCTTGAACAACCCCACGAACGGCCAACTCTCGAAATCCCCAAGATGCGATAACTCTGTCTGTAGTTTTTATATGAGTATCCAGATATTCAATTCAAACAACGCAACAATGCCTCGACCCAAGCGGACAAAAGTCGCGCCTTCAGCACCTCAACCACGTTTGAAGAAAGTCGCGAAATCAACGGCGCGAGCAGTCCCAGAAGCTCCAAAGGCACCATTTGACGACTTGTACGATGTCAGTGATCCGGAAGAAGGAGTTGTTACAAATGCGCGACGCGTCAAGAAGAACAATGGAAAAGAAAAGGCCACAGTGGAATCGTCGTCCAAGAGGAGTGGAAACGGCATTGGGGATGACAATGATGTTGAGAGGGACGAAGAGTTGGCACCAAATCGCGCTCAGACGGAGGCGGTGGAAGCAGAACCGATCCTGGACGATATTGACTTAGGATCAAGCAGCCCCGCTGTAGAGGTTGGCCGAAGGGAGAGTACACAGTCTATACTGGCAATTGGAAACTTTAGGAGGAGGGCGCGTCAACCAAGTATTCTAGGTCGCGGTGCTGGTCGTGCTCGATCGAGCAGTGTGGAATCGAATCTTGCCTACGATAATGGCCTCACCAGCGTCCGTCGAAAGAACGCATCCGTTATGGGCAATGTTAGAAGGCAGCCAAGAGAGGGCAGTGTTATGGGCCGAAATGTCGTACCAAGCAGTATGGGACTGGAAATGGACAGAGGCACCACACCAAACGTAGGATCAGCAATAAAGATTGGGAACTTCAAACGACGCGAACGAGAAGCAAGCATTTTGAGAACCGGGCAGGAAGCACAAAGGCCACCGCTGGACTATGAGGACGAGGAGGATGATTTCAACCCGGACGATGAATCCACACCTTTGAACCAGTCCAAAACTAGGCATACGACGTCCTCGTCTGCTGTATCGTCTTCCAATTCTAGGAAGCGCAAATTATCGGCTGTACAGGTTCCCCGGTCAAGCCCAACGTTGCCTCCTCAGGGCGAGATTGATGCTAACGACTCAATTCCCGCCACTGGCGAGCTCAACGATGAAGAGGAAGAGGACGAGCGAGAGCCTTCAGAACCAGTCATGCCATCTATCGAAGCTCGATCTGACACACCTGAGCTGCTCAGCGAGACAATGGCACCTCCTCAAAGTAGCAGCCCGACCCCTTCTAGTCCTGAGTTGCCCTCAAGGACAAGAAGAGCTCCATCTCGAGGCAGAAGACCTGTGCGAGGCAGAACACCCCCGCCGAGGACTCAAGATTCTCCAATTTCGTCTCCACCCTCCCTGACACATTCTCCTAATCGGCCGTCTATGGTCACAGCCAAGCACAAACCCAAACGACAGGCTCCCCCTCCAAGCGCACTCTCTACAGCCCAACTTCAAGCCTTCTTACCGCGAAGGCGACGGCGCCCAGCTGCAGACACTTTCTCTATTCCCAGCTCGGATGATGAGGTTGACGTATCTGGTCTAGCTCCAGATGACGATGAGCTCTCTCACTTGGATGTACGTGCTCGAAGCCGGGCATCGACAGCACTTCCTCGCCCAGCACCTCGCAGAAAAGTCACCAAGCCCAAAGCTCCAGTGAAACCTGCACCAAAACCTAATGCAAAGCGAACCTATGGTCGAGCCAATCAGACGTCTGATAAAGAGAATGAAGAGGTAGACCCTGATGATAGCTTGGCACCATTACCCGATGATGGAAATGATAGTCCAGAAAATAGCCTGGAATTGGAGAAAAGGGTTGGGAAAGAGTTAAAACAGGCTGCGAGGAAGTTTGCTGAAGTTGACAAGTGGGAGCTTGAATTTGAGGACGTTACTGCAAGCAGTTCCAGTCCGAAAGATGCTAGATGATCGATTGTTTGTCTGCATTTTTCCTCCTTCAAAGTATTCTCAATTGCATGGTTAGGGAGCTGGAATTTTTTGCCGTCTTCCGAGGGACGAAAGGCGTTTAAGGCGTAAGGATGACTTGCATTCATGGGAGCAGATGGCTGCTTAGTTTGCTGCTGCATAATGTGTCACGCATACATGTATCATTGAATAGCTCAACGGTGTGGTGGAATACAGAAAACATTGCATCCTCTACCAAACTCCTTTTCTCTACCAGTACAATCTATTGATTTCATCCCAGAACGCCCCAATTGACATCTCCAGAAACATCACACCAGAACTTTATTCTCCTGGAGCTCTACACTCGGCGAGACTGGTCTACTCTCCCTCTCAAAGAAACTAATGTTCTCCCTCAACGCCACATACTCACTCTCCGCATATCCCAACAGCCCTTGAATCTCCCCACTCCTCACTCCTTTGATCCTCGCTATCTCAGCCGCACTGTAGTTCACCAACGCTCTGCCCACCTCTATCCCAGCACCCTCCCACACCTTGCCTGGACTTAGTCGCGTCCTCAGACAGCGATCAACAACCACGAGCCGGACAGCTTCTTGTTGTGCAAAGTGACCCTCCACATCGACGACCCCGACTGGAAGCAGACCTGCTTTATTCTTCAGGGCCTCGTGAGCCCCGCTGTCGATGTAAAGGGTGCCGTGGGAGGCGAGACCGTGCAAGAGCCAGAAGTAGCGGTCTCGGATGGGATGAGGAGAGGGGACGAAGCGGGTGTGGAGCGGAGCGGTGAGAGGGGGTTCTACAGTCAGCAAAGCGGTGGAGCGGGCTAGAGGTTCGTCGAGTAGAGTTGTGCTTGAAGAGATGGTTTTTATGGAAGTGGGAGTTGGTGATTGGGATTGCGAACGTGGAGACGAGGATGTGGGTTTGATGCTTTGTAGGTATCGAACGATGTTGACTATGTTGCCCGGATTTGAGGAGCGGGTTATTACTGTTGTTACTCCAGCGGAGGTGGCGAGGCGGGCGGCAACGATCTTGGTGTACATTCCTCCTGTTCCTAGACTTGAACCTGCGCTAGATACTTGAGGGGTGTTAGCTAAGTCTCATTCTATGGAAGAGGAGAGATACCATCTGCTTGTAATTCGGCAATATCCTTCACAATCTCAATGGCTTGAGCGTCCGGATTCGTTCTTGGGTTTTTGTCGTATAAACAATCCACATCGGTCATGAGGAAGAGATAGTCTGCGTGAACCATTGCTGCTGTGATAGCGGATAATGTGTCATTGTCTCCAAACTTGATTTCAGTGACTGCAATAGTATCGTTCTCGTTGACGATAGGAATCACTCCCATTTCAAGCAACTCAGCAAAAGTATTTTGGGCATTGAGGTATTGGGTACGCTTGTAAGGTTAGCCGGAGTCAAGAAAGGCCAAAATCCAAGGAAACATACATCGGCAATGTCGTTTCTGGTGAGGAGTATCTGGGCAATGGGCTGTCGTAGGTGGCTGAATAGAGTGTCCCATATTCCTATCAGTCGACATTGACCAATTGCTGCTAGAGCCTGAGCATCTAGTCAGTAAGTATGCAACGAATGTGTTAGGGACATTACCTGGATCCTTGGAAGGTGTTTGGGTCTCTTTTCAACGTCCATTCGCCGCAGACCAACTCCAATGGCACCAGAGGAGACAATAATTACTTTATGTCCATCTTTGTGGAGCTTTACAGCAGTCTCACAAATCAGTGACAAAATTGAAATAAGAGGTTCATGTGTCTTTTCATTAACAATTGAACTCGTTCCTGGAAACAATGAGTCAATACGCATCCCTGAAATAATTTTGATGCTGAGTACTCGCCCAGTTTGATGACGATTGTGAGTGATTTTGGTTTCATGTTGAAAAAGCTATCTCCGTAAAAGCAAAAGTAGTGAGCATTTAAAAGGGCATTCGATTAGCTCCTTTAAGTATCTTGGAAATTACAATGAATCTCACTTGCTCATCTGACGCTGGTCATAGCAGGCTTAAAAAGTCCAAGCGAAATCGGGGCATTCTGCCGAGTCACATTTTATAGGGAGCTAAACCTAAGTCAGCCAAGGTTATACACCGCCTTCTCAGCTCCCAGCAAAAAAGTTACGAGATAATTCAACGACGACAAATCCCACGAAAGCGTCCCTGCCGTCCAATCTTTCGCAACAACAAGTCTCGCAGTCCCAAAATGTCAGATGGTACCCCCAAGTCCGTGTCGGATCCATCCCAAGACCCTGCGAAGACAGGCTACAATCCCAACACGAAGTGGACAAATTACTGGAACATCCTCACAGGCCGCATGACCTCTGAAGGTCAAAATGCCTTCCGCGAAGACGCCTATATCCGAAATGAAACTCGAGACTGTGCGCGCTGCGACGAGTGGCGAGATTGGTGCTTTCAATATTCCCCTACGGTCATATTCATGAGGAAGAACATTAGTGCTTTGAACGGAGATCTGAATGCTACAAATGTGCTGTGTAGACGGTGTCCGACAAGGAAGGATGAAAACGGGAATTGGGTTAGGCAGGGTGGCGGATTCAGTCCAGACCATGGAATATTAATATGTGCGAATGAGATGAGGGATAGGAAACATTTGGAGGATACATTGGCGCATGAAATGGTACATGCGTGGGATCATTTGAGATGGAAGGTTGATTGGGCGGACTTGAGGCATGCAGCGTGCACAGAGGTACTTTTGAAGCTATTTACAAAGAAACACATGCTGACTATTTTGAAAGATTCGAGCTTCGAGTCTAAGCGGCGAGTGTAGATGGTCGAGAGAATTCTGGACGAGGAATAACTGGACTTTGACACAACAGCACCAGAATTGTGTGCGAGCCAGAGCAGTGAAGTCAATTATGAATAGACCGTCTTGTAAAGATGATGTCCAGGCTGTGAAGGTTGTTAATGAGGTCTGGGATTCGTGCTTCTCAGACACACGGCCCTTCGACGAAATATACAGATAGTAGAGCGGGACCTTGTATCAATATGTATGAACAGCGAGGGGGTATTTGTGTCACGAATATATTGTTCAGCGTAGGCGTACAAGGAATATAATGATCTCCCAACTCCCAAAATGCCCCCAGCTTTCTGATACTTATGTCACCTAAACGCCAACCGTTGGTCATGAATTCGTTATTCGTCCCTCTCACTCGCTGATGATTTACTTCCGGTTGACTTCGAGTCTCTTTGACTAGCACGCTCCCCTCTCACGCAATGCTTGATAATCCATGGATGCTTTTGAACTTGATCTAGAGGTATCCGCTTCTCTGGATCCAAGACAAGAAGCTGAAAAGTCAGTGGTGCTCTTTTCTAAGGAAAGATGGCAACGTACTCTCTTGATCAGATCTTTCGCTTCAGGGCTAACAAAGCTTGGAACTGTCATTTCTCCTCTAGCAATCCTCCTCTGTGTCATCACAGGTGTGTCCTCAAACGGTGCCTCTCCAACCAAGAACTCGTAGGTTAAAACACCTAAACTCCACAAGTCCACCTTCTCATTATAGAAGTTGTCTTGACTTCCAGGCTTGATCATCTCCGGTGGCAGATAGTCAAGAGTACCACACATGGTATTTCGTCGATTGTTTGGTGCATGAACACTCCATCCAAAATCTGAGATTTTGATCTCGCCATGAATACCCACAAGGATGTTTTCTGGTTTGATGTCCCGGTGCATAACATGTTTTTTGTGGAGATACTTGAGGGCAGCAGCCATTTGTGCAATATATTGTGCTGCTTTCCATTCTGGAAACCGGTGCTCTCGTTGTAGGTGTTTGTACAACTCTCCCTTTCCGGCAAATTCAAGAATCAGGAAAATTCTCTTGCTGTCGTGAAAGTGTCCATAGAGTTGCAATACGTTCGGGTGTCGAAGATTGCTTTGGATCTCAATCTCCCTCCTGACTTGTTTCTCGACCTTGCCTTGCTGAATCTCGTTCTTGTGAAGAACTTTCAGAGCACACACAAAGCCTGAGCTACGTTCTCGAGCCAAATATACACGACCAAACTTTCCCTTCCCTAGAGGTCGCCCGATTTCGAACATGCCGAGATGGAATTGTTTTGGTGGTGCAGGTTGATCGTAGAGCTGATTCGATTTTCGCTCGACTCGTGTCAACTCGTCCGATCCTCGCATTGAGCTCGACATCTGTTTCCTTGACGGAGATCCTGCTCCATTCGGCATGTTCGAGGAACGCCATTGTGATGCCTGGGAGGGAACAGTAACGATAGTGCTTGTAGTGTTTTGATTTTGCAGCGCGATCTTTAATAGATTGGCTCGACTCGCATTCTGTGACAGTTGGGCGGAAGTAATGCTACTTGTCATCTAAGACGCATCAACGGGCTGAAAGATCATCTAACTCGTTCAACATACCTTAGATTTCTGATATTTGCTTCCATCACCAGGATCATTTTCATCGTTGACAGACATGCGCTCAAAGCGCGACTCGAGCGCTTGAGTTGCCATTTGAGAAGGTAAACGAATGACTGACTTGTAGGTGAGAGCTCAAGTCTTCGGCACCTCAATGTTCGTTCTGCTGTTGGTTAGTATTGTCTTGTTGAATCTTTCCAGATTTCTGATCTGTGTTGATGCCGGCAAGCAGGTCCTAATTTGGCGCTAGTGGTTGACGAAGCAACCTTCCCTGTTCGAAGTCCCCGCGATTTCGTGCCCCACTATTTCTTCGACATCAGGCTGCGCAACCTCGTCTCTCAAAATATATTCCAACCATTGCAGTCGCAGAGAAAAGCTCCCAACATTCGACTCAAAGCACCGCTGAATCGTTGAGAATACAACATGGCTTTTAATGGACCCATCGAGGAGGCTTTTCCAACACCTGATGCTGTAGACCGATCTACAGTTTCGCACGTACAGAAAGGCTTCAAAATCAGCGCGCGAAAGCTACCTATCTCGAAGTCTGGGCCGATCGATGAAATGTCCCACCGATTGGGGATTCCAGTCCCAGAGATGATCTTTGGTGACAACATGGTCTCGATCGAACACGTTGCTAGCGGATGGCGGCTGGAGTTTAACGCATACGATGCCTTGGACAGAGTCGACAAGACGGACAAAAACATGTTGAAAGTCGCTTATTCGCAAGAGTGGTCGAGCAGCAGGTTGTGATCCAGATTTCGGGTACATGAGCCAAATGCTGATCGACGATGCAGAGAAAAAACCCACGAAGGAATCAAAGAGGTCGTGAAGCCATTCGACTGGTCTTACACGACTGATTACAAGGGCACGGTTATAAATGGACAGGGCTTCGAATTCCAAACAGAAAAAGCAAAACCAATTCCAATAGAATTGTTGAAGCGGCCGGATCCAATTCTTTTTTTCGAGGAGGTCGTGCTCTATGAGAGCGAGCTTGATGATAACGGTATCTCCGTCCTCTCCTGCAAAGTTCGCGTTATGCCGGACAGGATGCTTCTGCTCACTCGATTATTCATGCGCCTCGACGGAGTTCTTGTCCGCATCCGCGACACTAGAATCTATGTGGACTTTAACACACGTAAGATCATAAGAGACTATACAGAACGGGAGGACGACTTCGAGAAAGTCAAGAAGGCATGTTTCATTTCGATTTCAGTCTCGCCTACATTGATGTTACTTCACCCCCCTGCAGTCTCGCAAGCCTAGCTTTCTTGATCATGGCTGACATTAATCTAGAGTTTATTGTTCTCGGGGAGATTACCCGGCGACATAACAGTCGCTTTGCGTGATCCGAACCAAATATCCCACTTACTTCCAGAAGTTACACATACATTAGAAAGCCTAGCAATTGCTTGATACTTTACTACTTGTTTTTCTTGCATAGCGTTGGAGTTAGCTGCATTGCATTGCTCGGCGTTACGGGTCGGAAACATCCCCGTATTCCGAGCTGATCGCCATCGAATAAATCAAGTCACCTAGCATGGGAAAGAAAATACGTGGTGCAATTCTTCAACTTCAGAATTTACGATCAGTATCGATTGCTGTACCAAATCAAATGACAGATCTATAGATCTTTCTCTTTCTCGCGGTCTGCCTGGTTCTTCCTGGGCATAACTCTCGTTTTGCTACCAACATGTGTAAGATTGCAAATCTGTATTGTTACTGCATGGGGAAGTATCTACCGTCTCCACATTTACGTTTGTTCATATCATGTTTACAGCTAAGCTACTTCAAAGTAATGATGAATAATGCAGAGCACTTCGTACGATTTGTCTAACCTAAATTCTCATCTACGATTTCTAAGAACTCGCCTCGGCCACGGGTGCTCGCGGATCCAGACATGATTCTCCCGTAGCCCCTACCTTAAAAAGCACCAACGCTATCTAGGGCTAGTCTCAGCTCCCCAAGATGTTCACATCCAACTTCTAGATGGTGGACGCTGGTTCGGAATATTATTCCAGGCCACTGCTGCACCAATCGCACATCTGCGCATCATAAATGGACAAAACTAATGTTATCAGAAATGAATGAATGAATGAATGAATGCATATCTGGTAGATCCAGAAGATTCCTTGATATAGATATGTGAAGTCTGGATGATGCTTTCTTGTTACTGCCAAGTGATGCTCGGGACCGAAGCCAGCCTTGAAGAGTCTCCTAGCAGTTAACGCTGGTTGCTTGGTTCTGTACGGTATTAATAGCAATAGTCGTCACATGATGGTCCCCATATCCAAATATGGGTTCGTGGAGATTACCAAGAAACTGGATGATGTCGTGCCATGAGGAGACATAACGGATGATGTGCTTTGCTGAAACACTGCTGGCCGTGTGCCAGCGGCTGGCTCGGTCAGCTTTAATCAATTCGCATCAAGCATTAACCTAGGTACCCCTCCACACCAGAAATGGAGGCTAAGATAAGATAAAAAGAACTAAACAGTCATGACACATGAAGCAAACCCAATAATAATAGCAAGTATGTATAGCAAGCACAGAGAGCTCTCTCGTGCCGCATGGGATCGAGATGGTGAAAACTCTAACACCGCCCGAATTGGTCGAGCACGAGTAGTGCGAATATGACGGCAGTACAGAGCCACCACTAGCATGCTTTTGACAAGACCTGGTTTCAGAGAAGCTGGGAGATCGGACACGATACTCGACGGGATCGTGATCTACCGAATCATCAGGCAAGGATACGCACGGAAGATGACCCGATGCGAGTGTATTCGTACTTCCAGAATACTTCTGGAGCATTTGATCTGATGCGTGAGGCAAAGTCAATGAGTGATCGGATCAACCTGGGATACTTACTCGCCCTGCGGCAAGGCAAGGCGAGGCCAGACAAGCAGCAGGCATTGACACGACCGTTGAGCCCATCACTACTAGAGATGCAGTTCATGCATGACTGGTAAATCACCACCCTTCGCTAGCCAGCAGCAGCTGCAGAACGAGTTCCAAAGACCAGTCAGTACTCACTGGCATTGCCAGGGTTTGCAGAGGGCGAGCGAAGCGTCACCTTACAGCGTTAGAAGCGGCATTCCCAGGAACAGCATGAGCAGTAGTCGACGTCGTTGACAAATAGAACGGCGCGGGGCTGTCGAGTATCTGGGTATAATCCTGTATCACCCGTCACAGTCATGCAGCATCGACCCCCAAGTCTCGTCGTCCCATCTTTGAGCCCACACATCTGTACATCTTCAGTACGTATCGCCCAGTGGACCAGCTTGTGCGGGCGTGGGCGACGGTCCTTTGGTCTTCTTTGGCTTCTTTAGTCTTCATGCGTCGTTCGCTTTCCGAGACATGGATCGTCGTCGAGACGGGCGTAGCAATTATGTGTAATAAGTGGAGATGGGCGTGAACCGTCGACCAGGTGGTTGGTTGCAACGATGAAACTTCTCTCCGAGCTCTGGCTGAGGTGTTCGCCATGTGTCGGGGATTTTGTTGGTCTGGAAGGGCTGCGCTGCTGCTGTTTTGACTAGGGCAGCTGCAATTATAGACCAGGTCCGACTACCCTGTGGAAAAAGGATATGCAGCCAGGCCTTGGGTGCATATATTCATGACCTCCTTGAGAGATTTCACCGCTATATGAACTGTGAGCGTTGTCCAGCCGTGACTCTGTCCATCCAGTTGAAGCCCGTCGAGTCCAGTCTTTCGCTCTGCTTTTGTCGAGGTTATCGCGCTAGAGATTCTTCCTGGCGCTGAGAGCTGCAGAAGAACCACCTCAACTCAGTACCACTTTGCTCCTCCTGCACATCCCACCACCGCGATTCCGCAAACGAGACGCAGACGCAGAGCAGACGCAGACGCAACGCAGCTTCCTGACCTCGCCATCACCTCACCATACCAGAAGCTGCCCTCGGTTGCCTCCATATTGCCTCATTCGTGAGCCCAGCAGCTTCACTCGTCCCCAGAACGGACGTGGACTCGTTGCACAAACCTGGGGTCACCAATCATCTCGACGAGGGTCGTCTGTGAGCACCTTCACCAGCTCCCAGCTACTCTACATGCGCCTTCCTCTCCTCGGTCTCCTGCCGTCAACACCACACACCCTTCATTTTTTGATAGCCGCCGCCGCGCAGGCGTCATCAGTGCTCCGACGGGCACCTTCACAGTCACCGCACTTCCATTCACTGGTTGGCGACAGTAATAGATTGATTCAACCTTCCCGCGGTAGTCCAAAAGCATCTCGATTCGCACAGACCCTTTCTCTCCTCAACCCATCCCGACCCTTAACCCGCCATTTCTGTCAAGCGCAAGCCTTTCCTGAGCTAGGCGGGGTCCATCATCTTCGAAAACCATCCTGTACCTTTTCCATTAGCACTTCAAAGAACTTTCGTCCGCTTCCCCCGAAAACCTTTCTACAACGCGGCTCCTGTTCACCATTGTCGAGATCTGCTACCATGTCAACTCTATCCCAACCTCAAACACCCGCCGCGCTTCACAGCCCCCTGAGGGAACACAGACACAGACCTGTCGAGAGGCTCACAGACCGTCTAGAGACCCCGTCGCTCGACGACAGGTCGTATCGTGTTGTCCGCCTGCCAAATCAGCTCGAGGTGCTGCTGGTCCACGATGCAGAGACCGACAAGGCTAGCGCGGCTATGGATGTCAATGTGGGCAACTTCAGCGACGAGGAGGATATGCCAGGTATGGCACATGCTGTAGAGGTAAGCATTTGCGGGCATAGCTTGAGCTGGCAGAACCGGCGCAAGACTATGCTAGAATCATACATCCAACTCACTAGAAAATCGCTAATTCTCTGTGCAGCATCTGTTATTCATGGGAACGAAGAAGGTATGATATATTTCTCTTGTCAATTGTGGTGTATGGCAGAGAATTATGAAACCTCACGATCGACTGGGATGCTCTGCATGGGTGTCAACCCGGGAATTGTGCAATTATCATATTTTGAAAGCTAACATATTTACAGTACCCAGTCGAGAACGCCTACTCCCAATACCTCGCCCAATACTCCGGAAGTTCAAATGCATACACTGGAGCTACATCTACAAATTATTACTTCGAGATCCAAGCGCAAAAGGCCGCAGATGCACCTGCTTCACCCCTCTACGGAGCCCTCGACCGATTTGCACAATTCTTCATTGATCCCCTGTTCCTTTCGTCGACTTTAGACAGAGAGCTACGAGCGGTTGATTCGGAGAACAAGAAAAATTTGCAGAGCGACCAATGGAGATTTCATCAATTAGAAAAGTCGTTGTCCAATCCCAATCATCCATACTGCCACTTTTCTACAGGAAATTTCGAGGTTCTTAAGCAACAACCAGAGGCACGAGGTATCGATGTTCGACAAAAGTTCATGGACTTCCACGAAAAGCATTACTCAGCCAACCGTATGAAGCTGGTAATCCTGGGCAGAGAGCCTTTAGATGTCTTGGAAGGTTGGGCTGCAGATTTGTTTGCTGGAGTTCGAAACAAGGACCTGCAGCAAAACCGATGGGAGGACGAAGCACCATTCAGAGAGGTCGATCTTTTAACTCAATGCTTTGCAAAGCCAGTTATGGACTCGAGACAGTTGGATCTGTCGTTCCCATTCATAGACGAAGAGTTGCTTTTCGAATCGCAGCCAAGCCGGTACATCAGCCATTTAATTGGTCACGAGGGACCCGGTAGTATCATGTCTTACATCAAGTCGAAAGGCTGGGCGAATGGCTTAAGCGCAGGTACGTTAATGGTTGTGAGATCATGGCAATATTTGCCGACGAAAGACTGGCGAAGACGAATTCTGTAAGCAATGACTCGAGTGAGGCCTTGCATTCAGCGTCGATCCTTTGCCATACATGATACCCTGCCCAATTTTGAACTTGTGCAGACCAAGACTGACATTATTTAAGGTGCATATCCCGTATGCCCAGGCACTCCTGGGATCTTTAATTGCCAGATCCGGTTAACGGAGGATGGCCTCAAGAACTACAAGGAGATCGTAAAGGTGTTCTTCCAATACGTATCCTTGTTGCGCGAGTCGGCACCTCAAGAATGGATTTTCGAAGAGCAAAAAGGTCTTGCGGACGTGGATTTCAGATTCAGGCAGAAGACTCCGGCCAGCAAGTTCACCAGCAAGACAAGTGCAGTCATGCAAACACCGCTTCCTCGAGAATGGCTTCTAAGCGGACATAGTCGGTATGTTAGAATTTTGTTCTGCTATTCTATTTTGAGAATGTCTGCAAGTAACTGACTCGTGTTTCAGACTTAGGAAGTTTGACGCAGCAAGGATCGAGGAGGGACTGGCCTGTTTACGACCTGATAATTTTAGGATAACGGTTGTTTCACAGAAGTTCCCCGGTACTTGGAAGCAGAAGGAGAAATGGTACGGTACGGAATACACCTATGAGAAAATCCCTGCGGATTTCATTGCCGAGATCAAGAACGCTGCAGCTAGCACGACAAAGAATCGCTTGACGGAGTTACACCTACCGCACGAAAACCAGTTCATCCCTACCAAACTTGAAGTGGAGAAGAAAGACGTCAAAGAACCAACTCTCTGCCCCAAGCTCATTCGACACGATGAACTTGTCCGCACATGGTGGAAGAAGGATGACCAATTCTGGGTGCCCAAGGCCAACCTATTCGTCAATTGCAGAAATCCATTGCCTAGCGCCACCGCAGAGAATCACCTGAAAGCAAGACTTTACACCGACATAGTGAGAGATGCATTAGAAGAATACTCATACGACGCGGAGCTTGCTGGGTTGGATTACTCTGTCTCCAGTCACTCTTTGGGAATCGAGATTGCCGTATCTGGGTACAATGACAAGTTACCAGTCTTGCTGGAGAAAGTTTTGGTTACGATGAGAGATTTGGAAGTCAAATCAGAGCGATTTGATATCATCAAGGAGAGGTTGTTTCGAGGTCTCAAGAACTACGATTTTCAACAGCCATACAGCCAAGTTGGTGACTACACAAGATGGCTAAACAGCGATCGAGGCTATATCAACGAGCAAATGCTCGTCGAGCTTCCTCATATCACAGCCGCCGATATCCAACAGTTTTACCCTCACCTCTTACGACAAATGCACATTGAGACCTTTGCACATGGAAACTTGTACAAGGAGGATGCTTTGAAGTTGAGCGATCTTATCGAGAGCATCTTAAAGCCGAGAACACTACCTCAAATCCAGTGGCCTGTAACACGGGCTCTGATGTTCCCACCAGGAGGCAACTTTGTCTATCACAGAACCTTGAAAGATCCTGCAAACGTCAATCATTGCATTGAGTACGTCCTTAATGTGGGAGATAAAGCCGACCGACCACTGCGGGCAAAGGCACTTCTCTTCGACCAGATGACTCACGAACCAGCATTCGATCAATTGAGAACAAAGGAACAGCTTGGATATGTTGTATTCAGCGGCGCACGTTCTTCGCCAACGACGATGGGATACAGATTCATCATTCAAAGCGAGAAAACCCCGGAATATCTTTCTGAGCGCATCGACTCCTTCCTAACTTCGTTCGGTTCCACCCTTGAGAACATGCCAGAGACTGAGATTGAGGCCCATAAGAAGAGTATTATTGCAAAACGCTTGGAGAAGCTGAAGAATTTGGATCAAGAGTCAGGCAGATTATGGAATTATATCGACAACGAGTATCTTGATTTCGAACTAGGTAAGCTTCGCCCTCCCACATAACTACTGCACATTTCTAACATTGATGATCTTTAGTACATCAAGATGCCGCCCATATCCGCCAGATCTCGAAAGCTGACATGATTGACTTCTTCCAAAAATGGATTGCGCCAAATTCTCCATTCCGATCGAAGCTGGCAATCCATCTCCATGCCCAGACATCGACACCTGAAGAATCATCCGTCCCAGTCGTCAGCAAAGCAATGCAGACACTAGGTCTCAGTAACAAGGCCACTAATGGAGATGTCGGAGATGATTATCCAGCACCCACGGTCGAGGCCAACGGAACAACATCATACATCATCAAAGACGTCAGGCAATTTAAATCCATGCTCCAGATTAGTGCTGGCCCGCAACCAGTCAAGGATATCAGTCAGTTCGAAGAATTGGACTCTAAGCTATGATTTCCGAAGTTTCATGAATCAGACGAAGAAACGCATCTCTGTGCATAAATTTTACTTCATTCGAAAAGTTTGTTGTTGTTGCATTGCATTGGAGTGGGGAGTGGGAGTGCGTTAACATGAAGCCTGGAATTTCCCATGCGCGTCAGTGGTCATCATTGCACAGCGGAGGGACTCATTGCTGGGAGTCGAGGAAAGGGATTGTAGATTTCATCGGGGAATGGCATCAGCTCAGGCTTTGGCATTGGTGGGATGCATTTTCTGTATGTGTGTGTGCATTGTAGATACCCGATTCAGAAATATGATCGCTTCTCTACTGATTTAAAGTTTCTTTTCTTTTTCGTGACGCGGCTAGGGCACTAATTAATATCTCAATACCGAGCCGGAATCCCGAGTCTCCTTGATTCGTGCATGCGGCGGTGAGAAACTGGCGGATTAGAAGACGTGGTGGAAATCCCCGTTTCTGGAACGGAAGAAAGGTTCCGTGGTTCGTTGTAGCTAGCTTGGGGGAATGAATGCTGGTAAGGGAATGTGATATATGTATGTATGTATAAGTTGCTTGCTTTTTTTTTTACGTGTTCATCGGGTTTTCTTTTTGTGAAGGGGGAGGGATTTTGTTGCACGGTAGGTACCTAGGTACCTTGGATAGGAGAGCGGCAATTGGAATTTTGTGACATGTGAGGATCGTGTTGCTGTACCTCGGTCTCGGTCCCTCCTTTATATACGATGGAATGGCGTGGTTTTGGGTTAGCGCTCGGTTTAACGGAGACTAGAGAGAAAGGCAAGGGTCCCGTCAGACCTCCTTTCTCTTTTTCAAAGTGAAGGGGGTTTGGTGAGTTATAGCTCCCTATGTTATCTTGTCGGAGAGCTATAATCTCACAGCATTTCCGGTCTGTTATTATGCATACTGCACGACTAAGATATTGAACTATTTGGGATTTGATCTAAGACGTTTCTGATGCAATATAAGGATAGAATGGCGTAGTGTACACGTAAATTGGAATGTTGAGAGCAAAGCTCGCTAAGTTCAGGGGCTTCGCTTGGGTAGTGGATGCACAATGCACGCTCGCGGTATGCTTAGTACTCACAACTCTCCGGATCAAGAGCCCAGGTACTGGAACTGCAGGATTCACGGTCATGGGAACTCTTGGGCTCGGAGATTCTGAAAGCATGACTGCGCTTCGCAGCCTTAGAAAGTTTAAAATGTTGGGACATGCGACAGAGGCTCAGATCAAAGACTTACTGCATTGTTTTCTATCTAGCCAAAGACTATGCCAGGGCACAAGTACACACCACTTACTTTCCTCTCTGGGGTCCTAAAATCTTACATGCTTAAATTTTCCGCTCGGTTTGTGCTGTCTTGGATTCGAGGTCTGCATCTGTTGCAGCTGGTGGGAGGAAGCATTTCTTATTCCATAGTCTCGACTACCAAGACTTCGCGGAACCTGGTCCAAGATCAACGAGTTTGTGTGAGCCAAGGATGAAACGTATTCCAGATTTTCCTCTCGCATATATCGCAGAGAAGTCTTTCTTCATACTTGATCGATATCGGACCGCACAGGTGCTCAGCCTTGCATGACCCCCATGAGATCCCACATCTCACTCTGGAATTCCGCGTCTTCTTGCATTGCTAGAATGGTTTGAGGCTCGGGATCGTTTGGTTGAACGCTGCTGATGAGTAGGTGGACTTGTAGGCTGTTTGCTAATTTGCTCCATCTGACACTTCTTCATATCAACATCAAAACGGAAGCGGAATTTCGCAGGAACTAGAGTCTGGATGGCAGTTCTCAGGCTAGTGCTTTCGATGGAGAATGCTTTAACAAGATCAATGGTGAGCTGCTGGTGATAATTTTCTGGCTCGATTTTGTTCCTGGCAACCAGCGCCTCCACAGTGTATTTCCGTAGGGAACTACCTTCTCGGGTTTTCTTGTAGATACGCACGAGCTTAGAGGTTGGAATGGATCGCTCGTATTGCACCCGGGCTTCTTCCAGGGCGTTCACGACCTCTGTTTGCAACTTTGGGGTCTGCGCGAAGTCCGCGATGAACCAAAGCTCCACCAGTACCTCGCTTTTAACGTTGTCAAATGGGTATGGTAGTAAAGCCAGAAGACGAAGGACTGAAAGGCTTCGGGGCACGTATTTTGCAGGGTCATGGTTCGGGCATTTGAATTGATCTGGGATTTGAAGACTGGAGAATGTTAGGCAAGAAAAGTTTTGTAGGACGTCGAAGGTTGCACCGACGTTGTCCAAGACAATTTCGAGCCACATCATACCTGGTGGGTTGCTGTACTTCTTAGCTATATCTAGAAAAATATGAAATCTCGAGTTACTTGGTTTTGAAAGGAGCTGCTGCGTTAATTTCCCCTGAGCATCTAATGAGCATCAAGTCGGACCTTGCTGCGGTCAAACCGTGGGGCATGTTCGATAATGCTAGGCATTGCGGATCAGATCACAGAGGATAATATTTGACGGTTGTGTTTTGGGGGTGGTGTAGATAATGTCCGGTCCCTGAAACGTAGGGCTCGTCAGTGCTATGCGCTAACGAACATGGGGACAAAAGTCCGTGCGTTCAGGGCATCAGAATCATGAATTTTATTAATTAATTAGCTGTAGACCAGCCACATCGCTTAATTAAGTCGTGTACCCAGAAGTCCTGCTGCTCAATAAGCCCATTGATCCATTCCTGAGGAATTTTGTCCCATTCTTCTAATACTGCTACAACCATTTGAACCTCAGTTGTTGGCTGCCTTAGGCGCCTATGGAGAGCTTGTTTTATTCTCCTCCAGCACTTCTCAATAGGATTCATATCAGGGCTAACTGCAGGATGGGGGAATAGAGTAATACCCATAGAAGTACGCCAAGTA